>NW_027185616.1:28719312-28805004 GCF_028583685.1 Petaurus breviceps papuanus
ACGCTAGCTTGGCTTCCGCTTCCTCTTGCTCCGCCCCTTCCTGCTACATCAGCAAGTCCAACGGGGCATGGAAGATCTTTAAATCCCATAACCCTTACACAAGTTCATAACATCCTACTTCAGGGAGCCATGATGAAACTTTATGTGCCAAATCAATGAATTTTCTGATGTCTTTAAGCTGCACAGTTGCTCCTTGTTTCTGTATGCATTTATATATGGCCCTAATATAATTTTCTCTATCCCCTGATCTCAGTGTGCTTATGTGTTTCCCCATGTTTACTCACTGTTCTTCCAGTTCCTTGCCAGTTCCAGATACATCACCACAATTACTTGGGAATCCCTCCTGCAGTCCCTGGAAGCAGGGGTGTTCATACCCCATGTGTCTTGGGGTTTACTGGTGTGATCCTGGGGTCCTTCTGAGGCCCCAAACAGCCCCACGTTGGGTGCCAGCTGTAAGCAGCCACTAACTTTGCTAACTTAAGGGCCAGCGTTAGGTTGTGTTCTCAAGAAGGGATGAAGAGACCAGAGACAAGAAGGAGAATTAACTTGTAGTTTATTCCAATATTGAATGCATGCACAGGGGAGAAAACTAGCTCTTAATAACTAAAAGTGAGCATGATTCAAGTGTAATCTCCTTGTGCATGGGGAGAGTGAACCAATGGAGAGGGGGCAAACCAGTCACATCAGCTGCTGCTCAACAAGTGAGCTGTCTAGTGGGAGATGTCCTTGTGAGCCTGCAACTGGACTGTGGCGCTCAGCACTTCCTTATCTCTCATGAGTACAGAGCAGCCTTGGAACCAAGAGTCTCTGAGGCAGCTCCTGAATTCCCATGGGACAGAAAGCTCTTTGAAGGTTACATTGTCTTGTCCAGGTTTATGGAAAGTGAAATATATTGGGTATGAAGTAACAGCAATATGCTAAGATGATCAACTGTGAATGACATAGCTATTATCATCAATGTTCCATGACAACTCTGAAGGATATAGGATGAAAAATGCTATCTATCCTCAGAGAAAGAACTGATGTGGTCTGAATAAATTTAGAAACATACTTTTTTAACTTTTTTTTTGAGTTTTGTTTACGTTTTCTTTCACCACATGACTATTATGAATGTGTTTTGCATGTCTACACACATAAAACCTATATGGAATTGCTTGCTTTCCTAATGGGTGGGGCAGGAGAGAAAGGAAGAGAATTTGTAACTCAAAGTTTTAAAATCAAATGTTAAAAATTGTTTTTATGTGTAACTGAGAAAAAAAATAGATACATTTTTGTAATGAAGTCATATCTAAACTCTTGGGAAAAAGTAAATTGCTCATGTGTAAGCTAAGCCAATATAACAAAAATGAAAATTCTGCCTAAACTAATTTACTTATTCAGTGCCATACCAATGAAACTACCAAAAATAGTTAATTATTGATAGGGCTAGAAAAAATAGAAACAAAACCCATCTGAAAGAACAGAAGGTCAAGAATATGAAGAGAATTAATGAAAAAAAAATACAAAGGAAGGTGACCTAGCAACTAGAACTCAAACAATATTATAAAGCAGAAAGGATCAAAACAATCAGATACTGACTATAAAATAGAGTAATGTACCAATGTGGTGGTCCAGTTGGTGGAACAATAGATTAGGTGCACAAGACAGAGCAATAAATAAAAATAGTAACCTAGTGTTGGATAAATACAAATACACCAGCTTTAAGGATAAGAACTAAGGATTTGACCAAAACTGTTGAGAAAATTGTAAAAAATAGGACACAAACTAGGTATAGATGAACACCTCACACTGCCAAAATAGGGTCAAAATGGGTGCATGATTTAGACATAAAGTGTAAGCAAATTAGAAGAGCAAGGGATAGTATACCTTTCAGATCTATGGGGTGGGAAGAATGCATGAAGAAACAAGAGATAGAGAAGATTATGAAATTTAGAACAGGCAATTTTGATTATATTGAATTGTACTTTTGTAAAAATAGCTTTTGTACAAACAAAACCAATGCAACCAAAATAAGAAGGAAAGTAGAAAGCTGGGAAACAATCTTTACAGCAACTGTAAAGACTTCATTTCTAAAATATATAGAGAATTTAGTAAAATTTGTAAGAATACATATAATTCCCCAATTGATATATGATCAGCAGATATGAACAGGCAGTTTTCAGATAAAAAAAATAACGGTAGCTATAGGCATAAGAAGATGTGCTCTAATTCACTTTTGATTAGAGAAATGCAAATTTAAAAAAACTCTGAAATACCAACTTACACCTATCTAATATAACAAAAAAAGGAAAATGATAAATTTTGGAGAGGATGTGGGAAATTTAGCACCTTAATGCACTGTTGGTGGAGGTGTGAACTGATCCAAACATTCTGGAGAGCAATTGTCAAAGGGCAACAACAATACCACTACTAGGCCTGTATACCGACTAGATCATAAAAAAGGGAAAATGGCCTGCATGTGCAAAAATACTTACAGCAACCCTTTACATGGTGATAACACATTGGAAACTGAGGGAATGCCCATCAAATGGGGAATGACTGAGAAAACTGTGAAATAGAAATGTAATGGAACACTACGGTGCAATGAGAAAAGATTAACAAGCACATTTCAGAAAAAAAAAAAAAACAGAAAGAGTTGTACAAACTGATGCAAAATGAAATAAACAGGACCAGGAAAATATTGTACATGGTTTCTGCAGCATCATGTGATGATAAACTATGAATGATTTAGTACTTCTCAGCAAAATATTGATCCAAGGTAAGTACAAAGGACTCACAAGGAAAAATGCTCTCCACATCCAGATAAAGAATGGATGGACTTTGCATTCAGATTGAAGCATGTTTTTTTTTTTAACTCATTTTATTCTTTTCCATGTTTTTTTTTTCTTTTTGATCTGTGCTTTCATAACTGTGACTCATATTGAAATATATTTTACACGATAAACATGTATATACTATATCATGTAGGAAAAGGATAGGGAAGAAAGGGAGAAAAAGTTGAGAATCAAAATCTTTTAAAACTGAATAAATTATCGACATGAAAATGGGAAAAATACAATTAAAAACAAATAAAATTTTGATGCCAAATCATTTTAGTTCTTGAAATTTCTGCAATTATTTTTAAAAGTAGAATTTGACTGTATCATGTGTTACTTTGGGGGAAAATATAATTTATTTGATTGTAAAATATAGCTTAAAATATTTGCCCACTGGAAAATTCTCTAAAATTTCTTAAGTCAGGATGTGTAACTGAGAATCTTTATCAGATTCCCAAGAAGGTGCCCTTGCATAGATTTATGTATAGCCATGACTGATAAAGAAAAGCACTACTTTCCATTTTTCTGATAAGTTAAATCTTATCTAAATCACAAAGTAATAAGCAAGATGGGAATGAATCTTTTTTGCCAAAAAAGATAAGATGTTCTTGTCACAGTTGGATTCATTTATAACTAATGACCAAATAATCTTTTACTTGGGCATTATTTTTTAAATAAATTAACTTTCATTCATATAAAACACCAAAAACAACAATTAAGACAACTAAGACCTCTTAGGAAACTCTCCTATTCATAATAGTTAAGTTGATATTAAATTATTGAGAGGTTTTTGTTTTCTTTTTAAATGCTACTGAGAACTTAAAAGACTTTAAACCTCCAAAAGTAAATTATCATGAAACCACAAAGGTATAGATATGCAGTAATAGGAGGAGTTGACTGGGGTATAGAGGAAGAAGTCTGGGAGAAAAGTGTTTGTTTACATGATTTAACTGGAAATTAAAAAACATAGTACCTCCTACATACCTGGACTTAGCAGAGAATTTTAAGAGACTTTTTTTTAACCCTAGCTCTAAAATTCTGCAAGACTATGTCTAAAAGTAAATACAAAGGAGAATGATAAAGCTGGTCCAGATATTAGGTATTCTCTTATGTAAGTGCACATCTTACAAATGAGGAAACTGAGATCATAGAAATGAAAATGTTAAACTTAAGGTCATTCAGGTAATTAGTAACAGAGGCCATACTAGGACTTCTATTTTCTATACCTGCCCAGTGTGTGTATGTGTGTGTGTGTGTGTGTGTGTGTGTGTGTGTGTGTGTTTCCTATTGCACTCTGTTGACTTCTTACCTCTCTATTTGCCTGTCCACATTTATTTTCCTTTCTCACTTCCTAATTTATGTTATCACTCTGTTATCACCATTTCCCCAGTGTAAAGCCAAGCATGAACAGCTTTCCAGAGTACTGCTGCTGTGAACAGTTTCAAGGTTTTGATTACATAGTGTAATGAACTCTCTATTTATTTATCAGTAAATTAGGGCAAAACATTCACAGAAATCAAAGTACAGCATTCACAATGTTATGACATAACAACTTATCACTAAAATGGCCACATAGTTTTCACCAAAGTGGCCACATAATTTCAAAGTACAACCATTTAGTAACTCAATCATTTATTAAGCCCTTAATTCAACCATCCTTAAGGAGGCAAAAGGGACACAAAGTACAAAGGTCAAAGTTCTCCACCCGTAGGTCACATTGTCTTAATCTTTTCAATCAAAAAGTTTTCTCTCTTTTTTTTTTACACAGAAACAATCATCTTTTTTAACCAGTCTTAAATATTTCACAATATTGTTTTTAATCAAGCTCACATTTTCATTGGGGGGGGGAAATTGGGGTTAAGTGACTTTCCCAAGGTCACAAAACTAATTTTTGCATGTGTGTTAAGTGTCTGAGGCCAGATTTGAACTCAGATCCTCCTGACTCCAAGACCAGTGCTCTATTCACTGTGCCACCTAGCTTCCCCAAGCTCATATTTTCTATTATAATTGAAGTTTAAAATTGATGTATCATAAATAAAAACTGTAATTATGATTTGACTTCTGCAAACATATGCTCTCTCAAATACTCCATACAGGCATCATTTGTTGATAATTCCATAGAATTCCATGCCAACTAAGGGATCTGAATCACATCATAACCCAAAATTTCCACGTCTTTTTTATAGCATATTTTCCTTTTAAGTGGGGGATGTTTTTACAAAATACTCATGAATCCAGAAATTCTAATGCAACCTTTTGTGCTCATGGTGGCAGCCCTGACCTAGTATCATGGGTATCTGGTCGCCAGTGTACATTTGGCAGCTCATTCAACACCACACCATGATTTCTATGAGAAAGAGGCTTTTTCTTTTTATCCAATATATATTCAAAATCCACTCTGTATCCATAAGGTGTGAGAGCTAACGGTTTTACATAATTGGGTCCTCCTAATATTTCTCCCAACATTTTATAAATCTGGTGTTGTACTGCACTGATGCTGTCATTAACTTTAGTGTTCTGCTGCTGACAATAATGGTAATGAAACCAAGGAATTTCAAATTCAGGGCAATCCAAACAGACTGCTCTATTTAAATTCTATGAGGTGCTTGTGGGTTCTTGTCTTTTAAAAAAGGAGGCAATATTGAAGTTGTAAATCCAATTGGGCTAGGAATTTGATATTAAATACTGCCTTTATCAGATCTTCTGGAAAACACCCAGCAAAGGACAATGTAAAGGCAAGAAACAACAAGAGACGAGGTTCAAAGAGACCTAACTGTGAGTTAAGGCGCTGGATACAAGCTCCAAAGAATTCATCCTTTTGGGGAGGATCATAGTTAAGGACACTCAAAGGAAGTAATATAGAATGGATTGCCAAAGGATGGGTCTTATTGATATGCTGGACTGTCACAGAAGCTATCTTGTCAAGCACTTGAGCACTAAAATAGTTAGTCTTGACGATAAAAGCTGAGAAGTTGGTGTTTGTGTACATGATTTGGTCACTCAGATATTGCAAGGTGACAATTGTTTCTTCAAGAAGTTCTTTCTCAAACCATTCTCCATTAATGTATTTAAGTTCTTCTCACAATGCATTCAAATTGTTGGCTTGTTGTAATATCTGATAACCAGAGGTATTTAATTGTGTAAGTAGTTTGATGTTTTTTTCTGACAAACATTGTCCAGATATGAATGATCATGTTGAATGCACATTGAGGGAGATAATACAAAAGTATTGAGATCACTTAAACTATATTGTGGTAAAATGGATTCCGCCCAGGAAAGCCCCAATTCATCCAAATTAGGAAAAGGAAGCATAGCAATAACATGGACTAGCATAGAAATTTCACTAGGTATTACATTATTTCTCAAATGGCTTAAGTAGGAATTTTATCAGTGTCTTAATATACCCTGAATTATGAAGATGCAAGTGAATCAAGGCTGTAGTTATCTTTGCCAGTTTCACTGCTTTATAAACATTCAAGTAAGTGTGTAAGACAGAAGCAATTTTTTTCAATCAGATATGAATTTTTGCTATTCATTTCTTCCATTGTGACCACTATGGCTAATGCTTGTTGACTGGTCAGTTCATCTACCATCATTTTAAGAGCTGACATAAGCCATTTCTCTTCTGTTGGTCTAGCCAAAGTTCCCAAGACAACAAATAATTTTACAAAGGAATCAGGATCACAGTAAACAGCAGTCATTTTAGAGAGCTTCTCTCTGGCTAATACTTGAAATGGAAAATGATTAAACTTAAGTGAATTGTACAATGAAAGAATAAAACTAAAGCATATCCTAATTCAGATGAGCAATATTACTGGTGAGTACAAAATTGCACTTTTCTAATAATGGGTAATAATTATATTGAATATTTTGGAGAAATCACAATATTCCTATTGAATTATTAAACTGGGAATTGTCCACTGTGTCTGAGAGAAGCTCTGCTTTGTTCACAAGTCATTCACAAAAATTCTGTGAGATAAGAAAACCTACATTAACCATCAAGATTGATAATGTCCTTAAGTCCTGCACAGAATCCAAGTTCCTATTTAAAAAGCCAGCTACTTTTCCCATTAGAGGACTGAAATCCATAAGTTGATCCACTAGGCAGCTGGAAAATTTTGACAGTATTTTAAGGTCAAACATTTCTGCCCTCCTCCAAGCTTCCATAACGAGGTGCTCAACTAAAGAATCATGGGCCTCAACAGTAAACCTTAACATAATATACAATATATTCACAAAGGTATCATCACCCATTAATTGCATTTTATCCTTAGCTAAAATATGAAGAGTAGTATTGGGGAGGAGCCAAGATGGTGCAGTAGAAGCAGGACCTCCCCGCTGCTCCAGCTTCCACCTTCCCCAATCCATGTAAAAAGGGGACTCTAAAGAAACTTTGGAGCTGCAGAACCCACAAAATGACACAGAGAAGCTAACATCCCACTGAGAAAAGCCTGGCAGGTCGGCAGCAAGTGGCCAGCTCAGTGCACTAGGAGCTGAGCCCAGCCCCACACCAAGGCTTTAGCCTCAGGGCAGACCTGACCAGCTGCCAGCCAGAGGGACTCCAGAGGAGCAGCAGCTGTGGCCATTTCCTGATTTATCAACACATAGATGGAAAGGACAAAGTGGGAGGTCAGTGTAGCCTGGACTATGGGATCCAGTAAGTGGGAGTGTGTGGCTTTTGCACCCTGGGGAAAGAAGCCCCTGAGAGGCCTGCACAGCCAACCAGCAACACTTGGCAGCTTTAGCTCCTGGCCTGCGTAGTGTAGGGAGACCAAGCACCAGTCTGAGGGGTAATCGCTCTTGCTTTAACCTTTTTGGATCTGGATTACAGTCAAGGGTGGAGGTTCTGGGGTGTGTGTCCAGCTTGCCAGAGCCTGTTGAGACCTAAGTGAGGGCACCCATCTAATACCTCCAGCAGCTGAGAAAACCTGGTGTTCGGTACAAAAGCTCCCCTGTCTGGTGGCGGAGTCCTACGGTGGCAAAAAGCCCAGGGGTCAAGTGACTGAGGCACAACATGACCAGGCAAAGGAAGCAAAGCAGACAGATTATTCCAACATTAGACTCCTAATTTGGGGACAAAAAGGAGCAGAGCATGGAACAGGAGGAAAACAGTGAAGTCAGAACTCCTGCACCAAAAGCTTCAGAGGAAAATATGAGCAAGGTTAGAGACCACAGATAACCATAAGAAGCAGATAAGAGAAGTGGAGGAAAAATGGGGAAGAGAAATGAGAACAATGCAAGAAAATTACAAAATGAGAGTCAACAGCCTGAATGAGGAAAATAACACCTTAAAAAACAGACTGAATCAAAAGGCAAAAGAGGCTCAAAAAGGCAATGAGGAGAGAATCCCTTAAAAAGCCGAATTTGCCAGATAGAAAAAGAATATCAAAAGCTCAATGAGAAGAATCATTGCTTCAGAATTAGACTGGAGCAAATGGAAGCTAATGACTTTATGAGAAATCAAGATGCTGTTAAACAGATCCAAACAAATGAAAGATTAGAAGGCAATGTGAAATATCTCAGTGGAAAAACCACTGACCTGGAAAATAGATCCAGGAGAGACCATTTAAAAATTATTGGACTACCTGAAAGCCATGATCAAAGTAAGAATGAAGAAATCATCCTCCAGGAATGTCTCAAAAAAAACTGCCCTGATGTTTTAGAAGCAGAGAGCAAAACAGAGGTTGAAAGAATCCACCGATCACCTCCTGAAAAAGTTTCCAAAAAGAAAACTCCTAGGAATATTATATCCAGGTTCCAGAATTCCCAGATTAAGGAGAGAGTATTATAAGCAGCCAGGAAGAAACAATTTGAATATTGTGGAAACTCAATCAGGATAACCCAGGATCTGGCAGCTTCTACACTGAGGGATCAAAGGGCTTGTGATATGAAATTCTGGAGGCCAAAGAGCTGGGATTAAAACCAAGAGTCACCTACCCAGAAAAACTGAATATCATGTTTCAGGGCAAAATATGGTCATTCAGTGGAACAGAGGACTTTCAAGCATTCTTGTTGAAAAAAACCAGAGTTGAATAGAAAATTTGACATTCAGATACAAGAAGCAAGAGATGCATGAGAAGGTAAACAGGGAAAAGAAACCATAAGGAACTTATCAAAGTTGAACTATTAACATTCCTACATGGAAAAACAATAATTGTAACTTATGAAACTTTTCTCAATAGTTGAAGGGAATATAAATACACACACACATATAACGTCTAAATATGAGGGTATATGGGTATATGAATACATATGTGAATGTGTGTATATATGTTTACAGGTATATATACATAGAGGGCACAGGACCAATTTAACAGTAAGTGATGATACTTAAAAGGTGAAATTAAGAGGTGAGAGAAGAATATAATGAGAGGAGATGGGGAGAGACATATTGGGGCAAACTATCTCATATAGAAGAGGCAAGGGAAAATGGTTACAATGGGGGGGAAGAATGGATAGGCAAAAGAGAATGGGTCAACCTTATTCCCATTGAATTTGTCTTGAAAAGGGAATGAAATACGCACTAAATAGGGTATCTCACCCTGCAGGACAGTGGGGGGGAAAGGGGATGAGAGGGGCGGGATGATGGAAGGTTGGGCAGGCCAGGGCAGGGGGGAGGGAAGTTGGAAGCACCCACTTTTGAAAAGGGAATGGATCAAATTAGAGAATAGAACAAGTGGGAGGTGGGATATGAGGGAGGCAAATATAATCAGTCTTTAAAATATATCTACTATGTTATTGTTTTGCATTAGCCACACATGTACAACCTATACTCAACTGCTTATCTTCCCAGTAAGGATGGGTAACAAGGAAGGAAGGGAATGAATCTGGAATTCATAGTTTTAAAATCAAACATTCAAATATATATGTGGGTGTAAGAATATATATATAAACATATACTATAATTAATAATATTTTACATGTAATTGGGAAATAAGATATACAGGCACTGAGGCGTAGAGATCCACTGGAAAAGTCGAAAGGGGTATGGAGGGACCAGATTGGAGGAGGAGATATCCTGTGGGACTGCTCTTTTGGGGTGGTGGGTAAGGGAAAAAAGGGGAGAAAATTTGTAACTAAAAATCTGTTGGAAATAAATTATGTAAATCAGAAGTTAATAAAGCATTTAAAAAAAAGAGAGATTTAGAGTGGGAAGGGGCTTTACAAATCATTAATTCTACCCTCTTCATTTTACAAGTGAGGAAACTGAGGCTCTCAGATGGGATTTGGACCTAGATCTTTTTGCTTGCAAATTCAGCCCTCTATACACTATTCAGTCCTACATACCTCAAAGTACCAAGGCTTAGTTTAGTCTCTAAGCCTTAAATGTTGACTTATTGTGGGAATCTTCAAACCCACAGAAGAAGAAAAACATTCTTTTATATTCATTTACAGAAAGTCAAGTTGGAGTGAGTGGGGTTTCTTCTCAGGATGTCAGTGTTTGAGTGGGGTTGGGAGGTCAGGGTGGTATGCTTCTTCCCTGTGCCAGCTGCCTCTTGCTTGTGCTTCCTGGATGGCTTGGACTCCTCCTTAATGCTGCTACCATCCCTGAGGTCTCATCGCTTAAGCCTCTATTGTATTATCCAGCTGTCTTGGTTCCAGGTAAAGAAATGTTTAGTTATGATTTTACATTTTTTCAATATTGAAAGAAACAGTTGTGTTATGGTTAAAAAATAAAATAATAAAATAAAATAAAATATGAAGAGTAAGAACCTCAGGATGGTCTCTGACATAAGGAATATTTCTCATTAATTCAGCCTTTTCCTTTTGAAACTGCCAAAGTACTTTACATTCACATCCCACGTATTTTTCTGAAAGCTTGGCTGTATTTTTTTCCAAATATATCAAAAATCTGTTCTTCATTCACACATTTATTTACTTGGTTAAGCAGAGGATCAATGGTTTTAGGTCCATGCTGAAAGACTCTCCAGAATAATTTATAAGCAGCCCTCAGACGAAGCATGATGGAAACTAATCACCCTACAGATTACTTAGAGAAACCTAGGAAAATTTTTCTCTTTTCTTCATTACTCTTTTCAAGTAAAGGAAACAGTTATAACCATTATGTGTGATAGGTTGGTACAAAAACATCTGTTCTGGCTCTGCTTTTTGGACTTCCATTATGATTACTCAGAAGTTCATTTCAGTATATAGAACCCAGGGTCACATAGCTAGTAAGTATCTGAAGTCAGATTAAGAAAATGAATCTTCTTGACTTCAGCCCTGGCACTCTATCCACCATGTCACCTAGCTGCCTGATTAGATTCTTAGAACTCAGTAAAATTTTTACTATCTTGTCTTGGTTCTTTTGGATGAGCCTATGACTTGATGCCTGGAATCTTTGAAAGAATTTCTTGTTCTGGAAGAGGTATTCCCATGGGTCAGCAGCGCTAAATGTCCATCCAGGCAGCATGGACAAAGAGAGAAAACGTCAGTCTTTTGTCTTATTAACTAGAGATTAGTTTACAATAATTCTTAATTCAATCATCCTGCAAAGGTACAGGATACAAAGTAGAGTTTTCCACACATAGGCCACAGTAAATCATGATCTTCTCAGTTTGTATTAAATACCCAAGGAGTTTTTTTTATCTTGACTTGAAGCAGGATCTCAGATTCCATAGTTTCTCTTCCATGGTCATTCACAGTTTCTTTTTCTGGGAAGACAAAGCTTAACAAAGCCACAGCTACATTCATAAGCATTGCCAGCATCCTCATCAATTCAAATTTCTTCCTGTGAAATCATTATAGACCCAACAACAATGTTTGAGAAATAAACACAAATCATCAGGATAGTCCCAGAATCTTGGAAAATGTCAATAAGACCCTCCTCCAGGATTTCTGTAAACATGCAACAAGAAAATCTTCTTTCAGGGCTTCTGAACCAGCAGTAAGGTCCCAGGGCTTCTGTAACAACAGCAACGTCCTCTATAAGGAGACAAATCTGAAAAAGTAATATCAAAACAGACAAACAAAGTACTGTCACTACAACCATGCTTGCTCCCAGTTCTCTTGTCTACTCATTTCTGCTCAATTCTCTTCTCAGCTCTTCTGAGTTCTCAGTTCAGTTCTCCATTCTAAGTTCTCAGTTTTCAGTTCTCGGTTCTGTTTTCAAATCATAGCAGTTCTCAGTTATTGGCATCCTATGAGTTCTCTATATCTCAGCAATTCTGGCTCTCTAGTTTGGGCTTTTCTTTTTATATGTATTTATATGTATTAGCTCCTCCCTGTTCCACACCTTCCTGTAACATCAGCAACTTCCTCACACTGTGGGATTCACAAGTTCTGGATCTTCATAATTGATACAATCATGAACTTGAAAGAAGGTGCTAAGTACCTGTGTGATTGCCAATAAAAGGGGCGTGGAAGATATTAAAATTCCAATTACCATTACACCCAGATACCAGAATTTGTTGGTTGACAACCTACCTCTTTTCCTTTTAATGAATGAAAGTAAAAGCTATTGGTCAAGTCTTTGAGACTGATTATGCCCAGTGGGCTTACAACTTGACAGAGGCCCCAAAAGAAGTCAGGAAAGAAGCAATCAAGGTGGAGACAAGATGAAGGAGAGAAGTCAGGAAGCTGCCAGAGTTTGCACCAGTTTCCCTCAGAAAAAAATATTAAATCAAGCCTCCAAATGGATTCTGGAGCCAAACAACTATCAAAAAAATGGAGTGGAAACAAATTCCACTTTAAGATAATTTCAAAATTTTCAAAAAAGGTCTGTCTCATTTAGTTAAAAAGGGATGCAGCCCTGAACAGGCAGTGTCCAGGCAAGCCAGCTGAAGACTCTTAGCCACAGCAAAGAATAGCAACCAACAACAGTCAGTCCTGGCTCAGCAAGCCAGATATGAAGCCCTAAATATAGAAGGAAAATTTCAACCCAGGGAACCCCAGCACAAGTGCAATTAACCCAGGCCACCCTCAATACAGTGAACAAGCTGCAATAACCTAAAGCCCCAGCATGGAAGGTCAGGGACCAGGACCATGGACCCCAGTATAAGGAATTTGGGATCATTCCCCCTGTGCCTCAGGAGCAGAGCATAATTTTAAAAGTCATTAAATAGGCTGAAGAATGGAATAAGAAATAGAAAAGATCCCTGACCACAGAAAGCAACTACAGTGACAGGGAATATCAAAACACAAACTCAAAAGAGGATAATATCAAAATGCCTACATTTGAAGCCTCAATGGAGACTATGAATTGGTCTCAAATTGAAAAAAAATTCCTCTTGGAACAGGTAAAAGAAGGTATTAAGAATCAAGTAAGAGAGGTAGAAGAAAAATTGGGAAAAGAAATGAGTTATGCAAGAGAATTATGAAATATAAAAAGACAACAGCTTGGACAGGGAAGAGTAAAATTGATTGAAGAAAACAACTACTTAAAATGTAGAATTGCCCAACTGAGAAAATAAATCCACTGGGAAAAAACTCCTTTAAAAGTAAAACTGGTCAAATGGAGGAGGTACAAAAGGTAACTAAAGAAAATAATTGAATAAAAATTAGAATTGGACAAGTGAAAGCTAATGACTTTATGAGACATCAAGAATCAAATAGATCAAAATAATGAAAAACTATAGAATAAAATGTAAAATATCTTATTAGAAAAACAAATAACCTGGAAGATAGATCCTGGGGAGATAGTTTAAGAATTATTGAACTACCTGAAAGCCATGATCAAAAACAATAAAAAGAGCCAGGACAGCATCTTTCAAGAATTTATCAAGGAAAACTATCCTGATATCCTCAAACCAGAGGGTTAAATAGCCATTGAAAGAATCCAGATTTCAGCCCCTAAAAGAGAGCCCAAAATGAAAACTCCAAGGAGAAAATACTTCAAGCACCCAGAAAGAAGCAATTCTAATTTCCATGAGTCACAATCAGGATTATACTCAGTTTAATAGTTTCTTTATTAAAGAATCAAAGGGCTTGGAATATGATGTTACAGAAGGCAAAGGAGATTGGATTACAACCAAGAATCAATTACTCAACAAAATTGAGCATAGTCTTTCAAGGGAAAAGATTCAATGAAATAGGGATTATCAAAAATTTTTGATGAAAACATCAGAGCTGAACAGAAAATTCTATCTTCAAATACAAGACTCAAGAGAAGCATAAAAAGGTAAACAGGAAAGAAAACATATCATGTAATTCAATAATATTTAAGCTATTTTCCCTATGTGGGAAGATAATACTTGTAACTCTTAAGAATTGTGTCTGTATTAGGGCACTGAAAATAAGTAGACATAAACAGAGGCTATGAATATAAATAGATTTTGATGTGATGATATTAAAAACTAAGAGATGAATAAAAGGATTGTACTTTGAGAAGAGGAAAGGGAGAGGTAATAGCAAATTACATCACATAAAAGGCAAAAAAAAAGACCTATTACAGTAGAGGGAAAGAAAGAAGGCAGTGAGAATCATTTGAACCTTATATCAGATTTGGTATAAAGAAGGAATAACCTACACACTTAGACTGGTATATAAATTCCTTGTACTCTAAAGGGAATTATGAGGGAAAATAGGAAATAAAAGAGGTAGAGTGTAACTAATAAAAAGGAGGGACAATTGAGAGAGGTGGTGGTCAGAAGCAAAACTCTGGTGAGGAGGAAAAAGGTAAAAGGAGAGAGAAAAGTATAGAGAAAGGGAAAAACAGGATGGAGGTAAATACAGAGTTAGTAATCATAACTGTGAGTGTGAATGGAATGAATTCTCTCATTAAATGGAAGCAGATTGAATTAAAAAACATAATCCTACAATATGTTGCTATGAGAAACACATTTGAAAAAGAGAGATAAACACAAAGTAAAGCTAAAAGCCTGGTTATGCTTCAGATGAAGTAAAGTTCAAAAAGCAGAAGTAGCAATCTTGATCTCTGATTTAAAAAAAAAATAGATCTAATTAAAAGAGATAAGGAAGGAAACTAAAAGGCACCAAATACAATGAAGTAATATTATACTAAACATATATGCACCAAATCATATAACTTCCACTTCTTAGAGGAGAATCTAAGTGAGTTACAATAAGAAATAGACAGCAAAACTATTGTAGTTGGGGACTCAGTCTCCCACTCTCAGAAGTAGACACATTTAACTACAAAATAAATGATAAAGAAGTTGAGGCAGTGAATATAATTTAAGAAAAGTTAGACAGGAGAAAAATGTGGAAAAAATTGAATGAGGATAGAAAAGCATATACCACTTTTTCTGTAATACATGAAAGCTAAAAAATTGATCATGTATTAGGACATAAAATTCACACAATCAAATCCAGAAAGACAGAAATATTAAATGCATCTTGTTTTTATCAGGATGTAATAAAACTATATACATAATAAAGTAAAGAGCCAAGTAAAGGTAGGCTAAAACTAATTTGAAACTAAATAATCTAGTCCTAAAGAATGACTGGGGCAAACAAAAATCATAGAAAAAATTAGTAATGTTATAAAAAAAAAAAAAGACAATAATGAGACAACATACCAAAACTTACAGAATGCAACCAAAGGAGTTGATAGAGGCAATTTTACATTTCTAAAATCTTAAATGAAATTAAAAAATAGAGACATAGAAAAAGGAATGGGGCATGTAATTAAAAAAACATCTGGAGGAGAACCAATTAAATGTAACCAATTAATTATCAAATTAGAAATTCTGTTAATAAAAATAGAAATAACTAAAATTAAAAATAAGAAAATTAGTATAAAACTAAAGTAAAATTAAGAGCTGGATATGTAGGGGAAAAGTAAAAAATAGAAAATTGGTTAGGGAATAAATTAATAATAATAATAAACTAATAAATTGGTTGATTTCCAAAAAGAACCCAAATTACCAGCATAAAAATGAAAATGATGAATTTGCCACCGCTGAAGAGAAAATTCATGTGATCATTAAGACCTATGTCAATAAATCTGACAACATAAGTGAAATAGATGAACATTTACAAAAATATAAATTACCCAAATTAACTGAAGGGAAAATGATATACAAAATAACCCCAATTTAGAAAAAAATAATGAACAAGGCAGCAATGAACTCCTTAAGAAAAAAAGCTCCAGGGTCAAGTAGATTTATAAATGAATTCTAACAAATGTGTAAAGAAGAAAAAAACAGGAAATTTCATGACCTCCCCCAACAACCACCTCAAATTCCTATAAAATATGATTCTAAACAAATTTTAGAGCTATAGAACCCACAAAGTGACACAGAGAAATAAATATCCCACTGCAGACAGCCTGGCAGGCGAACATGAAGGGTTTATCACAGCCCACTGGGAGTTGAGTGCTGTCCCCTGTGACCTGCAGGGTTTTGGCCCCAGGGAGGCATAAGTGAACAGAGAAGACTCCAGAAGAGTGAATCAACAGCAGCTGTGGCAGTTTCCATACTTCTCAACCCATAAATGCAAAAAAAAAAAAGTAAAAATCAGGTGGAAATCTTTTGGAAAGAAAGGGCATGGCCCAGTCCCTACTCCCAGAACAAGAGATGGCAGAGGTAGGGTGTATGCAGTGGCTGTTGAATAGCTGCCTCAGGAGGCCCTGGCCTATAGATCTTAGGGGGAGCAAGCAACCATTGAGAGGTTAATCACTATTGCTTTGAACTGTTTTGATCTGTGTTGCTTTCTTGGGTGGTGGGCCTGGGGTGAGAAATGCCAATTTGCCAGTATGGTATCTGCAGAAAGGGTAGAAGTGGGTTAAACAACAAAGAGGACCCACTCCTCAGACCTCTGACAACATTTGTGAAAACCTTAGCGTTTTTGGGAAAAGATCTCCTCTCTGGAACCAGAGTTCTATCAGGGGAAAGACCTTAAAAGTCAAGAAATAGGCAACATGAGCAAGAAGAAGAAGCAAAGCAAGCAGAGCAATTAAATCTTAGAATCATTTTTAGGGGATAAAAAGGATCAAAGCATGGAATGGAAGGAAGACAATGAAGTCAGAAGTCCTGCATCAAAAGCTTCCAAGAAAAATATGAATTGGTTACAGGCCATGGAGAAGCTTAAGAAGAATTTTGAAAATCAAGTAAGAGATGTGGAGGAAAAGCTGGGAAGAGTAATGAGAATAATGCAAGACAATCATAAAAAAAGAGTCAGCAACCTGACTGAAGAAAACAATGCCTTAAAATAGACTAACTCAAATGGCAAAAGAGGTCCAAAAGGCCAATGAGGAGAAGAATGCCTTAAAAGCCAAATTTCCCAGATTGAAAAGGAATTTCAAAAACTTACTAAAGAGAATAATTCCTTCAAAATTAGATTGGAGCAAATGGAAGTAATGACTTTATGAAAAATCAAGATACTATGAAACAGATCCAAACAAATGAAAAAATAGAAGGCAATGTGAAATATCTCATTGGATAAAACACTGACCAGGAAAATAGATCCAGGAGAGATAATTTAAAAATTATTGGGCTACCTAAAAACCATGATAAAAAAAAAGAACCTAGTTATCACCCTTCAAGAAATTCTCAAGAAAAATTGCCAGGATGTTTTAGTACCAGAGGGCAACATGGATATCGAAAAAGTTCACCCATCACCTCCTGAAAAAGATCCCAAAACAAAACTCCTAAGGATATTATAGCCAAATTTCAGAGTTCCCAGGTAAAGGAGAAAATATTACAAGCAGCCAGGAAGAAACAATTTGAGTATTGTGGAAACACAATCAGGATAACACAAGATCTAGCAGCTTCTACATTAAGGGATCGAAAGGTTTTTAATATGATATTATAGAGTTCAAAGGAGCTGGGATTAAACCAAGAATCAACTACCAGTAAAACTAAGTATAATGTTTCAGGGGAAAATATGGTCATTCATGAAATAGAAGACTTTAAAGCACACTTGATGAATAAAAACAGAACTGAATAGAAAATTTGACATTCAAGTACAAAAAGCAAGAGAAGCATGAGAAGGTAAACAGGGAAAAGAAAACAAAAGGAATTTATTAAAATTGCACTACTTACATTCCTATATGGCAAAACAAATATTATAACTCATGAGACTTTTCTCAGTATGAGGATAGTTGATGGGAATATATGTGTATATGTATATGTGTGTGTATGTGTGTGTATTTATGTATGCATACATATATATGTTTTGATGGGAGGTTATATGTGCATATAAATACATATGTGATTGTGTGTATACATGGGTATGTGTATACATAGACAGAGGGCACAAAATCAGTTGAATAGAAAGGGATGATATCTAAAAAAATTCTATTAAGAGGTGAGAAAGGAATAAAATGAGAGGAGATAGGGAGAGATAGAAGAGGGTAAATTATCTCGTATAAAAGAGGCATGAGAAAACTGTTACAATGGAGAGGAAGAACAAGAAGGTAAAAAGGAATGGATCAATCTTATTCTCATTGAATTTGGATTAAGGAGGGATTAATATGCACACTTAATTGGATATCTTACCCTACAGGAAAGTAGTGGGGAAGAGGTAAGAGGGGGGATGATAGAAGGGAGTGCACATTTGAGGGGAGGGTAGGTAGAAATACATACTTTTGAAAAGGGAAAGGGTCAAAGTAGAAAATAGAATAAGTGGGGAGCAGGATAGGATGGAGGGAAATATAGTCATTCTTTTACTATAAATCTTCTATGGAAATGGTATGCATAACTACACATGTATAACTTATAATGAATTGCTTTTCCTCCCAGTAGGTGTGGGTGATGAGGGAACAAGGGAAGGAAACTAGAAATTCAAGTTTTAAAATCAAATTGAATATATATGTGTACACACACACACACAAACACACACACACATATATATGCATATACACACATATATTTGCATACAATTGGAAAATAAAATATACGGGACCTGGGATATAGAAATCAATCTTGCCCTATTAGAAAGCTAGAGGGGACATGGGGGAGGATATTTAAGAGGGCAGATTGTGGAAAGGGGTATTCAGTAGGCTTGATATTTTGGGGTGGTGCATATAGAAAAGATGGGAAGAAAATTTGTAGCACAAAATCTTGTGGCAATGAATGTTGAAAAACAAAAAAATAAACAAATTAAACCAAAAAAAAAAAAACATGGAAAGATCGAAAGTCAACAACTAGGTCTAGCTCCCAGCCTCAGAAACATGGTACATCTGTAGCCCAGCAGCAGATATCCTTCCTAAAAGTTCAGGACAGAGGAAATCACAATGGGCAAGAAGGAATCTGTGACATCAAGAGATACAATACTATTGTAGTGAGCAAGAACAACACATTCAGAGAACATAGACTCTATACTCACACCTGAGACCAAAGAAAGAAATATTAACTGGTCTCAAGCCCAAAAAGCATTCTTGGAGGAGCTCAAGAAAGATTTTAAAAGCTAAATTAGAGAGATGGAAGATAAATTTACCACTTTGCTAAGTTCCTTATGATTCCTTTTCCATGTTTACCTTCTCTTGCTTCTTGTATCTGAATGTCAAATTTTCCTATTCAACTCTGTTTTTTTCAGCAAGAATGCTTGAAAGTCCTCTATTCCACTGAATAGCAAAATTTTCCCCTGAAACATGATACTCAGTTTTGCGGGGTATGTGACTCTTGATTTTAATCCCAGCTCCTATGCCCTCCAGAATATCATATTCCAAGCCCTTCAATCCCTAAGTGTAGAAGCTGCCAGATCCTGTGTTATCCTGATTGTGTTTCCACAATATTCAAATTGTTTCTTCCTGGCTGCTTGTAATATTCTCTCCTTAATCTTGGAATTCTGGAACCTGGCTATAATATTCCTAGGAGTTTTCTTTTTGGGATCTTTTTCAGGAGGTGATCGGTGGATTCTTTCAACCTCTATTTTGCCCTCTGGTACTAAAACATCAGGGCAGTATTCTTTGAGAACTTCCTGGAGGATGATTTCTAGGTTCTTGCTTTGGTCATGGCTTTCAGGAAGTCCAATAATTTTAAATTATCTCTCTTGGATCTATTTTCCAGGTCAGTGGTTTTTCCCATGAAATACTTCACATTGCCTTCTATTCTTTCATTTGTTTGGATATGTTTAACAGCATCTTGATTTCTCATAAAGTCATTAGCTTCCATTTGCTCCAATCTAATTCTGAAGCAATGATTCTCCTCATTGAGTTTTTGAGATTCTTTTTCCATCTGGCAAATTCAGCTTTTTAAGGCATTCTTCTCCTCATTGCCTTTTTGGTCCTCCTTTGCCATTTGAGTCAGTCTTTTTTTTTTTTTTAAGGTATTATTTTCCTCAGTCAGGCTGTTGACCCTCATTTCATAATTTTCTTGCATTGTTCTCATTTCTATTCCCAATTTTTCCTCCACTTCTCTTATTTGGTTTTCAAAATCTTTCTTAATGTCCTCTATGGCCTGTAACCAGCTTGTATTTTCCTTTGAAGTTTTTGGTGCAGGAGTTCTGACTTCACTGTCTTCCTCCTGTTCCATGCTTTGCTCCTTTTTGTCCCTAAAATAGAAGTGTATTGTTGGAATCTTCTGTCTGCTTTATTTCCTTTGCCTGCTCATTGTGCCACTCAATTACTTGACTTTTGGGCTTTTTGCCACAGTAGAACTCTGCCACCACACAGGTCAGTTTTGTACCAAATGCTGGGGTTTTCTCAGCTGCTGGAGGTATTAGATGGGTGCCCTCTCTGAGGTCTCCACACCCTCTGGCAAGCTGGACCCACACCCCAGAACCTCTGCCCTAGACTGCAATCCAGATCCAAGCAGGTTAAAGCAAGAGCGATTACCCCTGAAACTGGTGTTTCTTCTCCCTACACTCTGCAGGCCAGGAGCTGAAGCCGCCAAGTGGAGCTGTCTGGTTGTGTTGGGTCTCAACAGCTTTTAGCCCTCAGGGTAAAAGCCAAGCACTCCCTCTTACTGATCCCAAAGTCCAGACTATACTGACCTCTCACTTTGTCCTTTGTGTCTGTCTATGTGTTGATAAATCTGGAAACGGCCACAGGTGCTGATGATTTGGAGTGCCTCTGGCCAGGGGCTGGTCAGGCCCACCCTGGGGCTGAAGCCTTGGACTGGTGCTGGCCTTGGCTCCCAGAGCACTGCCCTGGATTCCTGCTGGCCTGCCGGGCTGTCCTCAGTGAAAGGTTAGCTTCTCTGTGTCATTTTGTGGGTTCTGCAGCTACAAAGTTTGTTTAGAGTCCCCTTTTTACATGGATTGGAGAGGGTGGAAGCTGGAGCTTCGGGAAGGTAGTGTTTCTACTCTGCCATTTTGGCTCCGCCCCCTGAGTAATTATTTTATACAAATTAGGTGAAAGAGGAATAATCAATACAAAGTAATTAGATGGGGGAGGACAGCTGGTAGTTCTAGTAACCTACTTTCACCAAGAATGTGTTCAAGAGGGAATGATACGTGTGTGTGTCTGTAGAAAAATATAAAAGTCTTCTAAATTCAGAAGAAATAAAATGTTAGGCTCAGAGGGAAGTGTGAGAGAACAAGGGAGGAATCTTTAGAGGGGAGGGAGAGGGAACATGTAAAAGGGGAATATAGAAGAGTGGTTAGATTTATGGAAATGGGAGGATAGGGGAGGGATCCTTGATGCAGGGTAGGTTGGAGGGCAATAGAGAAGTAAAATAGAGGAGACATGAAGGATAAGAAATGAGATATGCACAAAAATAATCAAATATAAGGAGTAGAATATGTTTGGAAAAGTATATGTCTATGTCTGTGTCTGTGTGTGTGCATGCACCCATGCGCTTGTTGGAGGGGAGGGAAATAAAGAACAAAGTAAAAGAGTACACAGCAGCTAACAACAACAACAAAAAAAGACCCACAAGGAAGTAAAGATGGTCAATTCTCAACACAACGTGTATTATTTATTATACAGTTTTCTTGAAATGAAAATTTGTTACTTATTTTAAATCCCCTCTCATGTTCTATGAAGCACATGGCATGCTTTATTTTTTCTTTCTTACTTTGTATTTATATTGCAATATTTAAATTTATGGTGTGTTTTTATATCATCTCTTTTTTTCTCACTCTTTTATATTTATTAGTTTACATCATTCATTTCTGCAAGATTTTGAGTTGCAAATTTTCTCTCCATTTTCCCTTACCCACCACCCCAAAACAGCTATCCCACTGAATATCCCCTCCCCCAATTTGCTCTCTCATAACTTCCTCCATCCCCCCTCTAACTTACCAGTAGGGCATGGTAGATCTCTATGCCCTAGTGCCTGTGTATCTTATTTCCCAGTTACATGTAAAATAATAATAATATGTATATATTTTTAATATTTGATTTAAACCTTTGACTTCCATATTCTTTCCCTACCTCTCGCTTCACCCACCCTTACTGGGAATATAAGCAATTCAATATAGGTTGTATATGTGTAGCTTTGCAAAACATTTCCATAGTAGATATATTGTGAGAGACTGACTATATTTCCTTCCACTCCATTCCACCCCGCACCTGTTCTATTCTGTACTTTGATCCTGTCCCTTTTCAAAAGTGGGTGGTTCCAACTTCCCTCCCCCCAGCCTGCCCTCCTTTCCACCATCCCCCCTCTCATCCCCTTCCCCCCTAGTCTCCTGTAGGATGAGATGAATTTTTTAGCGTGCATATCATACCCTTCTTGAGCCAAATTCAATGAGGTTGACTCATTCCTGTTTGCCTCCCTATTCTTCCCCTCCATTGTAACAGTTTTCCCTTGCCTCTTCTATATGAGATAATTTACCCCATTCTGTCTGTCCCGATCTCCTCTCATTATATTCCTCTCTCACCTCTCAATTTCATCTTTTAAGTATTATCCCTTCCTGTTAAATTGATCCTGTGCCCTCTGTCTATGCATGTCTGTTCTTATATATACAAATACCCACATATGTATTTGTATGCTAATATACCC
This sequence comes from Petaurus breviceps papuanus, assembly GCF_028583685.1. Classification (NCBI taxonomy): domain Eukaryota; kingdom Metazoa; phylum Chordata; class Mammalia; order Diprotodontia; family Petauridae; genus Petaurus; species Petaurus breviceps. Next base: position 28,741,922 of record NW_027185616.1, read on the forward strand.
TCTTATATAGATGTATGTATGCATATTTGTATGTATGCATGCAAATACACACACATATATGCACATTTCTATTCCCTTTAACTATTCTCATACTGAGAAATGTTTCATAAGTTATAATTAGCATTTTTCCATGTAGGGATGTAAATAGTTCATCTTTGATAAGTTCCTTATGATTTCTTTTCCCTGTTTACCTTCTCATGCTTCTGTTGCTTCTTGTATATGAATGTTAAATTTTCTATTCAAACCTGTATTTTTTTTCATCAAGAATGCTTGAAAGTCCTCTATTCCATTGAATAACCATATTTTCTACTGAAACATGATACTCAGTTTTGCTGGGTAGGTGATTTTTTGTTTTAATTACAGCTCCTTTGATCTCTGGAATATCATATCATAAGCCCTTTGATCCCTTAATGTAGAAGTTGCCAGATCCTGTGTTATCCTGATTGTATTTCCACAATATTAATTTTTTTTTCTTCCTGGCTGTTATAATATTTTCCCCTTTATCTGGGAACTCCAGAACCTATCTATAATATTCCTAGGAGTTTTCTTTTTGGGATATTTTTCATGAGGTGATCAGTGGATCTTATAACCTCTTTTATGCCCTCTGGTTCTAAAACATCAGGGCAATTTTCCTTGATAATTTCTTGAAGGACGATTTCTAGGTTCTTTTTTTAATCACAGCTTTCAGGGAGTCAAATAATTTTTAAATTATCTCTCCTGAATCTATTTTCCAGGTCAGTGTTTTATCCAATGAGATATTTCACATTACCATCTAGTATTTCATTTGTCTGGATCACTTTAATAGTATCTTGATTTCTCATAAAGTCACTAGCTTCCATTTGCTCAAATATAATTCTGAAGAAATTATTCTCTTCAGTGAGCTTTTGAGGTACTTTTTCCATCTGGAAAAAAAATTGACTTTTTAAGGCATTCTTTTCCTCATTGCTTTCTTGAGCCTCTTTTGCCATTTTAGTTTGTCTATTTTTTGAGGTGTTCTTTACTTCAATCAGTTTGTTGGGTCTCTTTTCATGATTTTCTAGCATCCTTCTTATTTCTCTTCCCAATTTTTCCTTCACTTTTTTTTTTTCAAAATTCTTCTTAAGCTCCTCTATGGATTGTAAACAGCTCATATTTTTCTTGGAAGCTTTTAGTGGCGACTTCATTGTCTTCCTCCTGTTCCATGCTTTCATCCTTTTTGTCCCCAAAATAGGAATCTATTGCCAGGTTGCTCTGCTTGCTTCTTTCCTTTGCTTGCTCATGTTGCACTCAATTACTTGACTTTTGTGCTTTTTGCCACAATAGAACTCTACTACCAGAGAGGGAAGTTTTATCCTAATCATTGGGTTTTTTGTAGCTGCTAGAGCTATGTAGTGATAATGTAATTTTAATTTGAAGATCCCTTTGTATTGGCAAAGGTAGTAGGTACTTAGCACTTAGTACCTGATCAAGACTCTGTTGGGGAAGCAGAAGGTATGAACTCCTGTCTCCTCTTACTGACATAACAGGAAGGGGTTGACTGAAGGAAGTAGCTAATGCTGTGTATATAGGAAAAGCCCCAAAGAGGCACAGTCAGAAATTCCTTGAGACTGAGATCTGGTGGCAGAACAGCTACAGAATAATGGAGAACTGAGTGCTGAGAACTTGTGGTGGTGGTGGAGCTTCTTCTGAACAGAATCCTAGGAGCCCAGAGTCAGGATGCCAGGAACCAGGAGCCCAAGTGACTGAAGTATGACTGGGATGCTGAGACTTTGTTGGTTTGTGGCTTGCTTGAGCCTTGAATTCCCTGGAGCAGAAATGAAGATGCTGACAAGGCCCTGTGAACACCAATGTGAAGCAGGACCTGCCCAGAGAGCTGGTCAAGGTACTGGGAGCTGTCTGCCATTGAAACCAGGTGACAGTCTGGTGAATCCAGGTAGAATCTGGGACCATGGAAGGGGATCCAGGGGATCTGAGAACAGGCCCCAAGTCAAGATGAAAAGACCTCTTCTTGGGCACTGTATAATTATGGAATTATAGTTTACTAGTGACCTAAGGGGTGGAGGGTTTTGTGTAAGACACTTAGTAACAGTTTGCTGAATAAGTGACTGATTGTTCTTTGAGTACTTTGAGATATTGTTACTAATAAGTGACTGATTGAGTTCATCAAGACTTTGCCACATGAGCAGAAGACTTTGACTATTGTACTTTGAGACTACTGATAAGTGACTAATTGAGTTAACTTAAGAGTGACTATTTTACTTTGAGACTATGTTGTGAATATTATATTGTGATTTTCTGTGATAAGTTGTAACATTGTGAATGCTGTACCTTGATTTTCCATGTATATTTTGCTTTTGTTATGGAATAGAGTGATCACTATACTGTGTAATCAGAACCTTAAAAAAGCTGTTCACAGTAGCAGTTCTTCTGGAAAGCTTCTGTGCATGGTATTACAAGCTATTACTCGGATGTCCTCTCTGAAGCCTCCACATGCTCTGGCAAACTGTTCAGGTACCCCAGGACCTCCACCCTAGACTTTGATCCAGATGCAAGCAGGTTAAATAAAGAGTGATTATCCCTCAGACTGGTGCTTGGTCCCCCTACAATCTGCAGGCCAGGAGCTCTGATGCAGCCACACAGTGGCGGCTGCAATGCTGCCGCACCTCAGCCACTTCTCCCTGCAGGAAAAAAAGGCAGACCGCACTCCCAAACTCCTGGTTCCCAAAGTCTACACTGACTTCTCACTTTGTCTTTGGCATCTATGGGTTGATAATTCTGGAAACTACCCCAGCTGCTGGTGATCTGAAGTCCCTCCAGTTGGCAGCTGGTTGTGGCTGTCCTGAGGCTAAAACCTCTGGCTGGAGCAGAGCTGGGCTGGGCTCCCAGAGTGCTATGCTGCCCCCTTCCTGCTGGTCTGCCTGGCTGTCTTCAGTGTGAAGTTAGCTTCTCTCCATCATTTTGTGGGTTCTGTTGCTCCATAGTTTGTTTAGAATCATTTTTTTACATGAATTGTAGGAGGTGGAAAAGGGAGCTGGGCAGAAGTCCTGTTTCTACTCTGACACCTTGACTCTGCCCCTTGTTACTTCTCTCTATTCTCTATTTGTGTTTTGACCTTTGAATCTAAATTAAAATTTTAAAAGATAAGATTTAATGGTTTGTGATATCACATACTGTGACTTACATTATCTATACTTTTATTTAGCTTCACCTACTTCTCCCTTTAAAATCTTGAATAAGTTCTTTACTGCCCTAAGTGTTGGAAATACATCATTCATTCAAATTTTACAGACTTTAACTAAAACTTAAATTTAAAATTAAAGTTAGCTTTCACTTTCTTTTTTCATTTTTGATTTTATAGTGTAACTTAGTTACATTAATTTTAACATTAATGTTCCCTATTTACATATCTCCTCTCAGATCCCTTATATTTCCAGATATTCCTTTTGATTCCATTTGGTAGAATTTCTTATTCTACTTGACTTATTATTATTCACCTCCATAGTCCATTTTCCATCCATAACATACTGAATCATTAAATTTTTCCATACTTACACTGTTGATGGTTCAATTTATGGCAGGAAAGGATCTCAGGTGTTGCATGAATTGAGTCCATTGTTTAATTATGTATAAAACCACTTGTGGGTAGAAAGGAAGATAAAAAAATGGAAAAAATTAAAACGGCAAATTATAAAATCTCATTATATTTTGATGATCTATTATAGGGACCTACCCCAACACATTAATATAAGAACGATTTTCTGTAGTAAAACAGAATAACTTATTATTACGTTATAAAATTCACAGACATTAAAAGAAGCATTAATGTTCAGCAGCCTAAATGCAAATAACTTAGAATAACAAAATGATTTGCTTGAAGTTGGAATAGATTTGAGTTATACGGAGTATAAATTACAGTTGAAATAGGAAAACTTTCAAAAATACAGGACTATATAGAGAGCATTTTTGCCATTCATATTTACTTGAAGAGAAGCAAATGAGATGAATGACATTTTCATTTAGATCATTACCATCACATATTTTATTTAAAAAAATGAAGTATTAGCTATTTTACTTGGTATAAGTTAAAACCAAATTGGAAGTAACTGTAAAATATATCTTTTCATCATTTTTAATAAAATATGTATTTTATGGTCATAGAATACAGCATTAAAAGTCTTTCTTATTTAGAATAAATAGTCATAATCTTTAAAAATTGAGACTCTCTGGGGGATAGGTTTGCTCCCTCTTTCAGCATGACCCCTCCAATTATACAGTCCTCTGCCGTGCTGTTCCCCATGATGATCATTTTCAGCACCTGCATCTGTCCTTTATATAGTACCCATCCACCCACCTTAGATTATCCTTCATTACTTTGTTATTTCTATGCTCCAACTGTTTTTACCCCAGGCAAAAAATTCCTAATTATAGCTGTTCTCAACAGCCAAATAGCCCAACCCACACTAGAACAAGATTTGAGTGTTAACAATATCCCTGATAAGTAGTCATTCGGGTTCTACTTGAAGCTACCTACTTTTCAAGTCACTTCAAGTAACTTCTGGGCAGTTAAAGGAAGTTATTATTAGTTATTTTTATTATTATTACTAAAGCAAAGCAACATACAATTGTATATATAGCATATCAGCTATGGAGTTGAGAAAACCAGAGTTCAGATGCTACCTCTAACATATACTAGATGTGTGACCATAGGTCAGTCACTTAAATACTCTGTAATCCCCTCTAGTTTCCTACCCTCAGCAACTCTGTTTTTAACATTTATGGACAAGTTATTAGAAGCATTGGAGAGAGGAGATTCCTAAATTGATGAAATCACAATTTTGGATTCTCACACACAGAGACTATTATAATGTTTCTCAGTTTCATTGTGAATAACTCTTTGGTTATCTGATGCTTTAAAGTGTTGCATGGTATGATCATCCCCCCCCCCCCTTTGGGGGATCAAAAAAGACAACAAAGCTATATTTTTCTAGCTCGTAAATAAGAGGTTGCCAATTATATATTTGCCACCATTATCAATATGTACTTAGTCAACTTCAAAAATATTTGGTTTATCAACCATGAAAATAGAGAAAACAAAAAACCCAGAACTTTTTAAGTCAACAATCTGCAAAATGATCCAATCAACATTAGATTCCTGTTTATGCTCTCAAATTCATTTTTTTTCAACGAAAATCTTTATCTTACTTACATGTTGGTCAGAGGCTTTGCTTCACTTCAGAATTTCTTTTTAGCTCTCAGAAAACTATCTTCTGCCGTTATTCTTTTTTCTCCATTTCTCTTATTCGCACACCTACATGCAAATATCTTTGCTATTGTTTTTATAAACCTCTAATTTAATTAGTTTCTCATTTGTTTCTGTAATGCAAATTAGTTACTTCTCTCCAATACATTATTATAGGCAGTTGCCTGGAACCATGTAAGATTGAATGTTTTGAACATGTTCACACAGTTAGCATATGCATGTGTTAGAGAAATCGTATGAACCGAAGTTTTCTTACTCTAAGACTTTCTCTCTCTCTCTCTCTCTCTCTCTCTCTCTCTCTCTCTCTCTCTCTCTGTCTCTGTCTGTCTCTCTCTCTCTCTCTCTCTGTCTCTCTCTCTCTCCCTCTCTCCCACTATGGAACATTGCCTCTCAAGCAGAAATATGCCAAAACATGTTTCATTTTTTTCTGATGATGTGGATGCATTCATTTTCAATTCTTACATTAAGATCACTTTTGTTTTATACCCTATATTATACCCTAATATTTCAGGGTAAAACAGATGTGTGCATGTGCACAAAAAAGGTATAACATAGAGAGATCTTTCAAAATAGCAAACAATTATTCACCTTGTCTCAGACTGTAGAGATGGATAATATCACAATGTTATTTAAAAACTTATCTTAGCTACTCACTTGAGCATAAAGGAAAATATATGACCTGCTGAAGAGTCATAGTGAGCCTCCAGCAAATAGGTCTATGTAGATGACCTGATAGATATTCTGAATCAATGTCTCATTACCAGGGTTTTCCACAACCCTACTACCTTCCCATCCTATATAGGGTTAGGCCAGGGGTGGGAAACCTATGACCTTGAGGTCACATGTGACCTTCTGGGTGCAGTGGGACCTTTTGACTGAGTTCAAGTTTTACAGAACAAATCCTTTTATTTAAAGGGATTTATTCTGAGAAGTTTGGATTCAGTCAGAAGACCATATTTGAGGACCTAGAGGGCACCATGTTGCCTGAAGACCTCAGGTTCCCTTCTCCTTGGTTAATCTAATTCTTTCCCTATAAGGCAGGAAACTGTCACCAAATCTTAATTGATTCAGGGGGCCTTAATTTTTTCTGATCTTCCTAGTAGTTTCTGGTTATAGGCTTCCTGATAACCTATGCTCACAAAAAATGTACCCTTGTGGAGCATCTCCTGCCACCCCCTGACCAACTTGGGGGATGTCCGAAGGCTGAATCCTCACAGCCTGCAGTTGCTGTGTGCTCCTCCTTTTTGAGAACAGCTAAATGACCTACAAGTGTCTCATTTCATTCCCTGAGTCAGGCCTGCCTATTATAGATATGTCTGGATAATATCTAAGTAAGTATTGCTTATGACTACTCCAGACATCATACATACATAGAAATATTTTCTTGATTATTCTGGAGGCCTTATTCAACCATGTGATTAAAGTATTCCCATAACACTGAACTTGAAAATAAGAGACATGGAAATAGAGATTTAAGTTGAAATAATGCCTCTAATGCTGATTCATGGTGTAAACATGGGGAAACGACCATACTTCACTTAACCTTAGGGGATTTTAGTGGAAAATACTAGAATATTGTGCTTATACTACCCACTTTGTAGTATTACTATGAGAGAAACATTTTGTCAATCTTTAAATGCTATATAAATGAGAAATATTGTATTATTACAATACAAGATTAGTCAGAATATTTAAGACACTTTAACTCTTTCAGGTATTAAGGGATCCTACCATCTCAGAACAGAAAGAATCTCAAGGGGCCATCTGGTTCAGCCATCTGCCTCTAAACAGTTGAATTGAAAAAATGTAGAAACACTTATTCATCTTTTCATTCAAACACTTTATGAGGGACCTAGGTGGTTCAGTAGAAAGAGAGCATTGAACATGTAGTTAAGAACCCTAAGTTCAACCTTTGCCCTAGATACTTACTAGTTATGTGGCCCTATACAAGTCACTTAACCTCTATCTCAATTTCCTTGTCTATAAAATGGAAGTATTTTGAGGATAAAATAAGAGAATATTTTGAAGTGCTTTTCAAACCATAAAGTATGATATAAATGCTAGCTAAAATTATTATTACTGATATGTTCTGATCTTTATTTTATATCAAAATTAATTTATTAATGGGGGACTGACCTGTACAAATTGTCATAAAGATGATGAAATACCACATAAATATTTTTTTTAATCTAGTTGATGTTAATATAAGAAAAGGCATGTAAAATAATCATCAGTATAAAATAACACAAAATAATAGGCACACATACAGGGAAGTATTAAAAACATATATCAAGAGATATCAAAAGGGAAATTGGGGTTATTCGAATTGATCTTAATATCCAGATGACACTTTATTTACAAAATAAAAACTCTGTGTAGGTATATGTATCTGTTTGTGAATTAAAAAAAAGAAATAAATGTTATGTTTGGCATTAATTAAATACGTTTTAACTACAAGCCCTTTATCTGAAAGAAGTTTCACTTCAGTGCTTAGAGTTAGAATAAGTTAATTAGGAGACCATTTGCATGTAGCTGTTAGGTATACACCATATGGAAGTTGTCAGCAATGAAGATCCCTCTAAAAAGAAAATAAAGACAGAAAGTCACATGGAGAAAATCTTTTTGGCAAGAGAAAATACCCTCATTGTAGTAGAACATAGCTAGTGATTTGGTGCTTGGGACAAAAACCTTTAAACATATCCTCAAATAAGCAATGATGTTGGGAGAGACCCCAATACCATGGAGAGTGACAGAAACCTTAAGCACTACCCATTGGAAAGACTTTGGGATACAGTTTGCTTAGGGAGCAACTACTTCATGGGGCAGAGTCAGTAAGGAAGTACACCTTGTATAAATTTCATACCTTTAAGAAGAAGGAGGAGAAGCATTCATATGGTATTTTAAGGTTTGCACAGTAGTTTACAAATATTATCTCATTTGATCCTCACAAAAAGTCTGGGAAGTAGATATCATTATTATTATTATTTTTATTATTATTGTTATTATAAACTTCATCTCCAGATGAAGAAACTCAGGCAAATAGAGGTTGTGACTTTTAAGGATCATGGTTAGTAAGACTCTGAATTTAATTTTAAACTTGGGTCTTCCTAATTTGAAGTCTACCACTCCATCTTCTGTAATTAGGAAAATACAAAGGCATAAAAGTATTCTACAACATTCTTTATTAGTTATTTTATTCACACCACATCATATTACCTCCAAAGCTTTACTCAATATTACATGTAAAGAATTATATAGCAATGAGTAGCACAGATGCATTTCACAACTTGACATAAATTACACTGGAATATTTTTTAACTCTTTGCACTCTGTACTTCCCAGATAATCCAGACTTAGATGAATTTTGGAAGAACATGACATCCTTAGAATCCCAAACTACATGAATTATATGATAATCTATAATCCTATTTAGACATTAGTGTTGCTTACCATTAAAAATCATAGTCATCACTGGAAGAATTTGTAAAAATCAAAGACAGACTTATTTGGCATCAAGCGTGTCACAGAGGTTGATTTGACCTAGATGGGCTAGGCTATGATGCATGTTCATAATCAAGCTTCTTGGTTCTGGTTTACCATGTGGAAGCTCTGGCGTCTACTTGTGGCAAGATAAACACTTTCAGATGAAATTAATTCTCTTTTGGTTGTGGGGTCAGAATTAGAATCTCATTGGATTTTTAAAGGGGATTAATTCATTTCTTGGAGAAGAATGGGGGAAGGAGAGTTTTATTTTATATTTTCACCAGGCTTTGTATTTTCTTTCTTTACTTTAGGTAAACAAGTAGCTTTCTCAAAATGAATGCATCTAGACTGGAGGAGATCTTGTGGGTTCAGAATCCTAAAACCTTGTGGGTTTTGTAGGTGATGAGCATCATTGTGGCAGAGCTAAATGGCGTTAGAGGAAGAGTAATCCAGTTCTTCTGGAAAGGATAGCTACAAACAACAGCAAAAAGAAAGAATGGCCCTAGTCTGACTATTTTACCTGCAGACATATACTGGGAGTTTTTTGGACAATACAGAGCTAAAATGAAATGTAACATTACTAGTTAGCAGTTCTTTAGACTGGTTATGATCTGGTGAATTTTAAGTATCAGTTTCTCAATAGATTGTAAAATTAACTATATGTTATGTTCCTGAATCTCATTTTAAGTTATTCTTTTAATGGACACTGTCTTTCATGTTTGCCATTTATTTTGTATGTAGGAATAACTTATCTGTGCCATACCTAATTACAATTTTACGTTAAACACTTTTTTAACTCCACTTTTAAGGAAGACCCTTAGTCTCAGCCTAAGCTGTAAGAAAATTTATTCCCCCAGGCACCAGAATAGGAGTCTAGTGAACCAAAGAATGTTAGAAGAAAAATAATAGGGAACAAATGGAGAAATGCAACTTGATTTTTTAAATTAAATTATCCCCTTAGAGACCAGGATTCCCTAGGACTTAAACTATGTGCCTCTGTCCATTCTTGAACCCCTTGGGCTCACCAGCAGATTTTTACATTCAAAGTACTTTTAATAAGTTTATACTTGTTGCTACTAAGTATTATGCTGATGATAATTTGACCTTTTTAAAATTTCCACATAGTCCCTTGGTAATTTGAAGAAAATAAATTATCTTCAAGATGGGAAGTAAACCCATAATTTATTTTTTGTAGTATGTGATTTTTGTCCACTGTTTCATATAAATCCTTCAAAGGTACCTATCCCCAAATGACTGGAATGCTTCATTTATTCTTATAGCATATTTGGTAGTACCAAAATACAGTAAAATATGACAAACATTAAGCACTTTCTATTTATAAGGCACTGCCAAAAATTCTGGGTATAGATAGACAAAACAAAACAATCAAGGAGATTATATTTCATTAGGGATACAGTTTGTTAACATATGCAGCATCTTTTCTGAAGCTACTGTTCCCAACTCACACTCATAGGTTGAGTCCAACAAGATGACTAACTACCTGATGTTCAATTTATTTTCTGGAACCACAATTCTAGCTCATGTGTGCCCATCAATTTGTTTACTTTTAATAGTCATTCAGTTAGTAAAATTATTGACTCTATTATACATTAAAATGATAATATAACACAAAATAATAAACATTGTGCAAAGGAAATCATTTATTAAAATACTGTGACAAAATAGAAGTAATAGCAATAATAATGATAATAATAATAGTATTTAATGTTTGCACAGTGCAATACATATATAGTAGCAACACTTTCCCTCCCATAAACCTAAAGCAAATACACACATCATGTGAGGGAAGAAGCAGTGCATACATGGAGTACACTTGTTGAGAGTCCATGTTGTTTGAATGCAAAGGGTATGCTTGTCAAAAAGACTTTCATGGATAACTCACACAGGGCAAGCATTCACATGGTGAGCAGAAGAAGTGATAAAAGTACATTCTCAAGGTCTCTCTCAAGAACTTCGAAATTGATTGTGTGACGTGGGAGACACTGGCACAAGACCGCTCAGCATGATGTGTCCAAATCAGAGAAGGTGCTGTGCTCTATGAGCAAAGCAGAATTGAAGCATCTCAAAGAAAACACAGGATGCACAAATTTGGAGAATCCACCCCAAATGTCCACATGGACTATTTGTGACCCACCTCTGGAAGAGCATTCCTAACTTGTATTGGTCTGATAGGTCATAGTCAGACACATTGAAACTTGATTTTAGCATAGAGATGTCATTTTCATGCGCTTCGAGAACGAGGGACAACAACCAACCAACCAACCAAGTTGAGGGTCACAAACTAAGGGGAAATTTTGACCAAGGCAATTTATTCATTGGATGCTTTGAGTTTTCTTGTGATATCATGTTACCATTCTTGGGTGCAGTATCTCTTAATCAACAAATAGTCCCCCTTTCAGTTTCCATTGATAATTATGGAGGAAAGGGTGTGTAGGAGAAGACAGAAATCATCATTTCTCCTTCCCTCATTACTGCATTGAAGAAGAGGCATGAGGGGGAAAGGCAAAGAATGATTATCAAGATCTGATTTCCTCTTCCATAGGTGGATTCCTTCACAAATTACAGAACTCTTCCTGTCAATACATAGCTGGCCTCCAGTCCCCCAGATATCTCCACAGAGGGAGTGGGTATGGGCAGAAATCACTTCCCCATCCTCCCTGGATTCTTCTGGAAGCACTCCTAAAATCTGACTATTTCAACTGACTCATTAGAGTATGTATTCTTATTTTAAAGGCCAGCAGGTATATAGTCAATCTTTTAGCTAGCCAATGAACAGTTACCCCAAAATTTCATCAAGAAAGGTTTGAGAATTTTTCAGTTCTCCTATAAGAGTAACAAAATGTAAAATTTTCTTTGTCCTTCCTTTAAGATCTTAACAACTCACTGGTTCTATAATTTGTCCAGTGTATACTCTAATTTCATTAATTGATTTGAAGAAAACTAAATTGACCATTAATCACCTCATTAACAAGGTCAGGAAAGGTTTAGCAGTAGAGCTGACGCCTGTATTGTGTTTCAAAGGAAAATAAATATTCTGAGAAAAAGATATGAAGAAAAAATGAATGAAAGTTTTGGGAACAATGAGGACGTCTCTCTGGATAGAATATAGATCATGTAGATAGGAATAACATGGAATAATAACAGATTGATATAATTTTTGTTTTTTCTATAGAGTTTCCTTTTCATTCTTCCTCAAATTTTCCACAGTTATCATTCTCCCTACCCTCTCAGCTAAGAACTTTGCTTCAAAATTTAGAGAAAAATATTATGGCCATTTATGAGAGCTCAATCTTATCCTGTCATTCTCAATTCACATCACCCAGATAAATTCTCCAACTATATCTTTCTTAATCCCTCTCTCCTCTGCATTCACAAGTAATCCTATTATATGCTGTATTCTCCAGCAGATTTCCCCCTCTGTCATTCCCATTGTCTCACTAATTGTCTATCTCTCCTTATCTACTGGCTGTTTTCTTACTGGCTAAAAACATTACTACGTTTCCTTCATCTTCAAAAAACATCTAACATCCATTATAATAATTATGATTAGATATCTTCCTCTATTTTGTGGCTAAACTTGAGAAGATAGTCTGTAATGTATGCCTCTTCTATCTCTACAGCATCTCTCCTTTTCTCTGACAATGCCATTATACTTCTCCTGGCCCATATCACCTCTCACCTAAACCATTGTCAGACAACATACATTTATTAAGCACCTACTACATGCTTAAAAGATGCTATGAAGGCAAAATTGATGGGTTTTGGCACCAGATTGGAAAAAATGAAGTAAAGGAGAATGAAGAGTACAGGATGACACCTAAGCAGTGAGTCTTGGGGACTACAATGGTGATACCCTCAACAGAAGTAGGAAATTTAGGAAAAAGGAGAAGGTTTGGGGGAAAATAACAAGTCATATTTGGGACATGTTGAATTTAAGATGTATATGGGACATCCAGTTTGAAACAAAAAGTTAGCTTCACATTTGAGTCTGGGAATTTGGAAAGAGATTAACGTTAGATAAATAGATTTAAGATGCAATAACATAGAAATTAAAAAGGAATGTATGGGAGTAGATGAGATCAGCAAGCAAAATAATATAGAAGCAGAAGAAAAGATCAGAGGTCAGGGGGCCCCTTAATTTTGCTGGGCATTATCAGGATGAATAAGCAAGAAGTTATACAGAGAAGGAGCAATCAGGAAAAGAGCCAGAAAAGTGTAGTGCCATAAAAATGTAGAAAAAAGAGAATATCAGAGAGAAGAGTCTGATTGTGTCAAAGGCTGTCAAATATGTCAAGGATGAAGATTGAGAACATGCCACTAGAGCTGGAAATTAAGAGTTTTCGTTGAACGGTGTAATCAAAAGCCACAATATAAATAGCAAAAAAGAAAATTGAAAAAATATAGGAAATGAAGCTGTGATGATGATATCAGATGGTTTTCTCAAAGGGTTTAATACACAAAATGGAAAAAAGATATGGAAAGATAAGTTTTGGAGATGGACAAAGTAAGGGAGCATTTTTGTGGATGGGGAAAATATAAAAATGTGTATAGGCAGTAGAGAAGCAGCCAGTAGACAGGGAGAGATTGACTAGTGAAAGTGAGGATGGTAAATGGAGAAATCTGCTAGAGAAAACAGGATGAAATGGCATCACTAATCATGTAGAGAAATTTGTATTGGCAAGGAGAAGGGTCACGCCTTCATGTGAAAGGGTTGAAAGTGGAAAAAGAGGAGATAGTGGCAGAAATCATCTGAGTGTTCTTAGATGAGGAGGAGGGGAAAAGATGGATTTAATATTGGATGACTCCAATTTTTTTTTTACTTGAATTTGATAAAAGGTTAACATTTCAAAGGATAGAGAGAGGGGAACCATGACAATTTTCAGGAAGGATAAAAAAAAGGTTTAGAAAGTCACTACTTTCTAAAGTGGGATAGTGTATTAACTATGGAGGCACACAAAAAAGTTTATTTGCCACAATGAGAGTCCAACTGAAAATATGCAGACTCAGATAGCACGGTTTCATTACTTTCTCCAATTTTGTTTAGGAACATATAATTAGAAGAGAAGGTCCTGTATGATAGGAGTAATCCAAGGCTATGGGTTGGTAGAGAAAGATTAAGAAGAAGATAAGGGGGCAATGGAATTGAGAGAAGAGAATAATGCACAATTGAATTGGTTCACCAATGGATCAAGATGGGGAAAGGAGAAGAGTGTAACTACAGCAGGGGTGATAGATCATAAAAGACCTGAGGGATTAGAGGATAGAGTACAGAGTTTGGTGAAATACCACAAATGGAAATGTAGAATTATAGCAGATTGTGGTGAGATAAAGAAATTTCAGAGTTCATAGACTTATTAGTTCTGTGTTTTGCAGGTGACAGCAAGACCATATTTTTGTATTGCTGAAATTGAGTGGAGATTGAGAGGAAGAAAAATTTTTGTTATTATTTTTTAGAGGTCAGTTTCCCAGGATCCATAGCCATAAAAATCTCTTATTCCCAGGTGTTATATATGAGTTCAAAAAGTTATGGTTCAAAACATTTCCACTACACTTGGGTATCTTTATATAACCTTGCAATAATGTAAACATTTGTGCTTAAATCATGAACATTTAGCATACGTGTGCTGTGCTGAGTTGACATGATAATGCTAAAACTTAATGTAACCTTAAGAAGTCACCCCTTCGCAAAATGCCTTCTTTGTCTGTTGCCCCTATAAAACAGGTAGTCATTGGTCAGTGAATGGGGAACCTTAGAATTGAGTGCACAGAAGCCCCCATAAAGGCTTGGTGGTAATCTATGTTTGCCTCAACTGGCCCCCATTGAGGTTTGAGGGGATTTAGGGGATGCACAAGTAGTGTCTGTCTCTACCGACCCCATGGAGACTTAGGGGTAGTTGCCCCCCAGCCCCTTCTCGCCGGCCCCTGAGAGAAAGGTAATTAGGGAATTCTGTAGTCTTTTGTCCTCCCATTATCAGCTATCCTCTTGTGAGAAACTAGAATAGAATAAAGTAATATTATTAACCGCTTCTTAGTGTCTTTCCTATCTGACCAGATCAAGAGTGAACCTGTGCTTGCTGCCCTGCTATGTGCTGTGTTTATTTGTCTCATAATAGTCTACAAAATTTTTCTTTTCTTTTTCATGTTTTCTAAATCAGTTAGTCTTTATTAGTTGTCTATTCTAAGTTACTCTTCAAGGCAGTGGGGATACAAACAGAAAACAAATAGGAAAAGAAATACAATATTCACCCTCGAAGAGTTTATGTTTTTCTATGGCTAATCTTGGGCACCTTTCCTGGGGGAGGGAATATTTCACGTCCTTGTAGAGGATCAGATGCATGGTAAAGTCTACAGGATATGTCATCATTTCAAATACCATATCTGATGTATTCTGTGCGTGTAGCAAAGAGCAATACGAAATTCACAACTTACCTAATGAGGATGCTCGGAGGAGAACAGATATGACCTAGGAGCACCTGCCTATATTTTCCAAAGGTCAGCAAGCAGAACAGACAATGAGGGAAAGAACGTCAAACCACTCTTTTCTGGCTATTGAAAGCTGTCCAAAACCAGATTTTGTCATTGAATTTAACGCACACACTGCACTGTTATCCTATGGCAATTATGGAAGCATTTTTAAGCATCTATTGTTTTCCAGGACTTAGGCTGGGTTCTTTAATACAAAGAAAAACTGAAAAATGTTCTCTGTCCTGATCATAGATCAACACTAATCAACCACAGGTTTTGCTTAAATACATTTTCTTCTTATACCTACAGTATCTCTTAGCCTGAAATATGTAAGCTTAAAAAAAAAGGTATTTTGGTAACTATATGTCAGTACAATTGGTTGCCTTTTGGATTCCCTAGTTTCTTTTTTTATTAATTTAACTCATGAACTACATAATTTCTAATGTTCCTTTGCATTTCTGAATTTCTGATCCTTTGAACTGCATGATCTAGAAGAATACAAATCAGCATGTGTTGTTAGAGGAGGGGTTCTTAACTTGGGATGGGTGAACTTGTGTGTATTCATTAAAAGGGGAAATGAATACTCGTGGCCACATTATAGTGTACTCACTATGTGAGAATAGTCTGCTACCCTTTCCTCCCCACTTGTTTGTACAAAGAGATTACCTGTGATTCAGTTGGTCCCCATGTCCACTAGAAGTCTATTAATATCATATTGATATGCCACAAAGTTACCAAAAGCATGAAATTCCTCTCATTGTGTTCATTAGTCTCAATCCCATGGACTATATTTGTTCTTTTCAATCACAATCTCAAATTCATAATATAATAATTAAGAAACCCTGTTACTTAAGCTGGTTTTCAGGGAACTTTATAAGCTTTCATCTCAACTGATGCATCCTATTTCTTTTCTAGACCTATTCATGATGTCCAGTTTAGGTTCAATGAAAGAGGTTAGTTTCACTTTTATCATAGCTCTTTGACTCTTAATATCACCACCCTGAACATTGAGGATGAATCAATTAAATATTAGGTACAATATGAACCAGATACAGAGCAGCTATTTCTTTACTATGAACAAAAGAAAAGTTACTCTCTCCTTCTTGCCAGTCAATTCCACCCAATGGACTGAGAACTAATCAAACTTACAAAGACACTTCTAAGCCAAGACACATATATTTTGAGATGTTTGTAACAGTAAGCACCCTAGCATACCCAGGATCGCTGCTAGGACAAATTATGAACAGAAATTACAAGCAGACAAAAATACAGACAGAGAAAATAACACAATTCAACAGGCCAACAGACAGGGCTTCTGGCTGTCTGATCATTACATACATACAGTTAGCTATCAGAGAGAAAAACCTACATCTGGGTTTTCAAAGCCAGAGGTCTCAATGGCTGACCAGAGTCTCATCTGGCCAAATCACACAATTCTTCCCATAACTGAGCCCCAAAGCAAAATCTCACTTCAGGGTCTGTATGTATGTATGTATGTGTGGTGTGGTGTGTGTGTGTGTATGTATATGCAGAGAGAGAGAGAGAGAGAGAGAGAGAGAGAGAGAGAGAGAGAGAGAGCTTTCCCCAGGGTCAGAGAACATCACTTTGTGACCCATTGCCTAATCACAAAGTAACAAAAGGTGGGCCTTCCTGAAAAACAAGCCTTCCCTAAGCTAGTTTCTCTGGTTGGGCTCCAAGTGAGGCCCATTATGAGTCAGGGAAGATCTTCAAATCCCCATTACCATTACAAAATATAAAACTAAAAATGCATCCAGAAGGCAGAGTTTCAAGCTAGCTTACTTGAGTTCATACTCTATGATGGAGTAATCATTTTCAGGCAGGAAATAATAGATCTATTCTATTATACCCTTAAGGGAAGTCTAATGATATGAAGCTCTAATTGACACACAGGAAAGTGGCAAGAAGGAAAATTAAAGGAATAAACTGGAATGCCTCTTTTTTTTAATGTATACAACACCCAGTACCCCTGCTGCTGTCAAAAGTCCATCAAAGGACCAAGGGACCATTCAAGGTGTACTATGTCATTCTAAAGTACCAAGTCTTTTCAGAGATGAAAAACTGCTAGGGGCTTGCTGTCCCCAAAGCAGTAACAGCACTCACTTACCCAGGAACATAGGGTATGGGCAGGAAGGTTAGCTTTTTGTCTCTCCTATCCAACACTTTGCTCTTAGAGGTGACATAATTTATCAACATAATCAAATAATGTACAAACCTAAAGAAGTAACAAAACAAAAGGGTTATAAAAAAAAAAAAACAGTTGCCAGATAATTGTACCCTCACCCCTCTGCCCAGGCAGTTGTAGAAAGAAAGAGGGACAAAAAAGTAAATGAAAAAACAAATTTTATTTTATAAAGAGAGTTCTTCAGAATATATTGAGGAAAGGGGCAGAAAAAATGGTGGAGTAGAGTTCTGACCGCTTTCACCCAGAAAACAGTTAAGTTCCTTATAACTTCTAGTTTCATTCTAGTCTAATAGACTCTATAATATCTAGATCTGCCTGTTCTAGATTTCTACATGCCTTTCTACCATTTTCCAGACTACTTTGTCCCCTGCTTCTATAGTCTGCTTTAGAGTGACAGATGGCTTTCCAGAATGATCTGTTTGCATGGCTACCAAAGAAGCGAGATACCTCAAGTCTATATCCAGATATTTCTGGAGAAAACTGAATACAGTGTTTGATTATCATCTTCTTTCATGCTCAATGGGAGTGAAAACTCTTGGCTGGGTGTCTCTCTAATGGTACAGAAAATGCACACCTGATGACTCTAGGAAATGTATTCTAGTACACATTACCTAGTGTATTTTAGCCTCACTGATTCTTACTCCATTTCTAGGAAGTCTTGGAGAGCTGCATTATATTTCTGTTTTTGTTCAATTTCCAAGGGGGTATGTCAATCTCTCAATTTGACTGAAAACTTCTTGAGAACAGAGATAAAATCTTACATTCATATCCCTCACAGTGTCTGTAAAAGTGACTTACATAGAGCAGAAACTCAATAACTATTGATTGATGTTAAATAGAGGCAGCATGGTTCAGTGGAAAGGGAATGGGATTTGAAGTTGGAGGACCACAGTAGGTTTAAATCTCAGCTCCACACATACTGCATTTGTAACCCTTGGGTTAGTTCCTTAACCACTTTGGGCTGTAATTTCCTCATTTCTAAAATTAGAGGACTACATTTGTTGACTTCTACATCCTTTTCAGCACTAAATTAATGAATCTTTGAACTTGATAACTATGCTATACCAAACTTAAATGATGATTATTTTTGTCAATCCAACAAAATAGGATTTAAGAGGAGGAAAAGACCTTAATGAAAACTAATGCAACTTTCTAATTTTATAGACGAGGAAACTTAATCCTATAAATATTATGTGGTTTTCTAACACTTACATAGTGAGTTGGTAGAAGAGCCTTGTATAGAAGCCAAGTCCACACTGCTTCTCTGCCCATGATTACTTCTTCCAAGACAGTATTTTTTTCTTATTGGGATGAAATGTCTTTCTGTTTTTGAGGACCTGACTCCTTGATATATTTCCAATCTTCTTTCACTTTACTTTTCCCCATAGATTTGATGATTAAGGAGTACTATGCTTCTTTCTGTTCCACACAGGCTACAGTCCATCTCCCAAATACATGACTTTTCACAGAGAAATGAGAATGCATATAAATTTGTGCAATTCTATCCTATCTTCCTATCTTTATCTTTAATTATCTGTGTTCCATTCATTCCAATCAGAAGACCATCCTTTATTTAATTATCTCTTTTTTTTAACCAGCATATACTTAATCAGTCAACTAGTATTCATTAAGGAATTACTATGTGCCAGTCACTGTGTTAAAGACTGTGTGTACAAAGAAATGCTAGAACAGTCCCTATTCTACAGTAGTATACATTAAGAACATACAATGTAGACAGTATATGCTGAGTGTATGGAGATACCCTGAGAAAAAGAAAACATTGGCAGCTGATCTTGGGGGGGGGGGAGAAGTTTCCAAGAAAGTCCTTCTGCAAAAGTGTCATTTGACCCGCGTTGACAGAAGTCAGAAAAACTAAGAAGGTGAGGAAAGGATACATTTCAGGAATAGATTATATCATCTCTAGAATATGGAGACCAAGGAACTTCAAATTAAACAGTGTTGCTAGGGGACAGAGTAAATGGGATAAGCTACCAAGCATTTATTAAGCACTAAAGTAACGTCCTACCTGTGCTTTACATTTTTATTGGAGAGACAACATGCAAAAAGCTAATTACACATAAGAAATAAAGAGTAAATGGTAAGTATTTCCAGAGGAAAAATACTGGGTAGAGTGGGAGAATATGAGGAAATGTCTCTCACAGAAAGTTGAACATAAGCTGAATCTTGAAGGAAGCCAACCAAGAAGATAAAGGACAAGGAGCAGGAGCATTTTTGTCATATGGGACTGGCGGCAGACTCCTTGCCTCTTTCCTAAAGATCTTGTTTGTGGAATTAGAAAACAAACAAGTAAACAAATAAAGAAAAAATTTTATACTGTTTGAATGCCAGGTAATGAATCATTTGGACACAGTAAGTCATTATACCTCATACTAAAATCAAGGAGGGATTTTGGACTGGTTTGGTATAACACTGATGAAATAATGGATTCTTTAAATATTATATTAACTGAAGAGGGAAAACTGATATTTGAAAAATTATATTTATATTTTTTTTGTTTTCTTACATCAAAATATTTTGTTATTGGTGTAATGTAATACCAAGCAAAGGCAACTTCCCAGGTTCAAAATACCAGCATAGGTGCTCTCTATTTTATTCAGTGACAAACCAAGAACATGACATCATTCAAAATACAGCATTTACTAAGTGTGATTAAATCATCTCCAAGTACTACCCCATCCCAGGACCTTCCAATCATTCAATCAATTACAAAGTCTCTGTTCCAAATACTTCTCCACCCCTAGGCTATACCTTAATTAAGTCCACCACAAAGCCCCTCTTCTCAAATGGAGATTAGTTTCCAAACATAAGTAAAATACATTCATTTGCTCAACCATAGAACACAAAAAGGTCAAAAGTTCCCCACCCCTGGATCACAATTGAATCTACCCCAGAGTTACATCAAGTTTAAACACAGCACTTAATACCCAAATGGAGGTCTTTTCTTCATCTTGACACGAGGCAAGTTCTCAGCAATCTTAGTTCCTGGAGAGACAAGGCTTAGCAAGGCCATAAGATACATTGCCAGTCCCTTCATGAATTTATCCTCTGTCTGTAGAACAGTCCTAGAACCCCTGAACACATTAGCAAAGCCCTCTCCCAGGATTTCTGTAAACATACAACAAGAAAATCCTTCTTCAGGGCTTCTGAACCAACAGAAAGGCTCCCAGACCCCTGCAACAACAGCACTGTCCTTCACCAGTGGACAGTATTCATTCTGTCTGCCGGACAGTCTCCAGACCCCTGCAACAACAGTACTGTCCCTCACCAGTGGACAGTATTCACTCTCAGTACTGTCCCTCACCAGTGGACAGTATTCACTCTCTGTCTGCAGGACAGTCTCAGGCCTTCTTAACCAAATGCCAGGTTCCAGGACTTCTTCAACAGGACAGTCTTTCACCAGTGGATAAATCTGGCAAAATAACATCAAAACAGACAGACAAAGTACCAGCAAAACAGCCATGTCTCCTCAGTCCTTGGCAGCTCAGGGGGCAGGTCTCAAAAGTCCAGGGCAATTCAAAGCGGCCACCAGCAATCTCTTAGTCTCTCTCCACGAGGTGCAGCTTCCGAAAAGAACTTCCGCCTCTCTCTTGTCTCTCCAAATCTACGTCACCAGCTCCTCCCAGTCAGGACTTTCTTTTCACATCAAAAAGTCCATCCCACAGGTGGGATTAACAAGCTCTGGGTTTTAATACAATCAATTTAAAAACCAAGCCAATACAGGGGAATCTTTAATTGCCATTACTATCACAATTGGTTAACTGTAAACTCACAGGAAATAGGAACTAACCAAACTAAGTTTTGGTTATTCAATCAGTTGGTTCAAATAGATTTAGGTTAATTTCACAGTAATTTACCATTTTTCCCCCCAAAATAAAGGTAATCTCTCTAGTCTGGCATTACTTTTTAAAGCTTTTTTTTTTTTTTTGCTTTTTAGAGGACAATTGGGGTTAAGTGACTTGCCCAAAGTCACACAGCTAGTTTTTGTGTTAAATGTCTGAGGCCGAATTTGAAATCGGGTCCTTCTGACTCCAGGGCCTGTGCTCCATTTACTGTGCCACCTAGCCTCCCCTTTTTTAAAGCTTTGAAGGCAAATAAGTTGTAAATATTATTTTGCTATATTGAAAAAAATTAAGTCATTAAACATTTGCTTTTTTTTGTTATAATATCCTTTGAAGTGTTTTGACCTAGATCATATTAGGCATCATAGACTCCTGGGGCAATTAGCACTTTAACAGTGTTAACTTCATTTTTTTTAAATTATCTTTATTAATTTCTGTATTCCTAATAATAATGTTTTAAAATTTTAGACATTTACATATTTGGGTTTATTTGATCCCCACAAAACCCTGCAATATTATTTGTACTGTGATAATTGTGATTTTTTAATTATAAATGATTGTTATTGTTCATTTGTTTCAGTCTTGTCTAACTCTTCAGGAACCCATTTGGTGCTTTCTTGGCAGAAAGACTGGAATTCTTTGCCATTTCCTTTTCTAGCTCATTTTACAGATGAGGCAAACAAGGTTAAGTGATTTTCCCAGGGTTACACAGCTAGTAAATGTCTAAGGCTTCATTTGAACTCATCTTCCTGACTCTAGACGCAGTGTTCTATCTACCGTACCACCTAACAGCCTAGTTATAAGTGAAAGGACTCCAATATGGAATTATGAACTAAGTGATTTTAATAATCATAAACATATAAGCAATAAATAGCAGATAGCCTGTACTTTTCCACTGCCCTGACTCATTCTGACCCTGTATCAAACATGTAAACTATCAAAGTTCTTAATTGTATGAGGCTCCTTGCTATGGTTTCTGTGTCAACACTCATTCCTAGGGTCTGCAGTTAACAACTCAAATTATTACTTTATTTCTGGTTCCTGTTAGGATACCCAAATAAGTCAGGTTTTTATAAGTAACTTGATAAATTTCCTCACCACGTATGGGTCTAATAAGGAAAGTCCCCTCCCTTAACCAAAATTGATTGCTTAATTTCAATTAAGCCCATGTTTAAGGTATAAACCTCCCTTGCTCAGATCACACTCTGAGCAAGTTCTCCCTCTGAGATATTTGCTACAGTACATATATCCTTCCCTCAAATGACTTATCTTGGTCCTGTGTGTATGGCCAAATTTCTGTCTGCTTATACTTTCATATAATATCTATGTTCATGCTTTTTTTTTTCATCTGTTTGCTATGGAACATAATAATAAAGTTGCTGCTTGTACTAGCTTCTTCTTTATCAATTTCCTATAAATACTCAAACTCAGGTCTGTGCTCTAACCCAAGAAACAAGGCCAAATAAAGTACCTATTTCACAGCTGAAGAAACTGAGACCAGGAGACATTAAGTGACTTGCCCATGATCACACAAATAGCAAGTATCTGAAATATGATTTGAATTATTATAGGAATAAACATGGATTCATTTTTTTGGTATATCTTATTTTTTTGGTGGTGGCAGATGGGGGACTTTTATTTATTATTATTATTTTTGCAGTATACAAAAATCAGATTGAAATACGTCAAGTTATAGTGGGAATGGCCACAATATTTTGAGCTTTCCCTTTTAGCTGTGAGCATTACACATAGAGATATTGGTCTTGCATAACCAGCAAGCAGTCAAACAGAGCAACCCAAGTCCCATGCCACACAACATCAACTAAGCAAATATTATAGCAGATGTCACTATCATCAGCATATGAGTGAATTACTGATTCTATTTTTTCCCCATCTGTCAGAGTTCAATATAAGTTGTTTGGTTTCATGCAAGAGTGTTTGTTCTTCTAATACATAACAAGGCAGAAATTCTCAATCTTCCTACAAAGAATCCTTCAAGTGAGTCTTTTGTTTTAATCCTATCATTTGCTTTCATTTTTTTTTCTTTTCTCTCTTTACAGAGGTCTTCTTCATATGGTCATGACTGGGATATTTTTATGCTAGTTTCCCTCTGTGGGTTATAATTAGTTCTGCAGATCTAACTGTAATGGGAATGCAAATTTGGAAGATCTTCCCTGCCCCTAGGCTAAAATGCACCTGAAGCCTGGGGAGGGAGGCTTGTTTTTCAGTAGATACTTCTTGATTGGCCAGTGAGTCAATAAGGTTGTTACATTCTCTGATCCAGGAGAAGGCTATATAAGCCCTGATGTATAGCTTTGTTTTGGGACTCACTTTGAGAAGTGTTCTGTGATTTGATCTGAATTCTGGGAAGCTGTTGTTGAGAGTTCCCCGGCTTTGAAAAACCCAGATGTGGAAACCCAGATGTTGACTGGGTATGGATGTAATGGTTGGACAGTTTGGAAAGCTGTCTACTTGATCTGTTAATGTCTTGATAATTCTGTCTGTATATTTTGAAGTTTGGGGTGCTGACCTTTTTCCCCTGAACAAGGTAAATGATATATGTCTGACTGATTAAAGTAAGCTTGTTAACCCATTTTGAGTTGCTTTCCTTTAACAAAGCATATCCAAGAACCTGTGGTGGCGGCAAACCCTGAGGACGTGCTTGGGGTGCTTGCTGCTACACTAATCCATAGGAGGTACAATATCAATCTTCCTTATGAATTTAACTACCCACAACATCTTCCAGCTCCACTTGACCTTTTTTATCCCATTTGGGCAGCTAACATGAGAACATGTTTTTATAAGAGTGCGACCTTCATAGAAAGTGGAGAGAATCAAGAAAATCTATGTTACTTAGAGAACTATCCTCTTAATATGGTCTTTCCAGTCAAACAGGCCTTCAGTGAAGACTCAAACAATAAATAATTGCAACTTTAAGCTTGTAAAGACTGATGTGTCATCAAGGAAAACATTACAGCATTTTATTGCCTAAGTGAGTTTAACTGCTATATGTGTCATTTTCCTTATCTGAAGTATGAAAATGTTTGAATAAATGGTTTTACAGTTCCCTTTTCTAAATATATGATTCTATGAATCTATGATTCTTCAGCCACATATCAGTGTTCTTAGTCATTAGATTCTTAATGCTAATTTTGCTTATATTTTCAGAGCAAATGTAACCATTAATTTCTACCTACCCCATAACATAATTGTTATTATTGAGTTGTAAAAGGCATAGTGGTTATGGTTCTCATGCTTCTCTTAAAACTATTTCTAAAATAAAAATATATTGATCTACTTAATAAGACGAGGTAGACACTTTTATAGGACGTCAAGGTTTACAAAGCACTTTGCATGCATTATCACGCTTGACTTCAACAATTATGCTATGATGTAGGCACAGTAAGAATTATTATTCCACTTTGCAGATGGGGAAACTGAAGCCCAGAGAAATGCAGTGTATGACTATAGCTACATGGGTATTTCATTTTGGAGGCAGGATTTGCACCTATTTTTCTAAACAAAAACTCTAATGCTTTTTCAACAATATCACCTTGACTATGTTACTGGAAAATTACTTTTTTTTTTTTTAAGCAATTGGGGTTAAGTAACTTGCTCAAAGTTACATGGCCACTTATTTTGTGTGGGTGTTAAGTATCTGAGGCCAGAACGGATCCCGGGTCTCCCATCTCCGGGGTTGGCACTCTTACTCACTGCACCACATGGTCGCCCCCTGGAAAATTACTCTTAACGTCTATCAATGGATCTTTCAGTATATGCATATCTATCATTTGAATATGTTAAGTGCAGTGGTGAAAATGTTTCATTTTAATTCAGTTCTACAAGTAAAAGAAAGGAAGCACATGAATGGATGAAGGAATAAAATAATAAATTAATGTAAAAGCATTTGTAAGATGTTTACTATGCACAAAGCCCTGTGCTAAGTGCTTGTGCCAACAAAAGAAACAAGAAAGAGCTAGGTGTCCCACTGGATAAAGTAAATAGACCAAAAATCCTCAACACTTGAGTTCAAATCAAGTTTTAGATTCTTACAAGCTGTGTGATTTCACAAGTAACTTAATCTCTCCTTGCCTTAATTTCCTTAATTGTAAAAGAAATATAATAATATTACCTACCTCTCAGGATTGTTTTGAAGGTCAAGTGAGATATAGCCCAATGCCTGGCATACAGTAGTCACTTGATAAATGTTTGTTCTTTTTTCCTTCTTTTTCTCAAGGATCATATATTCTAACACAGAGAGACACTGCTTAAACACATACAGGGTAGTAGTAGTAGACAGTGAATGATTATTTTTTTTCAGAATTTTATTTTAGACTCAAAAGCCAGAAAGCAAATACAGAATAGAGAAAGGAAACAAAAAATATCATAAACTAAAATATTGGAACATAAATACAAAGTTAGGAAGAAAAAAAACATGCCGTGTACATAGCAGAACATGAGAGGATGCAAAATATGTACCAATAAATTTTCATTTCAAGAAAGCCTATATAATAAATAATAGTGATTGTGCTGAGAATTGTACATCTTTGCTTCCTTGTGAGTTTTCATTTGTTTTCTGCTGCACACTTTTTTAAAAACTTTTTTTTTTCTTTTTCCTCCTTCCCCCAATTCCCCCAGAAGGACACAATAAAGTTTACATATGTTTCTCTATAGTTATAAATATATACATACCCTCCCCCAACCCCAGAAGGCTACAATTAAATTTAGATATGCTTATCCATATATATATATGTGTGTGTGTGTGTGTATGTATATGTATATATACACACATACACACATATACGTACACATTTACATGTATACATACATATATATAAATATACTTTCCCAAACCTATTCTACTCCTGATCTTTGATTTCATGTATATGAATATCTCTTGTTTCCTATCCTCCTGCCTCCTCTACTTCACTTTTTCCCACTACCTTGCCCTGCTATGACTTGCCTACCCCCTTCAAAGATCCCTCCCCTACCCTCCTATTGCCATAAATCTAAACTCTCTTATACCCCATTTACCTCTTCGCTCACTCTCCCCTCTAAAGATCCTTCTCTCGTCCTCCCCCCCCATGTCCCTACATTTTATTTCTTCTGAATTTATGTGATTTTATGCTTTTTTAAATATAATTGTATTGCTCTCTCTTAAATCCCTTTCCGGTGAAAATAGGTTATCGGAACTACCACCCTTCCTCTCCCATCTAATTCCTCTCTATCAGTTCTTCCTCCTGCACCTCATTTGTATAAAACACACTTTTAAGCTGTTCTAAATGTTTTTACTTTTTAAATTCACATCATATTCAGGTTTACCCAAATCTTTCTTATGAACTACCTAATTATTAATAAGAATCTTAGATATACATTGCACATTTTACATATATGAAAAGTAAACAGTCTGGCCTTATGTATCCCTTATTATCATTCTTTGTTATGTACCTTATATTTCTTTTGGTTCTTGTATGTTGAATTGTCTATTAAGTGGGTTTTTTTAACAAAGTTTTGACAGTCTAAGAGTTTCTCAGATGTGCTTTTTTCATTCAAGGTAATACTTTACAGGGTATGATATCTTTAGCTGGATCCCCAGTTTTTTTGCTCTTCGATATGTTGAGTTCCTAGACCAGTGGTCCTTTAATGTCTCTTCTAGGACTTGTGTAATTTTGATTTTGGCATCATGATATTTAAATTGTTTTAACCTCAATGTTTTTACTATTTTATCTTTGAGCTGGGGGTTTTGTATTTTAGCATGATATTCCTCTCAATTTTCCTCATAGGATATCTTTTAAGTGGTGATTGATGGATTTTTTTTTCTATTTCTAATTTCTCCTCTTGTTCTACTGCTTCAGGACGATTTTCTTTAATTATTTCTTGTATTATTGTATAAAGATTTTTTTTTATCAAAACTTTCAGTTAGTCCAATTATTTTCATATTTTCTCTTCTTGATCTATTCTACAAATCTGTTGTTTTTTCTTATATGACGTTTCACTTTCTCTTCAATTTTTTCATTATTCATATTTTGTTTAATAATTTCTTGATCTATCATAATATCATTGGCTTCACTTTGCCCACTTGTAATTTTCAAGATGCCATTTTCTTCCTTAAGATTCTGGATCTCTTTTTCTAGTTGGTTAATTTTCCTTTCATACTCTTTTTGTTTTTTTCTTGGATTATTCCTATATTCTTTTTAACTTTTTCTCCATCTCTGTCATTTGATTTTTCAAGTCGTTTTAAAAATCATCTATAAATTCTTTTGGGGCAGGTGAATATTTGACATTACTCTTTGAGGGTTTCTTTTATTCAATATGCTCCTCTGAAGAAGAAACCTGGTCACCTCTATTCCCATAATAGGCTTCTATTATTGGATTCTTCTCCTTTGCCCGTGCATTTTTGGGGGTGATAGCTTAATTATTTGTAGTCACCTATAGCCCTGGAGTATGGGAAATGGTGCCTCTTTCCCCAGATCTTCAGTTCTTCCCTTTAGTCCAAAACAAAATCCAAACTTTCAAACCCCTATAAGTGCCCATACCTGGGGGCTTTCTGCCCCACTGCTTCTACGCTCACCAGGTGTGTGCTGATTCCTTCTGCACCCTCACCTACCTTCTTCGCAGCACAGCTGTGTCTGGAGTTTCTGGTCAGCAAAGGTTCCCTCAACTTGATGTTTACTCTTTTTTTTAACATCGATTTTTACAATTTAATGAAGTTAAAGGAATGTTGATTTGATATTTCTTTTTTTTTTCCTGCAAGATTTGGAGTTACAAATTTTTTCCCTGTTTTTCCCCTACCCACTGCCCCAAAATAGCAATCCACAGGATATCCCCTCCTCCAATCTGCTCTCTCCCATATTTTCTCCCATACCCCTTTTGACTTTTCCAGTGGATCTCAGTGCCCTAATGCCTGTATATCTTATTTCCCAATTACATATAAAATAGTATTAATAATAATGTGTGTATAAAGATTTAATTTTAAAACTTTGAATTCCAGATTCATTCGCTTCCTCCCTTGTCACCCACCCTTACTGGGAAGATAAGCAGTTCAGTATAGGTTGCACATGTGTGGCTAATGCAAAACAATAACACAGCAGATATATTGTAAAAGACAGACTATATTTGCCTCCCTCCTATCCCACCTCCCACTTGTTCTATTCTCTACTTTGATCCCATCCCTTTTCAAAAGTGGGTGCTTCCAACTTCCCTACCCCTCAGCCTGCCCTCCCTTACATCATCCCCCCTCTCATCCCCTTCCCCCCTACTCTCCTGTAGGGTGAGATACCCTATTTAGTGTGTATTTCATTCCCTGCCTGAGCCAAATTCAATGGGAATAAGGTGGACCCACTCCCTTTTGCCTTCCTATTCTTCCCCTCCATTGTGACCATTTTTCCTTGCCTCTTCTATATGAGATAGTTTACCCCATTCTGTCTCTGCCCATCTCCTCTCATTATATTCCCCTCTCACATATTAATTTCACATTTTAACTATCATCCCATTCTGTTAAATTGGTCCTGTGCCCTCTATATCTATGTATACCTATAAACTACATATATATATACACATACATACATATACATATATATATATATATATATGTATATATATATATATATATATATATACTTTTTTCTATTCCCTTCAACTACTGAGAAAGGTAGTTGCATAAGTTACAATTATCATTTTTCCATGTAGGAATGTTAATAGTTCAGCTTTGATAAGTTCCTTATGATTTATTTTCCCTGTTTACCTTCTCATGCTTCTCTTCCTTCTTGTATCTGAATGTCAAGTTTTCATTTCAACTCTGTTTTTTTTCAACAAGAATGCTTGAAAGTCCTCTATTCCACTGAATGACCATATTTCCCCCTGAAACATGATACTCAGTTTTGCTGGGTAGGTGACCTTTGGTTTTAATCCCAGCTCCCTTGACCACTGGAATAACATATTCCAAGCTCTTTCATCCCTCAGTGTAGAAGCTGCCAAATCCTGGGTTATCCTGATTGTGTTTCCACAATATTCAAATTGTTTCTTTCTGGATGCTTGTAATGTTCTCTCCTTAATCTGGGAATTTTGGAACCTGGCTATAATATTCCTAGGAGTTTTCTTTTTGGGATCTTTCTCAGGAAGTGATTGGTGGATTCTTTTAACCTCTATTTTGCCCTCTGGTTCCAAAACATCAGGGCAGTTTTCTTTGAGAACTTCCTGGAGGATGATTTCTAGGTTCTTACTTTGATCATGGCTTTCAGGTAGTCCAATAATTTTTAAATGATCTCTCCTGGATCTATTTTCCAGGTCATTGGTTTTTCCCATGAGATATTTCACATTGTCTTCTATTCTTTCATTTGTTTGTATCTGTTTAACAGCATCTTGATTTCTCATAAAATCATTAGCTTCCATTTACTCCTATCTAATTCTGAAGCAATGATTCTCTTCATTGAGCTTTTGAGATTCTTTTTCCATCTGGCATATTCGGCTTTTTAAGGCATTCTTCTCCTTATTGCCTTTTTGAGACTCTTTTGCCATTTGATTTAGTCCAATTTTTAAGGTGTTATTTTCCTCAGTCAGGCTGTTGACTCATTTTGTAATTTTCTTGCATTGTTCTCATTTCTCTTCCCAATTTTTCCTTCACTTCTCTTATCTGTTTCTTAAGGTCCTCTATGGCCTGTAACCAGCTAATATTTTCCTTTGAAGCTTTTGGTACAGGAGTTCTGACTTCACTGTCTTCCTCCTGTTCCATGCTTTGCTACTTTTTGTCCCCAAAATAGGAGTGTAATGTTGGAACCTTCTGTCTTCTTTGTTTCCTTTGCCTGGTCATGTCGCCCCTCAGCCACTTGACCCCTGGGCTTTTTGCCACAGTAGGACTCTGCCACCAGATGGGGAGCTTTCATCCCAAATGCTGGGGTTTTCTCAGCTGCCAGAGGTATTATATGGATGCCCTTTCTGAGGCTTCCATACGCTCTGGCAAGCTGGACACATACCCAAGGACCTCTACCCTAGACTGCAATCCAGATCCATCCATGCAGGTTAAACCAAGAGTGATTACCCCTTAGACTGGTGCTTGTTCCCCCTACACTCTGCAGGCCAGTTGCTGAAGCTGCCAAGTGCGTCGGGCTGGCTGTGCTGGCATCTCAGCAGCTTCTTGGCCCCAGGAGTAAAAGCCATGCATTCCCACTTACTGGGTCCCAAAGTCCAGACTGTACTGACCTCTCACTTTGTCCTTTGCATCTATGTTTGATAAATCTGAAAACAGTCTGAAGCCCCTGAGGATCTTCAGTCTCCCCAGCTGGTTGTTGATCAGACCCGCCCTGCAGCTAAAACCTCAGGCTCATGCAGGCTTGTGGGAGGTTAGCTTCTCTGTGTCATTTTTTGGGTTCTGCAGTTCCAAAGATTTTTAGAGTCCCATTTTTACATGGATTGGGGAAGGTGGAAGCTGGAGTAGCGTGAGGTCCTGTTTCTATTTCACCATGTTGACTCCACCTCCTGGTGTTTATTCTTCACAGGGACCAAACCTCATCCTGTGATTATTCTTCCAGTCTTCTTGAGTTATTCTAAGAGCACCCTGGTTATAGCCCTGTTCTTACTTATCTCCACCCATACTTTACTCACTTTAAGGTCCTATTTTAACTCCCTTGTTAGGGAAAATCTTGAGAGGTTGGAATTTTCTGACCTACTCTGCCACCTTTCCAGAATCTTCTCCTGAATGATTATTTTTGAAAGGGAATCACAGGAAAAGTGAGTTTATTCACAATCAATTGACACTCCCTTTCCAATTTCATTACAGTGCTCAGAATAAAAGGTTGTTGTTGTCATCATTGTTTAATTGTTTCCAGTCTTTCCTGGTTCCATGTGACCCCCTTTTGGGCAGTTTCTCGGCAAAGATACTAGAGCAGTTTTACATTTCTTCTCCAGATAATTTTACAAATGAATAAACTGAGTAAAATGGGGTTAAATTTCTTGCCCAGGGTCACACATTTAGGAAAAGTAAGTGTTAGAAGATAGAAAAAGGGAGATGGAGGTGGGCCACCTTCATAATGGCAGGGCACATGGTAAGATGGCTTAGGAAGGTAGATGGATGGATCATAAAATCACAGATTTGAAACTGGAAAAGACCTAAGAGGCCAACTAGTTCAAATTTCTCATTTTACAGATGTAGAAACCAAGTGCAAGAGAGGTTAAGTGACTTGCTCAAATTCATGCAAGTGATTAGTCAAAAGCAAAAAGGCTCTAAATCACTTCTGATTAGAGAAATGCAAAGCAAGGAAGGATTTGAATTCAGGCCCTCTAACTCCAGAACTGGTGACCTTTCTACTGTCCCAAGATATGAAGCCTAATCTGAACCTATCTGGGGCTAACTAGATATAGTTAGACAGATATATGTTCATTCAATCACCAGTCAATATGACTCAGCCATTGACTGACAAACCCAGAGCTAGGTAGATTAGCTTCTCTAGAAACTGAGAGTATAAATTTTGGAATTCTGGTGTGCAGGGTGCTGGTCCAGATGGAAAGATACAGGGCATATTAGTGACAGGATGGATGGCAAGATAGTCCTGGGTTAATATCTAAACTGGTACAAATCATAGCCTGGTCATGTTAGAGACCAGTTAGATAGTGTAGTTTAGGTAGGTATCTTTGTGCTGTGCGAACTCAGTCACTGATTCAAAATGGTTCTTGCAAGTTAGGAATTCCCAAGCTGAGCATCATCATCATCATCATCATCATCATCATCGTCGTCATCGTCATCGTCATCGTCATCATCATCATCTTCATCTTCATCTTCCCATCATCTTCATGTGATATAATGGTAAAATTTTACAAAACACTTTAAATATATTGGCACATCTGTGATCATAGCAAGCCTGGGGTGGGGGGGGGGGAGAGATGATATAATATCTCCATTTTGCAGATGAGGAAACTGAAACTGAAAAAAGTTAAGTGAAGGTCACTTAGCTACTAAATGTTTGAGGCAGGATATAAACACAGGGTGTACTGACATGAAGTACTCTCCCATGATACCATCCCCTTTCCTAGGGACTTTTTTTTACTTGCACAAATAAATATAGTACAAGGGAGGATGAAAGGTGCTGTTAGAGAAGGAAAAAAACAAAATGTTACATAGATTCAGAGGATTTTTTGGCAGTAGGTTGGGAATCTTTTTAAAGGCTTTATGAAGGAGGTATGAATTAAAATGCTTCTTGAAGAATGGGCTGGATTTCAACCAGTGGAGAGAGAAGCAGATGAGGTAGAAAGTGAGAATTGTTAGTAAAAATGAAGGAACAGGAAAGCACAAGGCTATTTTTGGAACAGTGAGTATCATAGTTTGCTTAAAACCAAGTTTGTGGGGGGAACTAGAAGGATGTTTGAAAAAATAGAAATAATAGAATTGGTGACCATGTAAGGAGGATGATGGAAAGGAAAAGTCAATCAACATTGGTTCTGAATGACTAGAAGAACAGGAAATCCATTTTGTTAAAGAGTGAATTTGAGTTGCTGATTTGGTGGGAAAGTTAATAAATTCAGTTTTAGACAAGTTGATTTTGAAAGTCATATCTCAGGGAAGTTAAAGGTGATAGATGAAAAGGACTAAGATATCAAGGGTCTATTCAAGTGAAGATGTCCATCAGTTATGAATTCGATTATGCAGGATTGGATTCTTGGAGAAAGTTTGGTCTTGGGAAGCAGGAAAGAAGAAATTAAATATGCAAAGAAGAAAGAGGATAAATGATAGAATAAGATTCTGAAAGAGGCATTAGGGTATAGATTAATGTAAACTAAGTCTTGGCAAAAGAAAGGACCTTTCTTTCATAAAGGCAGGATCAAGAAAAGAGAGAAAATGAAGGGAGATATAAGTGGTGAATAGAGAACTCAAGAGAACCCACTAAGGACAACTCTGACTTTTTCAGAAAAAAATATAAAGTGTGGCCTTTTGCTAATAGTGAAGAAAAGGACTGTAATTAGAAGCATGAGGAAAATAGAAGAAAAAAATTGTAACTTTAGCTAAGACATATGTCAAAAGGGCAAATGAAGAAAGAAAAGGAGTGATAGGTTAGGAGAAAAGAAAAGGGTCAGTGGACAAGAGGACACAAAGAGTGTTTAATAGGGTTAAGGGGTGGAAGAGATGAAAGTCCAGAAAGTTATGGAAATTTGAGATGGGGTCATGGATTTCAGAGTTCCATAATATATAAGCTTAATTTTATATGCTTTGAGATGATATAATCAGGATTCTGGTTTCTACTAAATCAAAATCACATGCAATGTTGATCACACTTTAATACAGGGGAAAAAAACAAAATTTACCATAATAATAACAAGGCTATTTCTGTCCTCCAAAGAAGTGTCATAAGTATAAGTAGAAAAACTAGACACATATAATTGCAAAGGTCCTGTGAGTTTATTTAAGAAAAAAAAAGAGAGAGAAAAGGGCTATTTATAGTACTTTCTTTAGGAGTTACAAGGCATTGGAAATCTGATTAACAAAAGTGAATTTTCTAGATCACCACAATGCCAACAAGGACAATTCAAAAGGACTAAATGGATTTTTAAAAAATGTTAAGCAATATGATTGAAAAATAATGGGAATTTTTTAAAGCTCAATCTTTTTTGAAGGCAAGAAGATTAAAGTTTTTTGCTTTTTTTTTATAGACAATAAATAAAATAGAAAAGGAAGTAACAAAACACAAGAAATTAAATTGTAAGGAGTCCTCAATACCAAGGAAATACCTTTAAGAATTCTGAAGAAACTAGTGGAATCTCATTTCCAAAATATGTAACAACATTAAAAAATCAGCAACTTTACTAAAGGTCCAAAGAAAGTCCAACCTTGACTTCACCTTAAAAATTGCCTTTCAAGAGTGACCAAGGGAATTAAGAGGGAAGAGCCTTGTTCAAATAACTTGAGATATCATTATTGTTTTTAAAGACCTTAAATATAAATGATGATGCCATTTCTGAAAAAGTGGGCAAAAGAGACAATGTAATATGATTTCTACAAAAAGCAATGTACACCTTTTAAATTGCTAAGATTCTTTGAAGGAGTTAAAATATAACAAGAGTTGTTAATTAGAACTAAAGGCAATTAATTAACTTAGATTCTGTACTTTTGATGAGTCTTTCCTGAAAGGCTACCAAAGAAATCTGTTAACTCCAGAGTGAATAGTTAAATTTCCTCATGTATAATAAAACTAGTTAAGGACTAAAGCACATCAAGTAGTTACAAATAGCCAGATCTGAGCAGAGAGTAGGTTAATAGCAGGTCACCTAAAACATGTCTAAGAGCAGGGTCCTTTGCCACATTTCTCTGGAAGGACTGCAAGCATTTGGAGTCCTCTGGGAAACCAGTAGTTGAATGAGATACTATGCTGATAGAAGAGGTAACTTGAAGGATAGTTTCAAGAGGAAGAGGTTTCAAATCATTATGCATAAAACATATGTTTAAAAGTTTCCCAGAAAAGATTAAGGAATGGGGAAAGAGAAAATGAAAATGTGACTACTTATGGAGAAGGAAATGAACAAGGATATCTTGATAGGAAACCTTAATGTTCTAAATAGTAGCAACGAACAATAAATAATATAGCTTCTCCCACCAAAACAAAAATTGATTCCTGCTATGACAAATGCATCAACTCTGGAAGCTTCAGTTGTCTCTTATTTCTGAGATTTCAAATAAATAAAAAAATAAATTTTGCAAGGGATAGATTTTTTTGTATTTCTAGAACTAACAATGGATTTATATAGCATCTATTATAACCTCCTAATTTTGTAGATAAAGAAACTGAGGTCCAAAGAGGGGAAGGAACACAGCATGAACTAACTTTGGGAGGAAAAGTGGTTTTATAAATATAACCCTCTAGGTCCTAATGCAACTCTATTCTGGGTTGCCAGGGGATAACTAAGAGTAGGAAAAGTCACTTTTATATAATGCAATTCCACATAAAAAGCTCTATAAAAGTGCATTGTACATTGTTTGGATTTGAATTTAATTTTAGCTTCTGTTGCTTATTTCTTCTTAAGGTCTTATTTTGTGACATGTTATTTACTGGTGTCTGCTGAAAGAAGTAGATAAAGAAACAATTATTTAAGCAAGCTCCCTAATGGTAAAAATGGAGGATACATCCCCCCCCCAAAAAATCAATTGTACAAGTTCTAAATAAGGATAGACTTGTGGGTGAGGAAAAAAATAGAGAAGAGATGTAACTGGCAAAATGCTTAATGTTTACATAGCACTTTAAGGTTTGTAAAGAGTTTTACATAATGTTTTCTCATTTAAAATTCAGAATGACCTAAAACCACAGGTATTAATACCCCCACTTTGTAGTTGAAGAAACTTTCCTTGCTCAAAGAGTAAGTAAATGAGACTTCCTATGGCACAGTCAAGATGGCAGACTAGAGAAAGTGCTCAGCTAATCGCTCTCAATATTTCACTCCAGACAACTTTAAAACGCCACCTCACATCCAATTTTGGAGTTGCAGAGCCAAAAAAAAGGTCAGAGTGAGACATTTTTCAAATTCAAAATAACTGAGGCGTTCAGAAAGCGATCTGGGATACAGGAATGGAGGTTGGCCAAAGACCATGTGAAATAAACACCAGTGATAAGACCTCATGAAGGCAACAGAAACAGGAACAAATTTTGGACCTAGGAAGTCTGAGACAGTTCATGACAATTGGTCAGAAAGAGACTGCAGGTGACACCTATGCTAACACTGGCTGCAGAATAAGGTGCTGTTTGATAACTATATTGATTATACCCACTCCTGATTCACGGTTCAAGGGATGAGAGGCACACTTTTGTTCAAGAGGGAGTGGAGGTCCTGAAGGACATTATGACTTTTGACCTTAAGGGATACCATAAGGAATAATATCCCAAAGGATTAGGGGCCCATCCTGGGTAAGGAGAAGAGTGCAGACCAGGAGATCAGTGATCATACATCTTCCCAAACCATACCACCTTGGGAGCACTGAACCCCAGAACTAACTCTGAAAACAGCAGTGTGAAAAAGCCTGAAGCTTAGGATAGTTCCCAACTATTCCCAACATCAGGAACAGAGCCCAACATTAATCTAGGGTGCCAAATCAAGAAATAGGTTGAAAAAATGAGAAAGCAACAACAACATAAAAGAAACTATCAAAAACTACTATGATGACAGGGAAGATCAAGAAACAATATCAGGAGAAGACAAGATTGACAAAATAGCTACAAGAAAAGGCTCAAAGAAAAATGTGAATTGGACACAAGTCCAACATGAATCACTGGAAAAGCTAAAAAAAATTGAAAATCAAACAAGTATGGTAAAGGACAAATTAGGAAATGAAACAAAAGCTAAGGAAGAAAATAATGAAATGATAATTAATATCTTAGTAAAAGAGACAAAAAAAAAATACTCAAGAAAGTAGCATCTTAAATACCAGAAGTTATCTAAAGAAAACTTAAAAAAAGGACAAAAACTCACAGAAAAAATTCAAATCTTCTATGAAAAGCCTTTCTTGGTGCCTTTTAATACAGGTGTGTTCCTACTACTGATTTTCTCCAATTTATCTTGTTTACATAATTTATACATTGTTTACATATTTTATACATTGTTGTTTTCATGCAGTCTTCCCCATGAGATTTTGAGCTCTTTGAGATGAAGCCCCATTTCTTTTTACCTTTGTTTGTATCTCCAGCATTTGTCACAGTGCCTGACAAATAGTAGATTCTTAATAAAGACAAGGTCTTTAGCAATTTTCTACTTTGACTGCTACTTTTTTTCCTGCTACCTATGATTCACAAGACTAGGCAGACTCATATTTTCCCATTGCCACTTCCAGATCATTCTTTGGTCACTTCATATGAAGACATAGTTTCAATGAAATTTCCTTTTTTAAGGTTCATTAAATCTAAGTGTATTTCCTTCTCCTTATCATTTTTGCTTTTATTTAAATTCATCCAAGTTGCCCTATCACTATTTAATTCCTACCCTTTGTATCTTATCTATTCTATATTGGTGTTTTTATTTCCTGAAATCTGCATTCATTTCCTTTTTCTGGCTAGGTTTCTTGTAGTATTTATAATATTTATAATTTATAATAGCACTTAGAAGTACTAGGGTGCAGATTTAAAGTTGGAAGGGACCTTAGTAGCTATCTAATTCCACCCTCACCTAATTTTATAGATGAGGACACTGAATACCTGAAAGGCTAAGTTGCTTGACCAAGATCACAATATAGTAAGTGGTAGAAGTGTGGTCAACTAACAAGAGTGTTATAGGAAGTATATATTATACATTATATATATACATATATATATATATATATATAAAGTGTTATACAAGGGAGATGTATATAAAGATGTGTACAAAAAAAAATTGCCTCAATTCTCAAAAAACTTGTATTCTAATGGAAAAGACAGAGCAACTATGTGCTTTTAAGACATATACAGACTAGATAGCAGGCAATAAATTGAATTTTTGTTTGTCATTGCTGTTCTTTACCCAAGCACTATCCCCATTCCAGTTGCTACATTTACTCACATAAGTCTATCTTTTTTTCCCTTTTTTTGAGGGGGGAAGGCAGGGTAATTGCAGTTAATTGACTTGTCCAAGGTCACACAGCTAGAAAGTGTTAAGTGTCTGAGGCTGGATTTGATCTCAGGTCCTCCTGACTCCAGGGTTGGTGCTCTATTCACCACACTACCCTCTATCTTCTTCATAAACAATGCTACTCTGTCACTCTTTTATCTGTTATCTACTTTTTGTTTTATGTTTATATTCTTCACTAATGTCCTATTATGATCTGTCAGTGTACTGTGCAATTGACCTTGAGTTATCAAGGGTTTTCCAGTAAAAACTCTAGAAGGTCCAGCCAAATGGATTTTTGATTCCAGGCCTGTGACATGCAGCAAAGCTATTGTTTGAGAAGTAGACTGACTTTGGTCAATGAAGCTTATCACCATATTGACTACAGGGTATCTTGGTTCACTTCAAAAAGCATTTATTAAACATGTCTTGGATTCAAGTCACCATGTTAACTTCCAGGCATATAACAACTGAACAAAACCAATCTCTACCTTCAAGGTCCTTACATTCTGGTGAATATAGTAGATAAAACAAATGAAAATGTAAAAAAATATTCTCATCTATTTTTTGCCCACAGCAAAACTAAATGAGGAACTGCACTGAAAAAGATGTTCCTCCCAGCGAAGTGTGATCACCTGAAATCTCCTCATCGTGCTGTTAACATCGTGATAGTCAACATCTTTCCAACACCCTCAAGCCTCCTCCTCCCTCTTACTTGGACAGCTGGAGGGTAAAGCACTAAATACCTCTCCAAATTTTCCTTTATAGAAGGCAAGATCTGGACTTTACTACTAGCTTTCCACTTTCCACTTGTAGCTCTGCTTGCTATAAACCACACAGAAAAAATGTCTATATGCAGGGTACTTCCTCACCAGACTGCCCCAAGCCAACTACTCTATAATTCCCCTCCCCATTCTTCCAGCTTCCTTTTTGTGTTGTCTTCCTCCATTATATTGTCAAGTCCTTGGGGGAAGGGACTATCTATTTCTTTTTTGTATTCCTAGTGCTTAGCACAGTGTACAGCATATAGTAAGTGCTTAAATAATGCTTATTGAATTGAAAAGACTCCTAACAAATTTATTTCAACAACAGTCCTCTCAAGTAGCATGAGGATATTGGAAAGATTTGGTCTTTGAACAAAGAAGACCTGAGTTCCAGTTCCACTGCTGACTCACGCTGGCTGTATGATCCTGACAAAATTACTTAAACTTTTACACTCTAGGCAACTCTATATGATCAAAAGGTGATGTTCTGCATTGATGGAGGAAGTTTCCTCATCTGGAAGCTCCATTTCCAATGAAATCACAGTTATGTCATAGCCCTGGTTAGGTACACCACATAGCTGATCCTACCTTATCAACAATTACCACACTTACATTCCACTATTCCATTGCTGAGAAGATTGAGACCATATAATGAGACTCACTTAAACTTCTTGGTGTCATTATTCTCTCTTACTTTTTGTTCCAGTGACAGAATAACGACCACCAAGTGTTTTAAGGTTTGCAAAGTGCTGTACCTAAGATTCATTCCTTCCCTTAATTAAAGATATTCTACTTTTACCATTGATCTCATTTTTTCCTGATTCATCCAGGACTGTAATGTCTCATGTCATCAGTCAAGGACGTGATGAGGGAGAGGCCTTACTTTGGAGCAATGTTCTCCCTCCGTGCAATCAGTAGCATTGTTCTGAAAGTGAGGCACGTAAGAAAAGGGGAATCCATGAAACAATTGGAAAACACTGAGAAGAGAGAGTCTAGAATGGATACCTTGGAAGCTGTGATTCCATGAAGAATTCAAAGAAAAGAGAGAGACCATATAATTATAGGGATTATGAATCAGAGAATGAGGGTCTAGCGTAAACAGAAGAGATGCTGCATGATGAAAAGAGTGAGACAAATCCTTTTGTACAGGGAGGGGCAAAAATGAAATTTAGAAACTAAGGAGTAGGATTAACTGAAGGGGAGGACAGGAAGAGGGAATATGAAATGAGAAGAGGGGATCAGAGATGAAGGGGAAACAGTGTGAGAACAGGGTCACCTTAAAAAAAGAATTAAGCAGCTGAAGGAACAATATTCTGTATTTATAGAAGAGAAAACTTGAAACTGAAAAGTTTCTGCACAGATAAAAATAATGTATCTATGATAAAAAAAGGAAGAGGTCAAATGGGAAAAAAATGTATTGTATTAAATTTTCCTGGTTAGGGTTTGGTTTCCAGGATACATGTGCGGAGACACGAAGATACACACGCACATGTGTGCATGCATGCATGTATATATACATATATATGTGTGTGTGTATACATATACATATGCACATATATAGATATACATACAAATAAATGCATATAACAGAAGGAAAGAATATAGTGGGGGTAGACATGCAGGGACTTAGCCAAGTTGCCTTAAACAAAACAAAGCTTGGCTTCCCTATGCTCTTTCAGCTCTAGTGTGTGAGATATTTGTGACTCTTGTTGATAAGCTTTTGTACAAAGCAAGAAAAATAATTTAAATGGTACAAGTAGAAACTCTTCTTTGAAACAAAGAACTGTATATCACCAAAACAAATCAACACATGGCTATATATATATATATATATATATATATATATAATTCCCTATTATAGTCCATTATTGATCAGTCAAGAGATGCAAGGTACATTCTATCACTCTGTTGATGTCATTATTTATTTGTCATATTATATCCTAACACTTATTTCTTCATGCTTACTTTCATTTTAATGAAAATAATTGTCATCAAACGTAAAAATGTAAACACACATACAACTCTCAAGACTTTTTTTCAAAGAAAAAGTGAGATACTGAAACTATCTTGGGTTCCCATGAAGCTCTGGGGTCTGAATGAGCAAGATGCAATGACAGAAGCAGCAGGAAGAAGCTTTCAGAACTGCTGCAGCCTTTGAACCTCAAGCACTCAGCCGAGACATTCAATAGCGTTTTAGATATGGCTGGGGTTCCTCTCAGGTTTTAAATTCTGTTAAAAATTCTAGCCAAGGGTGTTAAACTGCTACTGATTTAGATTTTCCTTTAAACAGAATACTGAAACCCAAAATGATTCCAGCCACACCTTTGAAGTGTTGTTGAACATGGCAACTGAGTAGGGGGTGGGAATCTAGCAGAGTTTTAAAAGAATCGCATGACTTGAGCTTCATTTGCTAAGTCTCTGTATTATTTGGAAAAGAAAAAATAATCTTTACAATAGCATAGCACCAACATACACAGTTTAAACAAAATTTTGTGGGTATTTAATACATTACCATTTCAAAGCACTTTGTATTCAGTTCTGGCTCTTACAAGAAAATACAAGGTTCAAGCAAGATGCTTGACCTTTGGCTCTTTACCCCATAATCCAGGCTTTGTTCCAGCATGCACATATGCCACTGATATGTCATTTGGAAAAATTTATTTTGCAATATATTTGATGTAAGTAACGTGATGTGATAAAGTGTTAGATTTAGAGTCAAAAGTCCCGGGTTTAAATCCTACCTCTTTTTAATACTTCAGTGATATTTAGTAATCAATAGGTATTTATTAAGCACCTACTATGTACCAGGTACTATGCTAGAAAAAGCATAAAATGGGCACAATCCCTTCCTTTAGGCAACATACACATTGTACTATCTAAAACACAAGCACTGTGAGTCTATTATTTTGAATGTAAAATGAGGGACTAGGGCAGAACAAGGTAGCAGCTAAGGTTCCCTCCAGCTCTCAATTTTTCTTCTATGAACCCTCAAAATCTGTCATTCTGTGATTGAAACATGACTGGTAAATTTGGACAGAGTAGGAAGGGAGAATGATGAGCTTTATTTAGTTAATAATTTTGCCCATAACAATGTATGCCTGGGTGGGGAAACTGCATTGAGGCAGTCAAGACATAAACATTAGTATGCTAATCTTTGGAAGGACATACTGTGTGTGTGTGTGAGTGTGTGTGTGTGTGGTAGGGACCAAAAGGAGATCTTGAATAGGAGGAAAATCATAATGTCATAGAAAAATTTCAACTCCATCCATTTTATCCAATATTTATCCCTGGATAGTTGTAAGGGTCAGATATGTACTTTCCTTGATTTTAATACTTCTGGAAAATGGGCATTATGTCACATAGTCTCACTGGGTTTAAGTTTTCTCACATATAAAATACTTGGGTTGGACTAGATTAATTCTAAGAGTACTTCCACAAAATACCAGGATTTGATGTAAAATTCTTTATTGATCACACACACACACACACACACACACAAAGGAATACCCATAAAGAAACACCCTAGGTGAAATGATATCACAGGAAGTAGTTGGTTCAACTTTTTTACCACAAACCAGGGGGAAGAGCATTTGAGCTATGAAAAATGAAGGCAACAACTATTGTACATAGTTCCCGTGAGGACTTCCAGTCTCTGTCCTATCACATTGTACTGCTCCATTTCACATTGGAAACTGAGGATGGATTAACTAATTAATGGCCCTGCTCTTAGGCAAATGAAGTTACTTAACCTAGGTAATGTCTTCTGCACAATGTTTCACTAATAGACTTTCTCATACTTGTAATAATTCATATTTATAGGAGCAGAGCAAAGATGATGGAGTAGAAGCACGACCTTCCCACTGCTCCAGGTTCAACCTTCCCCAATCCATGTAAAAAGGGGACTCTAAACAAACTTTGGGGATGCAGAACTCACAAAATGACACAGAGAAACTAACCTCCTGCTGAGGACAGGCCAGCAGGACAGCAGGAATCCAGCCCAGCACTCTGGGAGCTCAGCCCAGCCCCATGCCTAGGCTTTAACCCCAGGGTGGGCCTGACCAAGCCCACAGACAGAGGGACTCCAGATCAACTGCAGTGGTGGCAGTTTCCAGATTTATCAACACATAGATGTGAAGGACAAAGTGAGAGGTCAGTGCAGTCTGGATTTTGGGACCAGTAAGTGGGAGTATGTGGCTTTTACCCCCGGGGCAAGAAGCCACTGGGATGCCAGCACAGCCAGTCAGTGCCCTGTGGCAGCTTCAGCTCCTGGCCTGCAGAGTGTAGGGGGAACAAGCAGCAGTCGGAGGGGTAATCGCACTTGCTTTAACCTGCTTGGATCTGGATTTCAGTCTAGGGTGGAGGTCCTGGGGTGTGTGTCCAGTTTGCCAGAGAGTGTGGAGAACTCAGAGAGGGCACCCATCTAATACCTCCGGCAGCTGAGAAAACCCCAGCGTTTGGGACAAAAGCTTCCATGTCTGGTCGCAGAGTCCTACTGTGGCAAAAAGCCCAGGGGTCAAGTGACTGAGGGGCAACATGACCAGGCAAAGGAAACAAATCAGACAGAAGGTTTCAACATTGCACTCCTATTTTGGGGACAAAAAGGAGAAATCATGGAACAGGAAGAAAACAGTGAAGTTAGAACTCCTGCACCAAAAGTTTCAAAGGAAAATATAAGCTGGTTACAGGCCATAGAGGACCTTAATAATCAGATAAGAGAAGTGGAGGAAAAATTGGGAAGAGAAATTAGAACAATGCAAAAAAACTATGAAATGAGAGTCAACAGCCTGACTGAGGATAATAATACCTTAAAAAACAGATTGACTCTAATGGCAAAGGAGGCTCAAAAAGGCAATGAGGAGCAGAATGCCTTAAAAAGTCGAATTTGCCAGATAGAAAAAGAATATCAAAAGCTAAATGAGGAAAATAATTGCTTCAGAATTAGATTGGAGCAAATGGGAGCTAATGACCTTATGGGAAATCAAGATGCTGTTAAACAGATCCAAAAAAAAATTGAAAGAATAGAAGACAAGGTGAAATATCTCATGGGAAAAACCAGTGACCTGGAAAATAGATCCAGGAGAGATCATTTAAAAATTATTGGACTACCTGAAAGCCATGACCAAAGTAAGAACCTAGAAATCATCCTCCAGGAAGTTCTCAAAGAAAACTGC
The DNA here is from genome assembly GCF_028583685.1 of Petaurus breviceps papuanus. Classification (NCBI taxonomy): domain Eukaryota; kingdom Metazoa; phylum Chordata; class Mammalia; order Diprotodontia; family Petauridae; genus Petaurus; species Petaurus breviceps. The sequence continues at coordinate 28,785,673 of NW_027185616.1, forward strand.
CCTGATGTTTTGGAACCAGAGGGCAAAATAGAGGTTGAAAGAATCCACCGATCACCTCCTGAAAAAGATCCCCTAAAGAAAACTCCTAGGAATATTATAGCCAGGTTCCAGAATTCTCAGATTAAGGAGAGAATATCACAAGCATCCAGGAAGAAACAATTTGGATATTGTCAAAACACAATTAGGATAACCCAGGATATGGCAGCTTCTACACTGAGGGATCGAAGGGCTTGGAATATGATATTCTGGAGATCAAAGGAGCTGGGATTAAAAACAAGAGTCACTTACCCAGCAAAACTGAGTATCATGTTTCAGGGGAAAATAAGTTCATTCAGTGGAATAGAGGACTTTCAAGCATTCTTGCTTAAAAAACCAGGGATGAACAGAAAATTTGAAATTCAGAAGCAAGAGAATCATGAGAAGGTAAACAGGGAAAAGAAATCATAAGGAACTTATCAAAGTTGAACTATTAACATTCCTACATGGAAAAACAATAATTGTAACTTATGAAACTTTTCTCAGGAGTTGAAGGGATTATATATTCCTAATCCCATATATATGTCTTTATATGAGAGTATATGGGCATATCAATACATATGTGAATGTGTGTATATATGTTTACAGGTATACATAGATATAGGGCACCGGACCAATTTAACAGGAAGGGATGATATTTAAAAGGTGAAATTAAGAGGTGAGAGGAATATAATGAGAGGAGATGGGGAGAGATAGATTGGGGTAAACTACCTCCTAAAAAAAAGGCAAGGGAAAATGGTTACAATTCAGGGGAAGAATAGGAAGGCAAAAGGGAATGGGTCAACCTTATTTCCATTGAATCTGGCTTGAGGAGGGAGTGAAATACACACTTAATAGGGTATCTCACCCTCCAGCAGAATAGGGGGGAAGGGGATGAGAGGGGGGATGATGGAAGGGAGGGCAGGCTAGGGGGGAGGGAAGTTGGAAGCACCCACTTTTGAAAAGGGATGGGATCAAAGTAGAGAACAGAACAAGTGGGAGGTGGGATAGGAGGGAGGGAAATACAGTCAGTCTTTTACAATATATCTACTATGTTATTGTTTTGCATTAGCCAAACATGTACAACTTATACTGAATTGCTTATCTTCCCAGTAAGGGTGGGTGACAAGGAAGGAAGGGAATGAATCTGGAATTGAAAGTTTTAAAATCAAATATTCAAATATATATATATATATATATATATATATGTATGTATGCATATATACATATATGTGTGTCTGTGTGTTTGTATATATACTATTATTAATACCATCTTACATGTAATTGGGAAATATGATATGCAGGCACTGAGGCATAGATATCCACTGGAAATGTCAAAAGGGGTATGGGAGAAAATATGGGAGAGAGCAGATTGAAGGAGGGTATATCCTGTGGGACTATTTTGGAGCGGTGTGTAGGGGAAAAATGTGGAGAAATTTTGTAACTCAAAATCTGGCGGAAACGAATGATGTAAATCACAAGTTAATAAAGCATTAAAAAATAATTCATAATTATATCTCTGAATTGGTGCTGCTCTTAGGAGGGTATGACCTAAGCAGGGGAGGGAGGTAAAAAAGTGGAAGACTATAAGAAAAAAAAAGGAATATATATGACAGTCCTTGCAATCATGCAATCACAGATGGTAGAGAAGGGCAATGAAGCATTCCTAAATTTCTACAGGAGGAGTCCTATAGAACACCTACCCTTCTGACATTTGTCAAGATGTCTAGTCTCTCCCTACATATGATACTATGGAGAAGTCAGCGATTTTTCCCAGTGTCCTCTCAGAAGTCAGTGGAAAGGACATCTTGGAAATTCCCTTAGAAGTTCCTGAACCACACATCACTATCATAGGATGATAAAGTGCTTTCTACTTTCCATTAATATCTATGTGAGACAATGATTCTATATATGAGAAGCATGAGAATCAATTAATGGAATATGTCTTTTTTTATTATGTTTTGCTTTATTGTGCTTTGCAGATAATGTGGTGGTGGTACTTTCGAGTTTGCTATTTCTTATTTTTTTTTTTAATTTTGGTTGCTTCTGTTGTTTTAACAAAGTGAAGGCTTTAGGTCATCCTATTTCAACCAAGAATATTAGTGTCATTTTTCCAGAAACTCACATAATGTATCCGTTTGGTAATTCTTGCAATTTTTCAATCTTTTTCATTATTGTTTTGTTCTATGGCAATCTATGATGATTGATGCTATATTACTATGGTAATTATTTTGGGGTACCAAGAGATGTACCCATATAAGATGGGGACTTAAAGATTTTATGTACCCTAATGGCTCCACCAACTGGCTGTTCCCATCTCTTTCCCTTTCCTCAAGCCTCCCTATTCCATGAGACAAAACAATACTGTAATTAGGTCAATTAATTACCCCACAATGGCCTCCAAGTGTGTTTTTTTTTTAGTGAAAGGAAGAGTCAATCAATGATACAAACTTTATTGTTTTCTTTAAAAAATATTCCGGAGTCACTTCAACCTTCAGCACCCACCACCCTGATTAGTTTTCTTTTTTTTTGCCAGTGAAGAGTATTCCCTTGATATTAATGGTTGCTGACTAATCAGATATAATTATAATCCTTTAAGTCTACAGTATAATTTAAACATAATTTTATATTCAAAAAAATTACTCATTCCATTACAATACTTTATTGCAGTGGTCTAGATTATAACTCGTAATATCACCAAGGTATGCCTATATTTTTGTTATCTTTCTTGGACTTCCTCTAATAAGAGACTTGATTAAATACTAATTAATTACTAAGTTCTAAGTACCTGTTACCTTTGCCAAAGGGATCTTCAAATTCAAATTATATTACTATTATATTTACTAGTTATTATCTATGTGACATTAGGCAATATGCTTCTCTTCTCAGATACTTCCCCTATAAAAAGAGGAAACTGAAATGGATGATTAGAGTTCTTAACCTTATTGCAGTCATGGACCCCTTTGGCAGTCTGATGAAGCCTATAGACTTCTAAAAATAATGCTTAAATTCATAAAATTTAATATTTAGGCTTGCAAAGGAAATCGAATAGGTTGAAATTCAATAATCAAATTATTATTTTTTTTAGAGAACAAGTTCTTGGACCCAAGTTAAGAACTTTTGAATTAAATAGTCTCTAAGGTCCTGGCTAGCTCTAAGTCAATAAATAGTTATTAAGAACCTACTATGTGCTTGCTAAACACTTTGGATACAATGAAAGGCAAAAAAAAAAATCCTCGCCCTTAAGGAGCTTGGGATGTAAGGGGAGGGGGAGAAGGGAGAGACATAAGATGCAAACAAATGTGTATATTTGCATTATATATGCAACAATTTATGGAGAACTGGAAAAGGATTCAGGTAAAAGGCTACAAGGAAACTAGGAAGTGGAGATGAAGAGGGAGGGAATTCTCAGGATAGAGGAGAGCCAATAAAAATAACATCATGAGGAAGAGTATCCTGTGAATGAAAAGCAAGGAGACCAGAGTCACTGAACCCGAAAGTACATGGGAAGGGTGGTAAAACTGTATAAGAAGATAAGAAAGGTAGAAAGGAAACAGAATATGAACAACTTTAAAAGCCAAGCAGAGGATTTTACATTTTATCCTGAAGGTAGTAGGGAGCCATAGGAGTGTATTAAATAAAAAAAAGTGACAATTTCAGAACTGTATTTTGGGAAGATCACTGATAGGTGAGTGGACCATGAACTAGAGTAAAGGGGAAATTGAAGCAAGAAGTAGAGCCCAAAGTCTAATGCAATAATCTAGATGGGAGGTGATAAAGATCTACATCAGGGAGGTGTCAGAGTGAAGAAAGAGAAGATTGTGTATGACAGATTTTGTGATGGGAGAATCCACAGGACTTGGCAACAAATTAGGTGAGGATGTGAGAGAAGAGAAAGAGTGAGGAATACAAAGTGACATGAAGGTTGGGAGATTCAATGCCTAAGAGGATAGTAATGCCCCTTGATAGAAATGAGGAAGTTAGGACAGCATTATGGCTATCCAATATACCGTATTAAATCTGCTGAGAGCTTATGCAGGAGGAATGAAACAGCAGTGTCATTCATTACCCCTAGGACCTAACTAGTACTCAGTAGTGTAGAAAACTATTTCATGTTGTCCAGGATCCCATATTGCTCTGACAACACATTTAGACTAGTATATAACTAGAGAGAAACATCCAGTGGAAGCATAAATAGATAACGAAAATGGTAATGCAGCATGTGTGTAGTACGTTTCTAAAAACAGACTTCAAAATAACTTCTGTTCTGCAGAATATTTTTTCAAGGGTGTTTTCCTGCTGAATCACAAGCACAATGAAGATTAAGCATTGAAAATAAGCTTCTTTGAAATTACAGAGACACAGGAAAGGATTTGTTTTTTAGTAAAATTATTTCTCAGTAACTAAGAAATAGATCTTCATGGTTCCTCCAAAACAAAATTCACACAAAAGTTGAGAAAATGTATTATTTTAAGTTAAAGAAGATATTTGAGAATGATGTAAAGGTTTATGGATGGCAACCTTGAAAAAGATGAAAATGTGCCCTTCATTTAGATTACTCTTTTGTGTTTTTGGAGGGTAGAAGGAAGGGCAATTGGGGTTAAGCAACTTGTCCAAGGTCACACAGCTAGTAAGCATTAAGTGTCTGAGGCCAGAACTGTAGATCTTTTTTATTTTTACTTTTTGAATCTTCAGAATATTAGGGGTCTACTTTTTTAACAACAGGCAATTTCCTGGTTTTCAGAAAAAAGGAGTTTTAACTAATTTGATTTTTGAAATAATATTGTCATTTGCTCTGTAAAGACTGCTTACACTAGCCATTGCCATTATAGGGAAAGGACCCAGGAGGGAAAATGAGGTCAAGTCAAAGGCAGAGAATTCATATGGGCATCACGAAAGCAAGGTGGTGCCAAACAAGAGACGATAAATGTAGCACAAATTAGAAGATGATAATTTCATAACAAGAGTTCAGAATGCTAGAAAGTCAGGGGATGAAAAGACAAACTAGGAGAACATAGATAAAGGAAATGGTTTAAACAAAGATGTGTTGTTGAATTGTTTCAGTACTTCCTGACCTTCATGACCTCATTTTTTCAGGGCTTTCTTGGCAAAGATACTGGAATAATTTGCCATTTCTTTCTTCAGTTCATTTTACAGATATGAAAGTGGGATAAACAAGGTTAAGTGACTTGCCCAGGGTAACACAGTTAATAAGTGTCTGAGGCTGGATTTCAACTCATGAAGATGAGTCTTCCTGTTTCTAAGCTCAGTGCTCTAACCACTACAGAACCTAGCTGCCTGTAACAAAGGCAGTAAGCCATGACAATGTAGAATCCTTTGGGAGAAATAGTAATTCAGTATAGCTGAACCTAGGTTACATGAAAGAACATAACGTGAAATAATGCTATAAATGTATGTTGGAACCAGAATGTGGAGCACCTTAAAAATGAGACTAGATAAAAGATAGAATTTGGAGTGTCACTGAAGGACTTTGAACACTGAAATATTGTGAAAATATATGCATTAGGAAGAATAATCTGATAGCAGTACATATATAGATTAAAAGAAGTGAGGGAAAGGGGAAAAGAAAGCAGACTAAAATATATTGCAGAAGTGGAAAGGAATGGTAAAGAAGGGACATGTAAAAGATGTAGAGTAGACAAATAGGACTAGAGTTGGTAATTAAATTAATTCCTTCCAACACATGTTTCAAATACTTAATTGTAAAATAAACTACGTGGCAGACACTGTGCAAAGAACTAGATAAATGCATGAGACTAAGAAGAAGGAGAAACCAAAGACGATTACAGAGTTTCAAGCCTGGAAGGGTGGGAAAATGGTGATGCCATTGACAGAAATACAGAAGTTAGGAAGAGTAGCAGGTGTTGTGAAAAAGATGATGAGTTCAGTGTTATAACTTGCATACTAATTTTAAATATGAAAAACACCCATCATCAGTCACATCTATAATTATCTTCCTGGATAAAAAGCACTGTAAGCATATAAAGTAATCTTGCTTATTTTTCTTTATTGTTTAGATAGATAGATAAAAATAGATAGGCATCTATTTTTTATGCTATAGTAAACTCCATTACCTAGAACTCTCTGTTAACCAGAATTTTTCTACATCTACAGGATAATTATATTTTGTGTTTCTAATGATATACATCTGAAGCATTATTTTCTGAATTATTTAATTAACAATAAGTTATTAGGCGACTAGGTGGTGCAGTGAGTAAAGCGCTGGCCCCAGAGTCAGGAGGACCGAGTTCGATTCCGGTCTCAGACACTTAACACCCACACAAAAATACTAGCCATGTAACCTTGGGCAAGTTACTTAATCTCAATTGTCCTCCAAAAGGCAAAACAAAGCAAGCAAGAAAAATAAATTATTTTCAGCAGATGGGATTAAACCTGTGTTTAATTTTTAAAAAAATCATAAGAGATCAAGAATAGTTAATTGAAATTCTAAGAAGCACTTCTCGAAAACATATAAACACAGAAAAAAAAATTTCAATTGTCTGACTTGTATGATCTTTTTATAATACAATTAACTTTAACTTATTATAAACATAACTATCAGGCTAAAATGTTCCTTCTAGCTGTAAATCTCTAGTCATTTAGTCCTATTGCATCAGAAAATACACTTGGAAGGGACTTTATGTCTACTTCAATCACTAGATGAAGCAGGAATCCTTTCTTCAGTTACATTGACTGGTGACCATTCAAGACCCTACTTGAAGGCTTTCAATTTTAGAGATCTCAGTATTTCCTAAAGCAAACACCCCTCACCCCATCCCCTTTTTTTATGAATAGCCTGGATTGTTAGCAAGATCTTCAATGCATTGTACTGAAATATTTCTCCTAGTAATTTCCATTCATTGGTCCTACTTCAACCCTCTGGGGCTAAACACAGCAAATCTAATACCTCTTTTACATTGAGAACTTTCAAATAGTTGAAGTCAGAGGTAACTCATTAGTTACTTTTGTCTTCTCTAGGCCTAAAAGTTTATCTGACTAATCTCAAATAAAATAATTTTGAATCTACTGACTATCCTGGTCCCTTAATTTTGGATGCTTTCCAATTTGTTACAATTTCACCCTTAAAGATTGGAACCCTAAAATAGAAACAATATGTCAGATGTGTCCTGTCAATGTGAATTTCGTCTCCTTCACTGTGGATATCATATTTCTATTTTGGCTATCAAGCTTTCCATTAGATTTTGGTTTGTTTGGTTGCCGTACAATTTTGATGGACTCATATTGGATTTGCAATCTACTAAATACCCCATATATTTTTCACATGAATTGCTGCCTAGCCCTGTCTTACCCATCCTGTAATTGTGTGATAGATTTTTAATGCAAGTTTAGAAATTTATATTTATCCGTTAAAGATTTGCTTTATTGAACCCACTCAATCATTCCTATGTGGCAAAACATTTATAGATTTCAGTTCTGTGATCCAATAGATTTACTATTTCTCCCAGGTTTATATTAGCTCCTAATCTGATTAGTATATCATAGATGCTTTCATAAAAGTTATACACATATAGTACCCTGTGACTCTCCACTAGAGAAAAAGCCTTCAGATGGAAATTGATTTGTCATTAACATTCTTTGGATTCGTTCATACAACCAGTTTCAAATCCAACTAACTCTATTTTACAGTTCAAATCTTGCCATCTTAACCACAAGGACAGCATAAAAGATTTTTGTCAAATACCTTGCTAATACATGCAAGGTATAATATATGCATAATAATATATGCAATATATGCATATCATGTCGCTGATCTACCATTCCAGTGATCCTGTCAAAAATAGAAATAAGTTCATAATGGCATGAATTGTTCTTGTTGAACCCAAGGGAAATTGTATATGACACCAATTTTAAGTATTCACAAACCTATCTCTTTAATAGTTTGTTATAGGAATTTGTTAGGATGGTGATTCATCACTTACATTAGTGTCTACTATCCAACTATTATAGTTTTGAAAAATAGGCAAGTGTTTGTCCATTTTCAATTTTCTGAGACCTTTTCAAAAGCTTTTTTTTCCAAAAGTACTTTCAGCAACCTAGTATTTGTCCAAGATAGATTATTTGAATTCATTCAATCCAGGGAGATGCTCTCTTACCATTTCCTTGCCTCATTTTTCCATTACTTTTTTATTTTAACCTCCCTAATCTGCAGATTATTTTCTTTGGTATAGAAAAATAATGAAAAAAAACAACATAGTATTTATAATTCTGTCTGTCATCCATCAATACTGTCTTATTCACCTCCAAATATGCAAGGCCAAATAATATCTATACTTTCTGATATGAAAGTTATATTGTGTGGTGGAAAGATCAATGGACTTCTATTTTATTTGGCTTCTCCTTTACTGGCTGTTAATATGTATTATATTATAGTCAAATACTTACATCTTAGAAGCAGATATCTCCACTCTGACCTCCTGGAATTAACATTTCCTCTCCTCTGCTCATCATGCAGTCAAAAGCCATATGTGTCACTGTTTATTTAGTTAAGAAAGAACGTCAATTAACCTCTAATATTTACCACTGTTGCCTTTCTTGCTTCAGTGCTTTGATTTTCTTAGCATTCTCCAAAATTTACCTAAATTCATAGCTTTTACTATTTAGTACTCACATTGTGCTAGCCAGTGTAATCAAACTGTCTGTACTTCTTTGTCCCTAAGCAAGAAAAAACAATTAATTCAACTCTTCCAAAACTGAGACACATTTTGTATTGACAAGTTGTACAACTGATTCCTCAAATTGGTTTTGCTTGGGCATAATTTAGGAGTTAGAGACAGGAAAGCATGTGCAGTAAATCCCAAGTCTTCACCCTACACACTCCCAAACTGAAACTTCAAACATGTAAAAAGTACACAACAAAATTTGAAACATTTTTTAGCCATAGTTTATTGTATTCAAAAATCTTTGAAAATCAGTAAGTATGCTGTGAATAATTTCATTTCTGGAGATTTTCAAGTAACCAGAATATTTGATAAGTCATTGCACTCTAGTTTACAACTGTGCAAGATAAGAGGGATTTAATTATTTATTGAATAACATGAGTACAACTATTGTTTACCCTTAGAATTTACAAGTTAAAGTTAAATTGAAATTTCTCCATCATCACTCTCTAATCTGTCCCCTGTTTACCATTCATTGTTTTTTAGTCCTGTCTCAAACACTTTGCCCTTAGATTTCTAGTCAAGCTGTCCTACTCACTGAACATCTCCCATATTTTCTTACTTCTGATCCTTTGTCACTAATTCTTTATGCCTGTGAGGATTTCTTTTGTTCGTCAGTTTACATCTGTTACCAATGATTTTGTCATTCTTTTGAGGACCAACTCCAATGCCACCTACTTGATGAAGCTTTCTTTCTTTTGTTTGGCATCTGAAAGTGACATTTTCCTTTTCTTGGCTCCTATGCTCCTGATCTCTGCACAACTTCGTAATTAATATAACATTTCTCTTTTTATATATGTAATATTTCTAGGGACAGAATTTTATTTACTATTGTATCTCACACATGCCTAATATTATCACTTTGCACAAAGTAGATTCTAAATTATTGCTTATTAAATAAAAGAATAAAGTTTTATAAGCTCTCAATAACACTTTTTGATATTTCCTAAATTTTCCATTAAGAGAGAGGTATCTTTGTGTACTGAATATGTTTTAAGCTTCTGTTGCTTTTCCTAAAACAGGTCTTTTTTCCCCTCTATGTTTCTAGCACTATATTTGAGTCCACTTTACAAAAAATTATGTCTTTCTCCTTCGTTGATCCTCTTTTTATGCATTCAAAACAAATACCTATGGATGTAGGTATACTTTTACTAAAGAGTAGCTGTGCTTCTAGTACAGAACGCTTCAAAGACAACAGTAGCAATAAAGTTAACTTAAAAATAGCAGAAATATTCAAGCATTTGGTTATAAGCATACTTGAACATACCTAGTTTGCTTCAACAATATTTACTGTCCCTAACAAGCTAATTTTAAGGGTTTTTTTTTCCCTTAAAATGACAGCAACCATATCTGTCAGGAAAATATATGCTTAATCTTGCTTTCCCCTGATTAAAATGCTTCTGAATTCACTTTCTAAATAACATGAAAATCACTTTTGCATTTTTGATGAATAGACTGCACAACTGTATATTAAATCCAAAGCATGCACACATCCTAATAACCATGAATGGAGGAATATTGTGTGATATTTGCTTCACGTGGATATTTGGAATTAGGGGGCAACAAGAGGTGTGCTAGAGTTAGCTTTCACAAGAGAGAGATGGTTGTTAAATTTTCAGTATGATAACTGATACCTCAAAAAGTAAGCAAAGCTTCAAATCAGGTTTTTGTTGTTGATTTCTATATTTAAGAAAGTGATGAAGAAAATTTTAATAATTCACATTTAACTTAACTTATATATGTATATGTGTGAGTGACAGTCACTTGTACCCATTGATGATGTGATGGTAAATGTTTATCAATTGTTTCTCTCTCTCTCTCTCTTCCTCCCTCCATATATATACATATGTATGCATATATGTAAATATCTAATATAAAACTCTCTGTATAGCAAGTATTTCTTCATAAACACTCTACTGTATTTAATAGTGTTGATATTTACATAAATGCAAACACATGCATGCATACATTATGTGTAAAACTTTGTCCCTCTGTGTGTATGTACACACAGACATATTTCTCCAAATATACATACACATTTGGAGAAATTTTTATGTATGTATATGCATATATATAATTTGTATATATATGTGTGTGTGTCTATCTTGTCTAATGCTCATATATATATACATATATATGTATATATATGAAGAGAGAGAAGAGAGACACATAGAAAAACAGACAGCTGTTAAACATTTACTTACACATTGACTTGACTAAAATATGTCTTCATCAGAGGAAATGTTAGCCACCTCCTTAGCAGAATGCATGCCCATACAAGTGTTCAATAATAATACAATGTCAGTGTAGTTGTAAAAGGAACATTTAATTTTTGGTTAGTTGGTATAATTACTACCGGAATTTTATTCTGTTCTTACCAGGGAGAGTGATAGACTCAATGATATGAGAAGCCATCCTCTTTCTCCCACTAACTATATAATGCCATTTTACCAAGACAGAGTGATGATTGGATACAAAGTTGTCTCCTTGTGGTGGGACTGGTAGTAATGGTGCTGATATATTGTGTCACACACACACACACACACACACACACACACACACCATACAGTTTTCTTCACTGAAAAACAGAATTCTGTAGGTTTTTGCCAAAATCTTAAGTTTCCCAAAATAACACTTAAATAGTATAATGGAGGTGGACAGTACTGAGGAAATTTGTTTCTCTCTAGTTAAATATTTCATGCCTGATCAATTGCAGCCCTTGCTATGGAAAAAAAAATGCTTGATTTTAATGTCTAACTCTCCTTATTTCTTGGTAAGGAATTTCAGGTGCCTACTATTAGACTTGTGATGTTTGAAATATGAATTCAGCATTCAGGGCTTATCAATAAAAACACATTGACTTTCACAAAGGATGTCTGGTGAATTCTAGTACAGGAGTAAAAACATTTCCTTACATCGTGTTCACAGCTGATAAACTGCCATTGCTAACAATTTGTTAATTAAATCTTAGTTAAGCTTTGTCCTTCCTGCTTGGGAAAGGGAACCCTTAACATCTGAGGTTGCAATTTGCATGCATCAGTCAACACAAATGCTGAACAAAGTGCTTGTTTAGGTAATAAGATAAGGAGGTGCCCTCTCCACATTTCAGCTTTAACCGCCTCAGAGGCAACATTTCTCGAGAATTCCAGCTGCTGCTCGTTCAGGCAGCTCTGTGGTTTGCACTGCATATTAATTTCTGTCCAACACGGGAATTCAATTTGTACTGTACATTTCATTTCTTCACAGATTTAGATTTATTTCATGTTCTCTGCTTTTAATTAACTCTCTGGCACAGCTGCTGGACAGGATAGAAAAACTCATTGCTCTCCCTGTGTTATGAGTACACCACCAATCATTTGCCACTTAGATGGTGGTGCAGTAGCTATCAGTTTCTATGGCAACCAGAGCCGTGGTGATTGATTCCTTGCCAGTGTGGCATCACCACGGGGAGTGCAGCTTGTGATTTTTGTATGCTTGCAACATTCATCTAATTAAAATGGGATTATGGAATCATCCCAGTATATGTTCTACAACTGCACTGCAATCCATTTATGTAAATGTCAACACTATTAAATAGTCAGAGTGTTTATGAAGAAATACTTGTTATACCCTTTGCACTTTTCTGATATTAAAAAAGAGGGGGGAACAGTTCCCCATTTGGGTCTTAGCTATTGCATTCTCTTTCAAGGCAGCCTTTGGACTGATATTGAAACTTCCTGGACAGAATGAGTCAATTCCATGTTGCAAAGAAAAGATGGCAGAATGATTGCTCTTCAATTGATGTGATGGTGATGAACCCAGGGTACTGTATGAGCCTGACTTGGAAATTGGATAATTAATTTAGTGAGTGTATATAACTTATTTATTTGCCAAAAGCCTTCAATTCATAAGATTGATTTTAATTCTGTTGTATCCCTTGAGAGAAGAAATATCCCTTCACTCTTATAATTCTCTTTTACAAAGGCATTCCTCAAATCTTCTAACTTTGAATTTTGTGAAGCTTTTCCTATAAAGTGAGATGAAAGATACACACGATGCAAGGAGACTCCAGATGAAAAAAAAAAATCTAGCTTGGGGAATTCATGAAGGGCTAAAAGTGAAATCAGGTTCTTTCGAGGATTGCTAAATGTAAGTTCATAAAAAAAGGAAAAAAAACGGACAGAGGGAGACAGATCTATTAAGAATTTTGCTTTATATGTCAGTGTTTCTTCTACATCACACTGACAAAACAGTCTGTTAACATGAAAAATGACAGTTTGCTGTACCTAATAGTCTCATGTCTCCATGCATTTCATTTTGCAATGTATTTCTATATTATAGAATCTGAAACCATGACATCTATAGCTATGTGGTACACAGCATATGTATTTGCTGTCAACATGATTTTCATTTTATGGGGCTTTTTTCCCCTTGCCTCTGCATATGTCATGTGAAAAAATCAGTGAGATTGTCACTGCCATCTCTGATTACATTTTAATTATTGGTAGTCTACTTTTCAAAAGTTTCATGACGTTTCCAAGTTTTTATGAGATGACAGTAAAATTGCTCCCAAAGAAGAAAAATCAGGAAATGAAATTGAAAATATTCAACATTTTGACTCGAAACAGGAATCCCAATTGGGGCACAGTTATTTGTGGAACATGATGATTGGCTGACATGGGAATAAAAGAAAAATTGTGATAAACTGGCAGAAATTTTCAAAGCCTTTAGCAATAATTAACTGCGTCATTTACACACCTACATGGGTATACCTGGCCATTTTGTTTGCTCTATACATGTATTTTGTACTAACCATGGATAGCTAAAATTAACATGTTTATACCTATGTTCATAATGAACATTTGTTATTGCAGCTCTTCTTAGTTACTGATTAATGTGAATGTATTTGTACGTTGTACAATAAGAATAGAATCACTTATTCCATTACCATTAATGATATGTCAGTAATGTCATTAAAAATGCCTACTGTATATTCAAGTGTTCATTTTACTACAATATTTCTCTTTAGGGTGAAAGAGGGAAATATTTTTTTCCAAAATCTTACCAAAAAGTATATTTTATGAACTATGAAGAATAAAATGGAAATGAAATATTAAGGACATTTTGGAATGGATGAGGGAGGAAAAAGAATTTTAATATTCTCAGTATTTAAGAAGTTTAAGTTTGTGATTTTCAGGTACTAAGGAATAAAATCAACCTTATTTGTCTAACTAGTGCTCCTATTTAACACATTATAGCAAAAGCAGTATTTTGCTCTTTCCAAGGCAGTATATATTTCATTTTTTGTCCTAATATCTTCCGTGCCTTGTACAATTCCTAGTACATGGTAGGGACCTAATAAATACTCTATTGATTGATGGAAAGCAAAATTCAAAACAGCATTTCTATGTATGTTTTACAAAAGATGTTCCCTGGTATCTAAGTCATACCTTTGAAGTTGCATATAATAATCAATACTTATACTGAAAGTGGAAAGAGATATTTTTCCTTAGAAATCACAAGGATTCTGCAATGCACAAGTCTGTTAAATTCTAGGAACTAAAAATTATTTTAGAATCAGGAAAGCTTTTCAACAATTATGAATATCTGAACTTTATCATTAAGATAGTTACCCACAGATGCAAAGAGTTTTATGACTTGGTCTATAAATTTGGTCTATAGACTTGGGTCTATAGATAATGGCATCTTGCAGGGCATCAGGTGTGTATGCTTTAAAATCAAACATGGGCAGTTAGAAGGTTTATTGTGTTTGGGTAGGAAGAGGGAAAGAAAATAGATCTTTGCAGCAAAAGTTTATTTTCCTGAAAAAGTATTTTCTTTCTTTAGAATTGATATTTGAGCCAAGAACCTTGGTAATATTGCCTTCCAGATGGTTAGAGACATATTCGACAATGCAGGTGTCATGTTAAACTGACAGAATTTTTTTTATTTCATTTTAAGTTGATGGAACCAAGGGAGTTACCACCCAACTATCCAAATGTAGGGAGCAGCTGGCTAACCGGAAAACTTGGTTTGATAATTACATGTATTTTATTCAAGTTTAGTATGTCTGGAAAATTAAAAAAAAAAAGATATGGCTTATTTTTTTCCTTTCTTTCTAAATGAAATGAACAAGTCGACAAGAGCAAAGTATATTTTTAGAATGAACATTATCCATTAAGATAGCTGCTGCTAATCGGGGTGGCCAGGTGGCACAGTGAGTAAGAGCACTGGCCCCAGAGTTGGGAGACCTGGGATCGGTTGTGGGCTCAGATAGTTAACACCCACACAAAATAACTGGCCGTGTAACCTTGAGCAAGTTACTTAACCCCAATTGCTTAGGGGAGGCCAGGTGGCACAGTGAGTAAGAGTGCCGGCTCCAGTGTCGGGGACCTGGGGTCGGTTCTGGCCTCATATAGTCTGGCCGTGTAACCTTGAGCAAGTTACTTAACCCGATTGCTTTAAAAAAATAGCTGCTAATAAAATTCTGCCCAGTTATACTATAGAATTTAAGTTCCTTGAGGAAAGCTACTGTTTTATTTTTTTTCTTTGTATCCTAGAATCTTCTACATTTTCTTAGACATAACAGGCATGTAACATACATTTTTAATTGAATAGAATTAATCTGGATACAAGGTTTCCAAATCCTTTTATATCTGGATTTCATTCTTCCTTGGCCCATTCTTTATGTATGGTTTACTGATATAGTGGTAAGGAGATAAAACTTAAACCTTATACAAGAAAGACTATGAAGCAGACCAGTGTAGCCCACTCCTACCAAGGGAGGGTAGAAGGAGACATGGGATAGATGATAAATGCATATATAGGGACTGAAGGAGGAGGAATAAGAGGAATAGATAGGATAATGTTACATTGGGTCAGTCACATTGATAGGCATATCAGTCATCACTTGGTCAACAACATAGTACATAGGTGCTTGGAAATTGCATAGAGATTTCTGGGAAGCACTGCAGCACATACAAAGAGGTAGTGGGGAGAAGTTTGGGATTCTGCAGTATCTTGTAACATTCTAGGAAAACTTAAATGTTTCCAGGGTAGTTGCAATTGCTTTGAGATCGTGAAGATATCCTTATTCAATATAATTTCACAAATATTTGTCAAATAGTCAACTATGTGCAATGCATTATACCCGTTGCTGGGGAAACAAGACAAAAACAATAGTACCTGCTCTCAAGAAGCTTTCACACTACTTACATGAGTATATATAAAGTATAAACAAAGTGATGTCAAGAAATAGTACTATAAACTGGGAAAAAAGGTCAAGGAATCAATAAAAGTGTCATATAATAGGTAGCCCTTTAGTTGGGCCCTGAAGGAAAATGGATATTCCAAGAAGCAGTGATGACATTGGAGTAGGGAGCAAACATGAAGGGCAAAGGTACAGAAAATGGAGGTGAAACGTTATGTCCATGAAAAGTAAAGTAGCTCCAATTTACTAGAATGGAGATGTGAAGAAAAACTGGAAAGTTAGATGAAAGCCACACTATAGTGAGCTTTAAATTCAAGACAGAGAAATTGATATTTTATCCTAGAAGCAATAAAGAGACATTAAAGGATTTTTGTTTTGTTTTTGTTGTTGTTGTTGTTGTTGAGTACTGTATCAATATAACTTATAAGATCTTTGTCTCCAGGAGGTTATTTTGTAGTACGTGGAGAGTGAATTGGAGAGGGGAAACCCAAGACACAAGAAGATCCAGGTAAAGATAGTACTGTTCTGGTGAATGAACCAGATCATTCATAGACAGAAAATAATGTAATCACTTTGTTTATTCAACTGGTTCCATCAATTCATCATCATGTAGATATACAAAATTCAGTGATTGGGGGGCTTGGACTTTCACTTGTGTACTGTCCTGAGGGATAAAATAGTGAATATACTCTACCGTTTTCTTAGTCCACTCTATTAGGCAAGCCTTTATTAAGTATCTCTTGCACACTGAGTACTACACTGACCACTGGAAGAGATTACAACATTTATATGAGAAATGGTCATTGCCACATGTATGCATAGAACAATCTCTTATGGGTCCCTGTCCATATGGACTTAAAGTTCAATGAGAGAATATAATGATGAATTATTATGTGTCATTTTTTTGTATTATATTAAGTGCAAAAGAGATGTACAAACAAATTGCAACATAAAGTCCAGAATAAGCAAAGTCTTCACTGGCTTAAAGCAGGTAATCTGGACATCCCCTTTTGGGATATACTATTCCTAAAAGAGAGACAAACTTAAACATATATGTATTTCAATACAATTGTATTAACCCTTTCAGCAGATGACCATCCCAGTTCTCTATGGCATCCTCTAGAACATCCTAATGATTATGTATTCATCCTAACAGAGGCTCAAAATGTATTACTTAAATTACAAATTTGAAGATTCATGAGTGGACTCTTCTGTGGGAATTTCTGAAGTAGTTTACTTACACTTTATCCTTGAAGGTAGCCGTGGAAGGCTTTCGATGCAATAATATAGGGGAAATATGCCAAGTGCTCTGTACTTTATGAGAAAAATGGAGGCCTTCTGTGCTCATGTCTAATGTTGTTATCAAGACTGCTGCTGCTGATCAGTAAAGGGGCTCACTCCCTCTGCTACAGATAAATCTGTGCCAGCCACTAATATAAATCCCAATTTTCAAGAACATTGTCTATTTGTTTAAACAAATTATGTTAGTAAAATTTTGCCCAGCATTTCTTTAAGCCATGAAATGGTTGGGAAGAATCCAACTTATTAAGCAAAGTGAATGAACTAGCAAATGTGTTTTGTATGAAGCTGAGTACATTTCCATCCTAGGTAAACAGAAGAAACAAATCAGGTTTCAAAGTATTTATTTTAAGTTCACATATCAATTGCCAATTTGGGTATAGCAGACCTTTATCCTCACTTAGAGTGTCATGTTTTAGAACACAGAAATAATTATCCAAACATAAATGTGTCCTGAACCATATTAAAATATAGTTGGGAGATATTTAGCAAAATAAATAAAAAATACAATAAAAATTAGATAATGTTATCAGAAACATTCTGAAATACTGAAGTGGAAGGAAGGCAGGAAGGCAGGAAGGAAGGAAGGAAGGAAGGAAGGAAGGAAGGAAGGAAGGAAGGAAGGAAGGAAGGGAGGGAAGGAGGGAGGGAGGGAGGAAACAAGCATTTATTAAATGTCTGCTGTGTGCCAGGCACTGTGCTAAGCACCAAGTATACAGAAAAAGCAAATCACAGTCCCTTCCCTCAAGGAGCCCACTTTTTCCTCTACTTCTCTTACTTGATTTTCAAAATTATTTTTGATATCTTCCATGGGCTCTGAACAATTCAATCTTTAAAAACCAATGTATAGGACAATATCCATATGACTCTCATCTATGTCTTCTTGGAAATTCAACACAAAGGGTGGATAAATTAATGAATGGGGAAGGGAGTAGTCAGAAGGCTTTTCTCGATTTCTTTTGAAGTCATAAGGATGATAGATAATTGCAAAAGTTTTCTTCTGTTGTTGCCATTTGAATAAACTTTCATTTTTTGTCACACATTTCTTTCATTATATCTTTTATGCTGGTTTTTCTTTGTGGTTATTAATGCATTGTATGGGTGGCATGCTAACTTTAACAATATACCTTTCCAGTGGTAAGCAAGTTATACTTGATTTTAATTCTTTAAATATTAGACTGTGTGACTAGCAAACATAAAATTCTGGTAGAGTATTGGAATTTCAGATGGATTCCTTCGAAAAGCCACTTTTATTATTTTTAAAAATTTCTTTACTTTCAGTTTTCAACATGCATTTCAACAAAATTTTGAGTTTCAAATTTCCTCCCTATATTTCCCCTCCCCCAACCCCAAGATGGAGTGCATTCTGATTATCCCTTCCCCCAGTCTATCCTCCCTTCTGTCACACTTCTGTCCCCTTCCCCCCCCCCTTTTAGGGCAAAACAGATTTCTATACCCCATTGTCTGTATAACTTATTTCCCAGTTGTATGTAAAAACTATTTTTAACATTGGTTTTTAAAACTTTGAGTTACATATTCTCTTCTTTCTTCCATCCCTGCCTCTCCACATGGAGAAGGCAAGCAATGCAATATAGGTAATACATGTATAGTTATGGAAAATACGTCCATAATAGTCATGTTGTGAAATATTAACTATATTTCCCTCCATCCTATCCTGCCCCCTACATTTATTCTATTTTCTCTTTTGATACTGTCCCTTTTTCAAAAAAGTTTGCTTCTGACTACTCCCTTCCCCAATCTGCCCTACCTTCTATCACCCCACCCCCATCCCATTCCCCCTTACTTTCCTGTAGGGTAAGATACCCAACTGAGTGTGTATGTTATTTCCTCCTTGAGCCAAATCCTACAAGAGCAATGTTCACTCATTCCATCTCACATCCCTCCTCTTCCCACCCACAGTAGAAGATTTTTCTTGTTTCTTTTATGTGAGATAATATATCCCCATTGTATCTCTCCCTTTCTCCTACTCCCAATGTATTCCTTTCTCTCCCGTTAATTTTGTTTTTAGATATTATCCCTTCATATTCAACTCACCCTGTGCCCTCTATCTATCTATCTATCTATCTATCTATCTATCTATCTATCTATCTATCTATCTATCTATCTATC
>NW_027185616.1:28805014-28870540 GCF_028583685.1 Petaurus breviceps papuanus
ATCTATCTATCTATCTATCTATCTATCTATCTATCTATCTATCTATCATGTCTGTGTCTATACACACATATATATATATACATATAAATATATAGACATGCATATACATACATATAAATAAATATATACACATATGTATGTGTGCATGTATATATTTCCTCCAAATACACTATTGGTGAGAAAAGTCTCATGAGTTGCAAATATCATCTTTCCATGTGTAATGGTAATGATAATTTGAAGATCTTCCCTGCCCCTTAATAAGCTTAAGGGAATTTGAAGACCTTCCCTGCTTTGAAAATAAATTCTGCCCCCTAATAGTTTGAATGTAATCACATGGAGTCTGCAGTGGGATGATTTTGTTGAACAGTGGAGCAGAGCCCACAGAAAACTGGGAGTCATAGCTAGTTAGACTGGGAGGAGGAGAGAATGCATCAGAGGGAGTCAGTTGGACTTGTGGGTAAATGTTGGTTCTTTGTTCGTTTGTGGGAAGGCTAAAGGATGCTGTGGCTCTCTGTGCTGTTATAGCTTATTAACTTATTTGCTACAATGATGGAACTGGTTTTGGGATTCTGTTTCCTGCTCTCTGTCTTCTCTATGGAGAGTCTGTTATATTTTGTGATTGAGCAATATGCAGGCTAATTATAGTTACCATTGGCACTGTGACTATGGTATTGGCACTACATTTGACAGCAAGGATGGTATCACGAAGTATTAGACCTCTATTTGGGGGTAGAATGGATTTACAAGAAGAAATGGCTCTCCCAGGATGAGGAGGAGAGGATCTACCTTATTCCTCCCTAGAAAGAGAGTGGTCTAAAAGTACAGGGCTCTGTGGAAAGTGGGAATTGAGGTTACAGAAGGGAGAACCTAGAAATTTTGAAACTTGTTTGTGAGGAATACCAATAAAACCAGGGAGAGAATTGGAGGTACTATGTAGGAGGGGCTGGGTTTTATTAACAGGTTACCATATTATGTGTAAAAGCAGAGACAAGCTGTTACAATAACAAACTCAAATGACAATAGACTTGGTTGTGTTGCAGCATGTGGGCTCTCCTTTATAAGAGCAAGCTGGAGGATCTCAGATGGTAGAAGACAGGTCTGTTATGAATTTTGGTCAGAA
Organism: Petaurus breviceps papuanus; assembly: GCF_028583685.1. Taxonomy (NCBI): domain Eukaryota; kingdom Metazoa; phylum Chordata; class Mammalia; order Diprotodontia; family Petauridae; genus Petaurus; species Petaurus breviceps. Next base: position 28,806,135 of record NW_027185616.1, read on the forward strand.
GAAAGAAGCAGAAAAGTAACAGGAGGAAAGTTCATATACTTTTCATAGACACTGAGTCTAGTTGCCGCGATGACAACTGCCAGGAAAGTGCATGGGTACAAAACGATACAATGTTATATGACCTGGTTTTTACAAGGGCAGAAGCTTGCCCCATACTGGGAAGAAAACAGGAGAATCAAGGAAGCCAAACAGAGGTCAGGGAGATAATGGAGGATTTCACTCAGCAGGAGATTCCTGAGATATTAAGCAGATTCATCCAAAGGATCTAGAAGCTTTGATGTCTTGGATGGTGAGAATCAGTGATGAAAGGGATGGAGGAGTATGGGTAGATAGGGTGGACTGCTTGAAATTTATATGTATTTGTCAGAATTCTTTTGTCCAGTGAACTTTTAGAGATTTCCATATGGCAGGAGGTAATATTATGACCAAGCTGTTAGCTTTAGCTGTCAATAGATGCAAAAGAATGTAATACACTTATTCTACATGGCCTAGTGGAGACAGAACTTGGTATTCGCTTAGACACTGCCTGAGAAAATTGAAAGAAGTAATGAACACTGTTATCATGGTTGGAGATGCAGATCCATATCATGATACCCCCTTAGCAGTTTCTCATAGAAATATCACAGTGAAGATGGTCACAGCTGCTTATAAGCACCTACTTCTGACTCTACAAATTGTAAACTAGGGCACCCTCTTTTGGAGGTGCTGGGTAAGATTTCAAAGGTAAGTGACTTGGGGGAATGGGAAAAGATAAATTTCCTCAAGAGAGAAAAGTAATTGAGCAGTGGATTCAAAGTCAGAATAGATTGACAAGAAAAAAAATTACTGCTTTATTGAGAGCAAGAGTTAATTTTGGAAGAATTATCAGTATTCCAGATAATGAACTGTGTGTGGGATGAAAACCCTAACCAAAATTTAATAAAAAAAACTCAGAGGCTTCTCTAGGTAGGAAAATAAAAGAATTATTCAATTCTTACAAGAACGGGGACATCAGGGGCATCTATGTGGTGCAGCGAATAGAGCACCAGCCCTGGAGTCAGGAGGACCTGAGTTCAAATCTGGGCTCAGACACATGACACACTTACTAGACATATGACTTTGGGCAAGTCACTTAACCCCAGCTGCCCTCCAAAAAAAAAAAAAGAAAGGGAGCATCACCTTCACAAGGACAAATCAGTGGAGGGAGGCTGGCTACAGAAAGCAAAAACAGGGTTATATAGTCTAACACAAGCAACCCTTCCCACTGACCTTGCCTTCATTGGTTGAGAGCTCAGCCTTAAAATCTAGCTTGGGAATCTACCCAGACACAAGGAGCAAGGAAAAAAATGTTCAACCAATGAAAACCTGTTAAAGCATTCAATACCTTATCTGGTAGTGGGTAAAAGCAGAGGAGGGGTAAGTTTGCAAAAAGGAAACTGAGGCCTAGTTGCAGCCAAAGCCTAACTTGAGTTTAGAGAACTGTCTCCTTTTTAGGGTACAGTCTGGGAAGTCTTCACCTCTCTTACACAACAACTGTATAAAATGCACCAGGTAAAGGGATTTAATATTAGGAAGAAGAGGCGAGTGGTTACTGATTTGTTACTTTTTCATGTGGATGCTCACATGGCCCTCACCAGGCCAGAATGTGTGTAAATTACACATCCACATAGACAAGAAAAGAATGCTACTCAACATATTGCCTCTACTCTGATTCAGTACTAGCAAAATGGGTCCATCAAATTGCCAGCCATGTACAGGTCAAGGCCACATACTAGTGGGCACAACACCAAAGTATTAGTATCTCTCATTCATTGTTAAAACAGATAACAGAAGAATATCATATATGTCTGTTGGAAAAGGAATGAACTGTTAGTTGGGTAGTAACTGGAGAAATAGCAAGGGGAAAAGTCCCAGTCTAAATGTGGCAAATAGATTATATCGGTTCTCTACCACAAGATAAAGAATGCAAATTCATATGCAATTATGTTGACACCTATTCAGGTATATTGATGGCTTGTCATTATAACAATATGACTCAAAAAAACACCTATAAAATGCTAGATCTCATAAGACAATAATATGGAACTGCAACGCAGATTCAAAATTACAATGGATCACATTTCAAAGGTAAGGAAATAAAGAGATATTGTATATTAAAGAACATAGAATGGATATATCATATTCTATATTATCCACAAGCATTTTATTTAATTGAAACAATGAATGGATTATTGAAAGAACAATTAAGGAAGTTAAGTTCTAATAATTCGTATCAGCATTGGAAAGATAATTTTTTCACTACTTTATTTAATTTGCATAATAGACCATGGAGAGGAAGTACACCTCTAGCCAGAATGATGACCCTAAGTCTGCCAATTAGAAAACAGCAGACACATAAGATCCCAAATATTAAGTTTTAGACTGTGAGGTAAGATGTTTCATCAACATATCCAGGAAGACCTGGTTTGGCAGAATATGATTTATATTGTTTAGAGGACTTTTGGTTGGATGGAAAATAAATAAGAAATATCTCTCTTGAATATGTATTAAAATCCCTAAAAATAATTTTGGGTCGATATTTGGAGCTATACTAAAAAATAAGCAAAATGCCCCTTTCCTTTGAAGTAGAAAGCCCACTGCTAAACAAATACCTGCAAAATGGCCAGGGATAAAAAGGTTTCTGTATACACCAGAATATTTATTAAAAGCATTTTTTGAAACCTAATATTATAAAACAAAGCAAGTGACCATTAACTGGAGAATATTAAATAAGTTCTATGTGGTAATATAATGGACTATTACTTTGCTCTAGGATGTAATAAATATTTTAAAAGGCAGAACAAAGAGCAGTATGTACAGGAACTTACAGAGAGTGAAGTTGGAAGAACCATAAAAACAACTACAACAATGTAAATGAAAACAACAGCCAGAACAAATCAGTTGAAACTGAGTATGGTAAAATTATAATGGCAAAACCTGACATAAAAGAAGAGATATAAGAATGAAACTTCCTGCTTTCTTTGCAGAGGTGAGGAACTTTGGAAATAGAATGCCACATGTTATGACAAACTTGAGTGTGTTTATGAGGTTGGTGGAAATTCTTTCTTTTTAATTTTTTAAATTAAATTTTATGCTTATTTTTAGTTTACATCATTCATTTCCACAAGATTTAGAGTTACAAATTTTCTCCCTATCTTTCCCCTATTAAACACACCAAAACAGCGATCCCACTGTATAGCCCTTCTCCCAGTTGGCTCTCTCTTATATACTCCCTGATTCCCTCTCCAATTTTCCAGTAGAGCAAGATGGATCTCTATACCACAATGCCTATATATCTTATTTCCCAGTTGCATGTAAAATAATAATAATAATAATTTTTAAACATTTTATTTTAAAACTTTGAATTCTAGATTCTTTCCCTTCCTCCCTTGTCACCCACCCTAACAGGGAAGATAAGCTTGGATACAAGATTATTCAATATATGTTGTACATGTGTAACTACACAAAACATTTCCATAGCGGATATATTGGGAAAGATTGACTATATTTCCCTCCATCCCATCCCGCCCACCACTTATTCTATTCTCTACTTTGACCCTGTCCCTTTTCAAAAATGTGTGCTTCCAATTTCCCTTACCCCCAACCCACCTTCCCCTCTGTCATCCCCCTCTCATCCCCTTCCCCTCCACACTCCTGTAGGTGAGATACCCTATTTAGGGTATATGTCATTCCCTCCCTAAGCCAAATTCAGTAAGAGTAAGATTGACGCATTCCTTTTTGCCTTCCTGTTCTTCCCCTCCATTGTTACAGTTTTCCCTTGCCTCTTCTATATGGGATAATTTATCCTATTCTGTCTCTCCCCCTCTTTTCTCATTATATTCCTCTCTCACATCTCAATTGCACTTTTTAAGTATGATCCTTTCCTATTCAACTGGTCCTGTGCCCACTGTCTATGTAGACCTGTACACATATATACACACACTCACATATGTATACATAACCCCATATACCCTCCTATATAGATGTATGTATATATATAAATATATGTCTACAAACACACACACATACACACGTACATACATTTGAATTATCTTCAACTATTCTTATACTGAGAAAAGTTCATGAGTTACCATGATCATTTTTCCAGGTAGGAATGCAAATATTTCAACTTTGATAAGTTCCTTACGATTTCTTTTCCCTGTTTACCTTCTCATGCTTCTCTTCCTTCTTGTATCTGAATGTCAAATTTTCTGTTCAACACTGTTTTTTTTTTATCAATAATACTTGAAAGTCCTCGATTCCACTGAATGACCACATTTTACCCTGAAACATGATACTCAGTTTTGTTGGGTAGGTGATGCTTGGTTTTAATCCTAGTTCCTTTGACCACTGGAAAAACATATTCCAAGCCTTCGATTCTTCAGTGTAGAATTTCTGCTGCCAGATCTTGTGTTATCCTGATTGTGTTTCCACAACATTCAAATTGTTTCTTCCTGGCTGCTTGTAATATTTTCTCCTTGATCTGGGAAATCTGGAACATGTCTATAATATTCCTAGGAGTTTTCTTTTGGGGATCTTTTTGAATAGGTGATTGGTGGATTCTTTCAACCTCTATTTTCCTCTCCAATTCTAAAATATCAAGAAAATTCTCTTTGACAATTTCTTGAAGGATAATTTCTAGATTCTTTTTATGATCATGGTGTTCAGGTAGTCCAAAAATTGTTAAATTATCTCTCCTGGACCTATTTTCCATATCAGTGGTTTTTCCAGTGAGATATTTCACATTGGCTTCTATTTTTTCATTTGTTTGGATTTGGTTAATAGTATCTTGATTTCTTATAAACTCACTAGCTTCCATTTGTTCCAATCTAATTCTGAAGGAAGGATTCTCTTCTATGACCTTTTGAGATTCTTTTTCCATTGCTAAATTCAGCTTTTTAAGGCATTCTTCTCCTAATTGCCTTTTTGAGCCTCTTTTGCCATTTAAGTTAGTCGATTTTTTAAGGTGTTATTTTCTTCAGTCAGGTTGCTAACTCTCTTTTCATGGTTTTCTTGCATTATTCTCATTTCTCTTCCCAATTTTTCCCCCACTTCTCTTATTTGGTTTTTGAAATCCTTCTTAAGCTCCTCTATTGCCTGTAACCAGTTTATATTTTTCTTGGAAGCTTTTGGTGCAGGAGTTCTTACTTTGTGGTCTTCCTCCTGTTCCATGCTTTGATCCTTTTTGTCTCCAAAAGTAGGAGTCTAAAATTGGTTTGCTGAGTTTTCTTTGCTTCCTTTGCTTGTTCATGTTACCACTCAATTACTTGACTTTTGAGCTTTTTGCCACAGTAGAACTCTGCTTCTAGAGAGGAGAGCTTTGTCCCAAATCACTGGGGTTTTCACAGCTGCTGGAGCTGTTGGTGCCCACTGAAGCCTCCCACTGGTCACCCACTCCAGGACCTCCACCAATCCAGATCCAAGCATGTTAAAGCAAGAGCAATTACCTCTCAGACTGGTTGCTTGGTCCCCCTACAGTCTGCAGGCCATGAACTCTGAAGCAGCTATGTGGTGGTGACTGCATGGTCTCTGCATCTCAGCCACTTCTCCCTCTGGGTGGCAAAGGCTGGACTGCACTCTTGGACCCCCTGTTCCCAAAGTCCACTGACCTCTCACTTTGTCCTTGGCATTTATGGGTTCATTAGTTTAGAAACCAACACAGCTGCTGGTGATCCACTCTCCCAAAGTCCCTCCAGCCATGACTGGTCCAGCTGCCCTGGGGCTAAAACCATATTCTCACATGGGCCTGGGCTTTGCTCCCAGCAATGTGCAATGTGCCCTTCCTGCTGGTCTACTGGACTGTCTGCAGTAGGAAGTTTGTTTCACTCTGTCATTTTGTGGGTTTTGTAGCTCTAAATTTTGTTTGTTTAAATTTTTATAAATTCTTATAGATATTTGAGGTGGTTACGGGGGGAGCGCAGGGAGAATTCCTGCTTCTGCTCTGCCATCTTGGCTCCTCCCCCTTGTTGAATTTCTCTTATTTTTCTATTCTAATAGAAGTCAACTTTACTTGTAGGGGTAGATTGTAGTTGTTATTTATTAAGAAATGTAAGTGACATGAAACCCAAATATATCAATTAAACTGCTTTAAAAAGACATTTTTAAAAGATGGGTATTTATTAGAGATGCTCATGGTCATTAAAATAACTTTGCACTTTTCCAGAAGTGATCTAGACAACTTTTACCCCCTTATTTTGTTCTGAGTATAATTTATTCATTTGCAATATGTGTTAAATATATATTCACTGCTGGAGAAACAAGCAGTTCATAAGTCAGTTGACTTATTTAGTTAGATAAATGCCACTATAGGTCTGTTTTCTAACTGCATGTCAAATTAGAGTCAATAAGTATTCTTCATTCACTTCTTTTGTCTTATATGGATGGTGTAGCAGCAAGCACCCCAAGCATCCTCAGGGTTTGCTGCCAACACAGGTTCTTAGATCTGCTTTGTTAAAGGAAAGCCACTCAAAATGGGTTAACAAGCTTACTTTAATCAGTCAAACATATATCGCTTACCTCATTCAGGGGAAAAAGGTCAGCACCCTGAACTTCAAAGTATACAGGCAGAATCATCAAGACAGAAACAGATCAGGTAGACAGCTTTCCAAACTGTCCAACCATTGTATCCATACCAAATCAACATCTGGGTTTCAACATGTGGGTTTTTCAAAGCCAGGGGGCTCTGGACAACAGCTTCCCAGAATCCAGATCAAATCACAGAACACTTCTCAAAGTGAGCCCCAAAACAAAGCTACACATCAGTGCTTATATAGCCTTCTCCTGGCTCAGAGAATGTAACAACCTTTTGGACCCACTGGCCAATCAAAAAGTATCTACTGAAAAACAAGCCTCCTATCTCAGGCTCCAGGTGCACTTTAGCCTAGAGGCAGCGAAGATCTTTAAATTTACATTCCCATTACATTCGGCCCCAAGATCTTTCATGTCCATAGCATAGTCAATTCACTTTTGAATTAGTATTAACAATCATAGGTCATATTTTCAAGATACAGAACTACAGTTACCAAAGTGGACGCTTGGCCTTAAACAAACACAAAGTATATAGCATTTCCATTTCAATTCAAAACAAGAAAACAAGAGTCTAAATAAATTTCTCATGTGGGCGGGAGGGGGTGTCCCTCCCCTCACACAGCTCCAGCCCCTGCTTCCAAGTAGAGAGAGGGTGCTGTGAAACAAAACCAACAAGGTGGGGTCCCTGGGGATCCAAGGCACTTCATCCCACCCACAATAGTCACAAGTCCATCCTCCCCCAGGGTTCCAAACTGTGGGATGCAGGAAGAAAACACATTCAGTGCCCCTGCTTTGCTGCTCAGTTCTTATCTTTTCCTGTGGCTGAATTCTGAACTCCTAGGTTCCTTCTCCTCCGGCAGGTGGCAGCTGCTCCTGGCTTCTGCCCAGGTCCTGATGCAGGCAGCTCACCATTCCTGCTCTCAGCTCAGCAAAGTCTGCACGCAGGCCATTCTTCTCTCCTGCTCCACAGCTCTACAGTGTCACAGCTACCACAACTGGGAAACAAACAATTATCTCAGTCCCCATTCTTTCCTTTTACTCTGCAGATCCTGTTCATGACTCCATTTTGTAGCAGCAAGCACCCCAAGCGTCGTCAGGGTTTGCTGCCAACACAGGTTCTTAGATCTTCTTTGTTAAAGGAAAGCAACTCAAAATGGGTTAACAAGCTTACTTTAATCAGTTAAACAAATATCGTTTACCTCATTCAGGGGAAATAGGTCAGCACCTTGAACTTCAAAGTATACAGGCAGAATTATCAAGACAGAAACAGATCAAGTAGACAGCTTTCCAAACTGTCCAACCATTACATACATACCAAATCAACATCTGGGTTTCAACATCTGGGTTTTTCAAAGCCAGGGGGCTGTGGACAAAGGCTTCCCAGAATCCAGATCAAATCACAGAACACTTCTCAAAGTGAGCCCCAAAACAATGCTATGCATCAGGGCTTATATAGCCTTCTCCTGGCTCAGAGAATGTAACAACCTTTTGGACCCACTGGACAATCAAAAAGTATCTACTGAAAAACAAGCCTCCCACCCCAGGCTCCTGGTGCACTTTAGCCTAGGGGCAGGGAAGATCTTTAAATTTACATTCCCATTACAGATGGTTATGTCAAACTCATGAATGGTCATGGATCACATATAGGAAACTCTCTATCATACAAAGGCTTGATAAAATCATCATCAAGAAAAGCAAAGAACATTTTTTTTTTTATTAAGCATCCATTATGTTTGCTGCTCTATGCTAACCATTGTGTGGGCAAAGAAGGAAAAGGCAAAGCCTATTCCCTCAAGGCACTAAAATTCTGTTGGGGGGTAATATGCGAATAACTGTTCCCATAGACCACACACCAAAGTTTGAAAGGGAAATAGTTTGCCTAGCAGTACCTGAAAACATCATTATGTGCAAAGAACTCTGATATTAGGGTCTATGCATGGTGGTTCTAAGTTCCTTGATGATGGAAAGAGTTTGTTATTTTGCTAATTGCAGATCTTTTTCCATTAATTTTTTTATTGTTGTTATGCTTCCAATTTCATCCTTATATGATCTTATAATGATGTTTTCTTAGCCCGTGATTTTAATACAAACCTTCTCCCAATGGTGCTATTTGACTATAAATTATGAAATATCATAGTCCATGAAGAATTAAAGTTGAGAATCAACAAAAGGGAAATTTAGTGGCACATAGTGGGCACAACAAAGTAATAAACATTACCAAATGAAGTACTTGTTCAAGAGTAAAACCATGAATTTTATTGTTAGAAAAACAAATTGCCAGAAAATAAGGGAGATTGGTCATATAGTAACAGTGAAAATAATCTATAGCCAACTTGTCTACTCGATTAGCATTTATGAAGTTTTAAGAGACCTAGAAGAGAATCCTTTAGCCTGCTGCCTGAGTCCTCTGTGACAGGGAATTTCCTGTGTTTTGTGGGAAGGTATAGACAAAAATCACTTATAATGAAGTGGCTTTGATAATTGTGTTCTGCATGTTTGGAAGAGTTGTTGAAATTTCAAATCCCTCAAAATTTGAAGTTTATTTTCCATGAATGTTAAAGACACTTAAAAAAATTAGAAAGAAATCCCACTGCTTTGAATACTTTACTCAATTCTTGCAGAGAAAGATGACATTATCTTATAGTATCTCCTGTGTACTAAGACACATATGGGACTTAAAACATCCCATAAATAATGATGACAATTCCCATTATGCTGATAGCAACTATAAAAAAATAAGCTCTGAGCATTTGCAACCAAACAGGATGATAGAGATAAACAAATTCAACTCCTTCATTTTATACTTGAGGAAATCAAGTATCTGAAGGGTTAAATGGCTTTCCCAGAGTCATCTGGATAGTATATAGTAGAGCCTGGCTTTAAACATATATCCTCTAAGTATCCATCTATATCTCTTTCATTTTGCTTCTTCCTGAGAAAAGCTTGAAATGTTATAATTATAGGAAATCTACACTATTACTAACTACCCCAGAAGTTCCCTCTACCCAAATGTCTCAGCTTTCATTTCAGATGAAGCCATGTGGCATTACAAGGTTCAGAATTATGTTTCTTGTTTTCAAGTTTGTTTTTGTTTTGTTTTGTTTTATTTTTTTCAGTAGAATCACACCTTCTTATTATGGAGATCTGGCAGGATATGAAAAAGACTAATATTAGCTGATAGTCACACAGTGCTTCAAAATTTACAATGAACTTTACATATATCACTTTATTTAACTCTCACAAAAAGGGGGGAAAGGGGTACTATTTTCTCTGTTTTTCACAAGAGGAAACTGAGTATGAAACATAAGCTGACAGCTTGCATGATTTGCATGGTCACAAAATTAATGAGTTTGACAGTCAATATGATTTATCTCTGAGTCCAACATTATATCTACAAATACCACAGCAAAGGGGTTCATTTTTTCTTTCACCTAAGAAACAGGCAAGGACTCTAATTTTATTAGATTTTATTATATATACATAAATATATGTTATATTTTATTATATATATTATATATAAACATATAATTTATATTATAAACTTTGTTATTATTAATTTTTGGCTTTTTCTTTTTAGGGCAATTGGGGTTGACTTGCACAAAGTCACATGTCTAGTAGGCGTGTTAACTGTCTGAGGGCTAATTTGAACTATGTCCTCCTGACTTCAGGGCTGGTACTCTATTTACTGCGCCATCTAGCTACCCCTCTAAATAAACTTTTGAGATACAGAACCCAAAAAGTGACAGAGAGAAACAAATCTCCCCCTGAAGGCAAGCTGGCAAGAAGGGTCCATCTCAGCATGCTTGGATCCAAGCCCAGCCCTGCATGAGCCTGCGGTTTTAGCCCCAGGACAGCCCTGACCAGCAGCAGCTAGAGAAGATTTCAGGAGAGTGGATCACCAGCAGCAGTGGCAATTTGCAGAATTATCACACAAAAAATGGCAAAGACAAAGTAAAAGGTCAGCATAGAACTGTGTTGGAACTGTGGGGGGGGGGAGGGATGGCACAGTCCGGCATCTGACCCCTGGGGTGAGAAGTGGTGGAGGTGTGGAGGGCCTGAAGCCACCTCCAGGTGGCTGCTTGAGAGGTCCTGGCATGCGGATTGTAGAGCGACCAGGAAACCATTCTGAGGGGTAAGCACTCTTGCTTTAACCTGCTTGGATATTTTAATAATAATGGAATTTAAAGATCCCCTGTATTGGCTGGGTTGAATGTTAAAACCCAGAACTTGTGAATTCCCCTTGTGGGATGGACTTGTTGAAGTGAAAAGAGAGGGCTGAAATGGGAGGAGCTGGTGACATGGATTTAGAAAGGCACAAGCAGAGAGACAGACGCAGAAGAGTTTTTGGAAGCAACATGGCGGAGGCAGAGTGAGAGAGAGGGGATTCCTGAGGGCCAGTTCGAGCTGCCCAGGACTTTTGAGAGCTGCCAAGGACTGAGAAGACATGGCTGTGATGCTGTAACTTTGTCTATCTGTTTTGATGTTGTTTTGTCAGATTTGTCTATTGGTGAAGGACAGTCCTGTTGTGGCAGAGGTTCTGGAATCTTGTTGTTGGTTCAGAAGCCCTGAAGAAGGATTTTCTTGTTTTATGTTTATAGAAATCCTGGAAGAGGGTTTTGCTAATGTTTTCTGGGGTCTTAGCACTGTTTTGCAGACAGAGAATGAATTAATGAGGACACTGGCATTGCATCTTGTGGCCTAGTTAAGCTTTGTCTCCCCAGAAACAGAGATTTCTGAGAACTTGCCTTGGGTCAAGATGAAGAAAAGACCTCTCTTTGGGTGTTAAATGATGTACTTAAGCTTGTTGTAACTCTGCGATAGATGGCCATTTCAGTTGTGATCCAGAGGTGGGAAACTTTTGACTCTTTTGTGCTCTGTGTCTGACCAAATGAATGTACTTTCTTTATGATTGGAAACTAATCTCCATTTGAGAAGAGGGACTTTGTGATTGAGTAAATGAATGTACTGGCCAGGGGTGGAGTAGTACTTGGAAATCATTGAACTACACTTGGTGAATGCTGTATTTTGAATTATGCTGTATTTTGATTTTCTTTCTTCTTAATTTGTCACTGAATAAAATGGAGAGCAGCTATACTGGTATTTTGAACCTTTGGGAAGTTGCCTTTGCTTGGCATTACAAATCTTGATCATTGTCTGGGGTTGAGGTCCTGGGGTGGGTGATCAGATGTCAGATCCTGTGGAGGCATCTAAGAGGGCATCCAACTAATATCTCCAGCAGCTGTGCAAAACCCCAGAAATTTGGGAAAAACTTCTCCTCTCTGGAAGCAGAGTTCTACTGTGGCAAAATATATTTCTATATAGGAGGGTATATGTGCATATGAATATATATGTGAGTGTATGTATATATGTGTATACGTATACATAGACAGAAAGCACAGGATCAATTGAATAAGAAGGGGTGATACTTAAGTAAATAAAATTAAGAGCTGAGAGAGTAATATAACAAGAGGAGAAGGGGAGAGACAGAATAGGGTAAAATATCTCATATAAAAGAGGCAAGAGAAAACTGTTCCAATGGAGGGGAAGAAGAGGAAGGTAAAAGGGGATAGTTCAATCTTACTCTCATTGAATTTGGCTTAAGGAGGGAATAACATACACACTTATTTGGATATGTTACCCTATAGGAAAGTAGGGGGTAAGGGAATAAGAAGCGGGATGATAGAAGGGAGGGCAGATTGAGGGGGAGGGTAGTTAGAAGTACACTTTTGAAAAGGGACAGGGTAAAAGTAGAAAATAGAACGAGTTGGGGGCAGGATAGGATGGAGGGAAATATAGTCAGTCTTTCCCGAAATAGCCACTAGGGAAATGTTTTGCATAACTACACATATACAACCTATATTGAATTTCTTATCTTCCTAGTAAAGGTGGGTGAATAGGGAAGAAGGGAAAGAATTTGGAATTCAAAATTTTAAAATCAAATATATAAAAATATTATTTTTTTACATGCACTGGGAAATAAGACATACAGACACTGGGGCATGGAGATCCATCTTGCCCTGCTGGAAAGTTGGAGTGAGATTGGGGGAGGATATTGGAGAGAGAAGATTGGGGGAGGGGGTATTCTGTGGGATCTCTGTTCTGGGGTGACGGGTAGGGGAAAGACGGTGAGAAAATTTACAACTCAAAATCTTGTAGAAATGAATGTTGTAAACCAAAAATTAACATAAAATTAAAAAGAAGAAACTGGCTATGTCCTTTTCTGTTTAGATTTTATTTATAACATATATAATTAAAAGAGATTTTAAAATATTTTCAGGGTTTTCAACAATAGGTAAATGCTAAATAAAATTATTTTGCTGAGGAATGCTAAGGAAACTTTAGTGACCTTATATATAGAGTTAGTACCAGATTGATCTTTGTTATTGATTGTCCATATCACTCCTAAAATATGCAAAGCTTTTATTAAAAAATACAAAAATAAAATGTTCATGCAGAGAAGAATTAGGTCTTTCAGAGTATGCAGATCTGATGACTACGCTGTATTTAGGACATCTTAGTTCCTTCTTTCTGCATCGTTATTTTGATCGCGTCCGGTTATATGTTCCCAGAATAGAAACAGATATTTCAGAGAAAATTCTGCTTTTAAAATGTACTCAGTAACTATTCATTCATCTTTTTTCTCCGAGAGTTTAGTCTGCTAAATGTGATACAAAGTATTCTCTTGCAATTATTGACTGACTGGCAGAACAAGACTCAAAAGGGACATCATAATCTAAATACCCTAGAGTCCTGAAAGAGGATATGATTTAATCGATAACTCCGCACAAAGGTTTAGGGAGAAGAAAGACATATGAATGTATCACAAAGCCATTAGGGGAATTAATTTTTTTAATCACATAGAGAATAGAGTGGGAATAAATCTTAATATTACCAAAATGATATCTGAAGTATTTATAACATAGGGAAATATCATTGGTATTTATGTAATATGTTGTAAATAATTCTTTCCACAAAAAATTGAAAAGTAAGATTTACAGTGACAGAAAAGGTCTACTAAATTGTGGTATTTTCTCTCCTATCCCCAATCCTCACATACTAATGGAAAAATTTCTAATCTTAAAACACATGTTACTATTTACTTTGTAGAACTAGTTGACTGTTTGGTGTTCATGTTTTAATATTTTTCCCTCCATGATAATGCTCTTTTTAATTAATTTAATTGTAATCTGATAAACCAAGTATATCTTTCAGTTTTTTGAAGTCTATGTTTCAGAATCTTTGCTTCTTCCATATAGGCCAGCCCACATAGGCATTTAAAGTGAAAAATGAAGTTCCCACAAAAGGTAAGTATGTGATGCATCTCATATCTTTTGACCTTATGTGGGTGATAGAAATAATTACCTTCAGACATATCATCACACTGTGCCCAGTTGGCACACAAGAGCTGACCAGGTGTTGGATGTGAGAAGAAATATGCTGCCTGATTAGATGGACTAAAATACAAGTGCAACCAAATCTCTATCTTAAATGAGACGAGGGCCAGGAATGTAAAGATGCCACTTAATTTTTCATCTGTGGCCAAGCAATGCCAGTTTCATGATGATTTTGCTAAGCACAGGGGACTGTGGACTGCATATGGGTAATAAAAGACTAGAAAAAGTTTGTTTTTGTGTTTTTTTGTACAACAAAGCAATTACCATTCAATTCAGTTTCAGTGCAGTCAAGTGATATGTGTTTGTTATATGTAACCATATTTTGCTTTGTATTTAAAGCAACATTGCTTCTCTTTTGATACACAGGGGCTCTTCAACCAATGAACTGTGTGAGATTCTCCTTCCTGACTTAAAGTTGACAGGCTGGGTGAAGGGTTTTACAGATTCTGGAGCCCTTGCAACTGCCCCAAAACACAGGAATATAGGGTAGAAGAGGGCAACGCCAGCAGCAACACTTGAATATAACTAAGACATATGACATGGTTCAACTCGATCTCTTGTTTGCTCAAATGTCTTTTAGGATTGTAGATTTTTACAAGGAAGAAACTTTAGGCAGTATAAAGGAAAACAATCTCATTTGTTACAGAAGAAGAAAATTAAGGACAGCAAGTTTCATTGATTTATCTAGTCGAACAGGTAGCAAGAGTTCATGGTAGAATTTGAACACAGGTCTTCCAGACTACAAGTCTAGCACTCCATTCCTATACCACAAAGGCAATAGCATGAGGCTGTTTGGTGTACTGAAAAGCGTATTTTACATGGAGTTAAGAGAGCTGAATTAAAATCCTGATTTATCTATATGACAATACATAAATCACTTATTTTCCCTGGGTATCATTTTCTTCATCTTTGAAATGATGGTGTTATACAAGATGACCTCTGAAGTACCTAACAGCTTAAATCTTGTTTTGATTGTCTGCATTACTTTATGTATATCTGTGACTTACTTAATCTTCCTGATATCTGTAAAATGAGATCATGATGATGATTAGTTACTAGAATTTATATAGCACTTTTAAGTTAGCAAAGTGTTTTATAAATATTATCTCATTTTATCATCACAATAAGCCTATTGATATTCTCATTTCATAGATGAAAAAGTGGAAATTAAGTGACTTGCCCATTGCTGCACTGCTACTGAGTGTCCAAAGCAATATTTGACCTCAACTCTTCCAGGATCTAGGTTCATCATTATTTTCAATGTGCTACCTAGCTGCCTCCCAGAGTTTAAGGTTCTGTCTCTAACTCAAGCTACACCAACATTTTCAGTGATTTTAACTCTACCAAATTTCCCATAAGTATAGGTTTCTTAGCTCCCATATGATATCATATTATCATTCTTCAACAGTAGTATTTCCAAGTATCCTAGGTTCGTTAATTTGCTGGTTAGTGTTCAAGGGGTCTGACACAAATCTTGATGTCCAGGAATTACTAACTATACAAACGCAGTAGTGGGGGAAGCTAGATGATGCAATGAATAGAGCACCGGCCCTGGAGTCAGGAGGACCTAAGTTCAAATCCAGCTTCAGATACTTAGCACACACACAAAAAGCTAGCCATGTGACCTTGGGCAAATCACTTAACCTCAATTTCCCTACCTTCCCCCTTCCAGAAATAAAAAAAATAACAACAAAAAACAAAAACAAATACAGTAGTTAAAATCCCAACTTCCTCATATTATCTACTCTTCAGCAACTCCCTTCCATTGCCTCTAAAGGGTCCCCTATATCGGAGTTCTACTCTTGAGTTTTATGGCTTTTGTAGCTCAGGAATCTCTAGTATTACTTAGGAAAGCAACATCATCTTACCCAATACTGTTTAGACTATTTCCAATACTTATTTTGCTCAAGATAAATTCCTATTCAATATCTATGTATTTTTATGTAGCACAGGTCCCACTATTTCATTCCTCTACCTGATAACTTTCAGTGACTCCCCATTTAATTTCTAGGTTCAAATATAAATCCCTCTGTTTGGCACTTAGAGTCTTTCATTACCTAGCCCAATCACCATTTTCTTCCTTCACACATTCTTCGCTTCATATAAACTGGCCTTGCTCTTTGTCATGCACAATACATAATCTCTTTACCTTTGTACTATCTGTTCCACAAGAATGTGATCCCCTTTCATTTTCACTTTTTGGAATGCCTTGTTTCCTTTAAGACTTTACTCAACTGAAACATTCTAGATGAAGCCTTTGTTGATCGGCTCTTGGTGTCTTCCCATTTATCATTTCTTATAGCACAGTAAAGTTTTACTATATTAATATACAATAATTGTTAAACATTTCCAGTTCTCTGCTACAACAAAAAAAGAATTATTAGGAGTGATTTGGCACATATAGGTATGTTCCTTCTTTCTCTTCTTTCTTTAAGAGACAGATCACCTAGTGGTATATCATTAAGCCAAAGTATATGCACTGTTTAGTTATGAATTACCTTCCATAATGATTGAACCAATTCAAAACTCCACCAGCAGCAATGTTTTCTTTATAAGTTTGAGATGTTGCATTTTTTTTTCTTTTTATTAGTGATTTGTATCATGTGTATGCAGCTGTTGATAGATTGCTTTTTCTCTTTTTTGAGAATTGTCACAGCCTGTGATAATTTATCTATGGAGGCACACTACATATTTAAAAATATTCCTTATATAACACGGATGTCAGACCTTTGACAGTTAATTTGCAGAAAAGATTTTCTTTTTCTTTTTAATTAATTAATTTATTTTAATTTACAACATTCAGTTTCACAAATTTTTACGTTCCAAATTTTCCCCTTCCTCATCCTCCCCCTTTTCCTTCCCCATGGCAGCATGCAATCTGATATAAGTTCTACATATACCTTCACATTTAAACATTACTCAAGTTGTAAAGAAGAAAGATTGCTTCTTAGCAGAGGCAGAGTCAAGATGGCAGAGTAAAGTCAAGGACTCACCTGTGCTCTCCCCCAAACTCTTCCAAATAACTTTTTTAAATGGCTTTAAACAAATTGTAGGGAAGAACACACAAAAAGGTGGAGTAAAAAGAAAAATTTCCAGTTCAAAAAAACTTGGAAATTCAGCAGGAAAGGTTTGTTGTATCAGGGGTGAGAGAGAAGCAGAGTCCAGTGCAGGCTGCACCAGCAGAACCCTTAGCAGAGCAAACCCGGAGCAGACCTCGGATGACTGAGTTACTTGCAGCAGTGGCAGTTTCCAAATGTCTCAGCCCACAGACACCAAAGACAACTTCTAAGATCAGCAGGTCTAAGATCCTTCACACATAGGTGAGACTGGAGTGCAGTCCAGTGAAGATCACACCAGCACAGCCCTAGCCCCAGCAAACTAGGATCCAGGTCTTGGGTGGCAATTTCAGGGTGAGGAGGATCAGTAGCAAAGCAAAGCTTGCAGCCACAGCTTGTCACAGTTCCAGGGCAGAAAAGAGTGCTTGTGGTCACTTATAGACCAGAATACAGGCAAGGAGAATAGTAAAGACCTCTGCTTAGATAGAACTACCCTGGAAGAACTGAAAACATACAGGTCCCTAGAAGAATCTCTTAAAACAGCTGCAAAAACCCTGAAACTTAGGACAATGCTCCCTCCACCCAGCAAGCAGAGCCCAATTGAAACAAAGACTAAAAAGTCAAATTTATTAGTTGGAAAAATGTGCAAACAATGAAAAATAATCTCTGACTATTGAAAATTACTAAGGTAACAGGGGAGATCAAAACATACACTAAGAAAAAGACAACAGAGTCAAAGCTCCTACATCCAAAAGCTCCAAGAAAAATACGACTTGGTCTCAGCCCATGGAAGAGCTCAGAAAGGGTTTTGAAAATTAAGAAAGAGAAGTAGAGGAAAATTTGGGAAAAGAAATGAGAGGTATGAAAGAAAATCATACAAAATGAGTCAACAACTTGGTAAGGGAGACACACACACACACACACACACACAAAGAAAATAAGATCCTAAAAAATTGTGTAGATCAAATGGTAAAAGAGGTGCAAAAAGTCAATGAAGAGAAGCATTGCATAAAAAGCAGAATTACCGAAATGGAAAAGGAGGTGTATATCACTAATGCAATACCCATAGTAACTGCTGTGAATGCACAGATGTATTTCCATGGTTGAATTGCAAAATATAACAAACTCTTTTCCTCAAAGATGAATCCAAGATATTCATTCAGATACCTGAACGCCAATTCCACTATGGTTACAAAGAAGTTAACGCACATTACCAATCCAGGGAGTGTTGACATCTCCAAGTTTTCCCTCTGTTAGGCCTCCCCACAAAATAAGTCTCCTAGGCAAAATTCCTCCCTTTCTCAATCACACTACCTGCTCTGCCTTCCTCTCCTCAGCTCTACCTCAGTCTCTTCCATTTACAAATGAGTCAAAACTCAAAGCAGGTTATATGGGCTTATTAAGGGGAAGGGAAGATCTTCAAATTTCCTTAAGATTACAAAGTCCAAAAGCTTACAGAAGAAAACATTTCATTGAAAATTAGAATGCAGCGAATGGAAACTAATGACTTTATGAGAAATCAAAAAGGATAAAACAAGACCTAATGAAGGGAGAAAAAAAAGCCTGTGAAATACCAAATTGGAAAAACAACTGACCAAGAAAAATGATCAAGGAGAGAAAATTCTAAAATTATTGGACAATCTGAAGGCCATGATTTTTTAAAAGAGTCTGGGGTGGAGGCAAGATGGCAGAATGGAAACAGGACTTCTCTGCAGCTCCCACTTCCACCTTCTCCAATACATGGGAAAAATGACTCTAAACAAACTTTAGAGCTACAGATCCACAAAGTGACAGAGAGAAAATAACTTCCCGCTGAAGACAGCCCAGCAGGAAGGGGCCATCACAGCACACTGGGAGCCCAGCCCAGCCCCACATGAGCAAGAGGTTTTAGCTTCAGGGCAGCCACAATAAGCCCTGGCTGGAGGGATGTCAGGAGAGTGGATGACCAGCAGCTGTGGTTGTTGCCAGAATTATCAACCCATGAATGACAAAGACAAAGTGAGAGGTCAGTGGATTTTGGGAAGAGAGGGTCTGGAAGTGTAGTCCAGCCTCTGCCCCAGAGGGGAAAGTGGCTGAGGCATTTTAGTTGTAACCTGGGAAATAAGATATACATGCACTTTGGCATAGAGATCCATTTTGCCCTATTGGAAAGTCAGAGAGAGTATAGGTGAGGATATAGGAGAAAGCAGATTGGGGGAAGGGGTGTTCAGTGGCATCACTGTTTTGGGGTGGTGGGTAGTGGAAAGATGGGGAGGAAATTTGAAAGGATAAAAAGGTAGAGAGAATAGAATAAATGGGGATGGGGGAATAGAATGGAAGCTAATAGAGTTAGTAATAGTAACTGTGAAAAAATTTAAAGCACTTTTCTCTGATAAAGGTCTTATTTCTCAAACAGAGAAATGAGTAAATTTTATAAAAATAAGATCCATTCCCCAATTGATAAATGATCAAAGATATGATCAGTTTTCAGATGAAGCTATCTATAACCATATGGAAATATACTCTAACTATTGAATTAAAAATGCAAATTAGAACAATTCTGAGGTACCAGAAAGAAAAGATAAATTTAAAATGTTGGAAGAAACATGGGAAAAATTAGAGTTTAGTGCATTGTTGATGGAGTTGTGAATTGATTCAGCCATTCTATAGAGAAATTTGGAACTATGCCCAAAGAACTGCAAATCCATCCATACCCTTTGCCCTAGAAATATCACTACTAGGTCTGTATCCCAAAAGAGATGAAAAAAAGAAAAGGATCTATATGCACAAAAATATTTATAGCAACTCTCTTCTGGGGGTAAATAATTGGAAGATGAGTGGATGCCCATCAATTAGGGAATGGTTGAACAATTTGTGGTATGTAATTATGATGGAATACTATTGTACTACAAGAAATGATAAGCAGTAAGCTCTCAGAAAAACCCAGAAAGACTTGCATGAGCTAAGGCAAAGTTAAATGTACTGTGTACAAAGTAACAGCAATATTATAAGATGATCAGCTATGAATGACTTAGCTATTCTTAGCAATACAATGATTCAAGACAACTAAGGACTTATGATGAAAAATGCCATCTATCCCCAGAGAAAGAACTATTGCCTTCTGAATACAGATTGAAGCAAACTGTGTTTTTTTTTAGTTTATTTTTCTTGAGTTTTTTTCTTATCTATGTTTTTTCACATGACAAATATGAATATGTTTGCATGACTACACATGTATAGCCTATAATAAATTTCTTGCCTTCTTAGTGTGGGGTGAGGGGAGGGAGAAAGGGAGAGGATTTGGAAATCAAAGTTTTTGAAAACAAATGCTAAAAATTGTTTTTACATGTAACTGGGGAAAATAAAATACTACGCATTTGTTGTAAGTATAAAAAAGATTGCTTCTTAACTATTTACTTTTAAAATTTAACAATGATAATTAATTCAGTGTCTGTATTCCTAGAAAGATCACATCAGTTATTTGCATTATGACTCCAATCACCACTCCCTCTAACATTGCTGTACAAAACAATCTCTCAATGGTCTTCACTGCCCTATATGTGTTATCTTCCTTCATTTCAAATGATGGTTCCTTGAAAACATGAATGATATAGTTTGTGTGTATTTTCTTTGGAAACAAAAAGAAAAATTTTTAAAGGGATGTACAGTTTCTGGCATTTTTTGTGTATGATAGTTGAGGATGGAGAGGACAATATATTTACATTCTGTAGTTAAGTTTTGAGAAACAATCAAAGAGGGAAGAATATGGAAGCTAGAAAGGTGCTCAGCTCTTTGTAAGTTGTCAGATCTTTACATTACATAGAACAACGTGAGGTAAAAATAGTAAAATTCTTTGACCATACTTGGTTTTTCATGTTTTGTCTTTGTATAACCAGGATCTAATACAGTACTACGTAGGCACATAGATTTTAAATTGATAAATAATTTGTGAAATTATGAAATGGGAGCAGACAGGTTTGTTTCTTTGAATACTTGCCAGGAAAGATCCTGATTTGCAGCAGGAACTTGGGTGGCAATCACATTTTAATAAGGCACAGAGACAAGCATCAAAAGAGGTACAAAGGCAGATGGCAATGTGAGGACAGGGAGTGAATAGAATGGTGAAGGAAGAGAGGAAACATGGGGAAAAGCATAGGGATGGGGAGAGAGAGAGGGTGTCACTCACATCACCTTTGATTAGATTTGTAATCACTAGGCAGCATGGACCTGATGGAGATGGAAGAGTGCTTGGGATGAGGGAATTAGTTGGAGCTCTCATTTTTATAGGTCTTTTGTGGTGGAAACAGACCAACTCGTACTTGTGCCACCCTGGGTTAGTTCATTAACATATCCAAGTTGTCTCAAAGTTATTGGTAAAACTTCATAGTTGTCATCCCAAAGTTATCAGGTCATTTTGCTCTTCTGATGGGCTAGAACTGTGAAGATTTTGTCTGGAATTTACATATCATGTGCCAGAAAGTTTGAAAAGCAACATTTAGATGATTTCCCTTGAATCAGCACACATTACCAAGATGTGAATGTTAGTTCATATTTGATACAATTTGTAAGTTATGCTTCTTTGATCTCTGGGATAGTTTATATGTGACTTCTAAATTCCCCTTTAGAATTTTATTTCCGCATAAAACTCACTATACTGACTAGAGGGAGAGGATGATCAAGGAGACTATAACAAGATATAATTTAAACATGACCACTTAATAAATACTTGTTTAATTGAACTGACAAATGGCACATGGAAACATAGATTTGAATTCTGGTGCATTACTCCATGCTGAAAGTTGCCAATAATTTCTGTCATAATAATAGCATGAGAAAGCATATTGGTGATGACCCTATGACAGAAAATCGACCATGCCTGCATCCTCCGTGATTTGTTCTAAATCCTTCTATATGCTCTTAATCATGCCTCAGAATGGAAAGAAGATAGATATTCAGGCATCCAGGAGGTATATTGAAAGGGCTGTGGGTTTGATTGTATGTTTTCATTGAAGAAGGAAGTCAATAGCATACTAGAACTCAAGCTGAAAGCGAACTTAGAGACCATCAAGTGTAACTTGCCCATTTTATATATGAGGAATTTGAGGCATAGAGAGGATAAGTTACTTTCCTAAGTTCACAAAGGTAGGAGTTATCAGATGCATTATTTAAATTCCAGTTTTCTAACTTTAAAGCAAATACTTTCCTCTCTAATCCACCTCTGACTTTCAACGAAAAATGAGTTTTCAGTCCTAACTGTGAAAAATAATGGTGTAATTTATAGCAACAGAGAAGTCAGGAGGTGGAAAGGGTAGGTTGGGTTGTGGAAAATGATTTCAGTTTGGCACATATGGTGTTTAAGGCCTATAAAATTCATAAATAAGCACTAATGATTAAAATGAAGATAGGAGATCTCTGTTGAAATAAATAAATGATTACCATCTGAGGTGAAATTATAAAGAAAACTGATTATATAATAACCATTTCTTATTATATATAGATATGTAAAAATACACATATATGCATGTATATCACTAAATGTAAAACTATATTCAAAACACTACATATATGTGTATGTGCATCTTATCAATAATATATACCCATTAAAATATTCTTTGATTAAATAGGGTCAATTAAAAGTTTTATTTACCATTGCTAAGTAGCAAATCTCTATTTAAGACAATGGTTTTAATTATCTAAATCAAGATAATCACTTCCATGATTTTATCAACATTGTGATACAGTATCAGTACCAGTAAGCAAATTTAAAATTAAAATAGGATTATTGCTCCAAAATTGGATATTTCAACAGTAGCCATAGAAACTACCACAAAATTAAACTAGTCTCTTGTATAGGAGAACTTCTTTATGTGTTTCACAGCACCAGATATGGTGCCTTCTGCTCTAAAAATGAATGAATCCATTCAGTCTGGTTCAATGACTCAGTGCACATTGAACTGCTCACCCGAAATTCTACTCTATTTTTTAAAATTAGATGTTGTATACATATCCAAATATTTATAAAATTAATGTACAGAGGGCACTGTAATAAAATACATGTGCAGTGTGTTACAACTACATAGGGAAAATATATCAAACTATTTGACTGCAAATTCTTCATATTTCAAAATCAAGTACTATTGATAATCATATCTACAAGCAACAAGTTAAGGAAAATATGTGCTCTCAAGGGAACTGTTACTGTTTCAAGAAATTACTCATCCATAAATTTGGAAGGATATCATTCATGTCAGGAAGGAAATTATTTACTCCACATAAGTAAAGAATGTTTTGAGAGAATAGGGTTTTAATCTCTCATTACCATCCAAGTGTTATACCACAATTACTTTACCTTGATTTTTCATTGATCAGTATCTTTCTGATGCTGTGATTTGATCTGAGTTTGTTTGGCTGTGTTACAAATGTCTTCAATAATGCTCCTTTTAGCCAAAGCCCTTCTGATCCTTCGTCTTTCCCATTTTTAAAAATATTTTTAGTAAGATTTATACTTGTCACTCTCCTCCTTTCATAATTCGTCTTAAACAGAAGGGGAAAAAAAGAGAAACAAAGGAAAGAGGCTACTTTCAGATACATAATTTCTATGAAAAAGTACTTCTTTCTACATCCAGTCACTTGAGTAATTAATTCTGAAATGCTATTTTGTGACTCTACTGTACTTGTTTATGTCTTTAGAATAAAAATTATTCCAAGCAATGATTTTGTTTTGATTTGTTTCAAACACTGTACCTTTTTGTAAATGCCATGCATTGTGAAATACTATATAAACAATAATAGATAAATCCTCACTTTCATCCAGTGTCTAAATTCTCTCTCTAAAAAAATGCAACTTTTTAACATATTCTGTCTAGATAATCCCCTGTACTTTGGCGAGAAGACCTTTGGTCATACTTTAAAGTGTTATATTGTTTACAACTCCTATTCTTGAAATGGAAACGCAAAATTGATGACTTTTAAACCATTAATTTAAAGTCCGCCCAGGAATTATTCTTTTCAGTCATAAAAAGTCAGGCTTATGATCTCATTCTATCCTTTCCCTTTAATCAAGGGAGTAGAAGTGTAATGATGTCTTGGTCATGCCTACTTTACACATCTCCAAGGAGATTAGGATACTAAAGGTGGATGTCTGCTGGCTTCAGGGGGACCAAAGAGTCATCTAGCATTTCTCTCCTAAACCTTTTATGGAGTTCTACCCTGACCTAGAGACTGGAAAAAGGGGAGGCAGACTGATGAGACTTATAAACTAGCTGTTTCCCATCTAAAGTATTGGTGGAAGAAGTGAAGACCATAAGCTATTGGAGAGGTGAGTTGTGTGGAAACTACAAAGGGGTATTTCTAGACATGTTGCCTCAATGGAGGAACAAGAATTCAATAGCACTTATTTAAATTCACTTGGGCTGAAGGCAGTCTCATGATTCTTTTTTCTAAGATCAAGATTTTTCCAAAGGACATGAAGAAGGCTTACCTTTGCATCTTAAAAGTCTGTTTATGCTTTTGTGGTTGAGATTTTACTTTTATTTCTGAAACTAGTGATATGTGATAAAGCTGGTAATCACCCGTATTGCTAACTGGTATTATTGCTTAAATATAGTATCAAAGAGATGATTTGAGCTCATTCAGGTCATGATGATGATGGATTTAATTCTATGGTATTTTACCTGTGTCATCTCTAGCTAGGGGCTCAGAACTATGAAAGAGATTTATTGATTCATTTTTACAACCTCCCAGGGCAAAGAAAACATTTTACCAGGCTTCTAAACCAGCAGTTCTCAAATTGTGGTCTGGGAAGGCCTGGAGGGCCCTGAAACACTTCCAAGGGGTCAGTGAGGTCAAAACTATCTTAATAATATTAAGATATTATTATATTATATATTAAGATATTAAGAATATTAAGTATGAAGGAGTCCAGAGACTAAAAATTTGTCAAACTGCTGCTCTAAAGTGACTGGGGAAGAAACTAGGTGTAATGGGAATGTAAATTTAAAGATCTCCCCTTCCCCTAGGCTAAAGTGCACCTGGAGCCTGGGGTGGGAGGCTTATTTTTCAGTAGATACGTTTTGATTGGCCAGTGGGTCAATAAGGTTGTTACATTCTCTGAGCCAGGAGAAGGCTATATAAGCCTGATGTGTAGATTTGTTTTGGGGCTCACTTTGAGAAATGTTCTGTGATTTGATCAGAAGAAACTCTGGGAAGCCGTTGTCCAGGGCCCCCGTCTTTGAAACCCAGATTTTGTTTGGTATGGATGTAATGGTTGGAGAGTTTGGAAATCTGTCTACTTGATTTGTTTCTGTCTTGATAATTCTGTCTGTATATTCTGAAGTTCGGGGTGCTGACCTTTTCCCCTGAACTAGGTAAACGACACATATTTGACTGATTAAAGTAAGCTTGTTAACCCATTTTGAGTTGCTTTCCTTTATCAAAGCAGATCCAAGAAACTCTATGGGCAGCCACCCTGAGGGCAGCCACCCTGAGGACGCTTGGGGTGCTTACTGCTACACTAGGCCAGTCACTGAAAAGATTCACCTTCTTTCCTAGACCTGATTTGAGAGGAAATCTACCCCACTAAGGGAAGCGATAAAGGTGTGGCTA
Source organism: Petaurus breviceps papuanus (assembly GCF_028583685.1). NCBI lineage: Eukaryota > Metazoa > Chordata > Mammalia > Diprotodontia > Petauridae > Petaurus > Petaurus breviceps. The sequence goes on from NW_027185616.1 coordinate 28,831,714, forward strand.
GAGAAAAAGTCACACCCAGAAGAGATTCATAAAGAAGCCCATGAAAAGGTCAAAAGGACTATGTAAGAGTAATTGTGTACTAATGAGATGACCAAAGTAATCTAAAACCATGCTACCTCTAAGAGAGGAAAAGAGGCTAATTTAAAGGTCTATATCAGTTACTACTTTAAGAACTTCTCTGAATTGTTAAATGTTCTCAGAAGACTCATACATAGAAGTAACACCACACTAATAGAAATTATACCTGTTACTACTGCATCAACATATGACATTTGTTTTAATGATAAAAGATGTCAGACTTAGTTTTAACAATAAGTCAATCTAATTTAACAAGTCATTTGATATACAGTTCTTAGGGAACTGATGCATTCATATTTTGTGGAGAATTTTTGCAATCTGAAAGTTTACTTGTGTTGTTTTTCTATGATACATTTTTTTCATGTAAGGGTATGCATGACACAAAGTTCTTCAAAGGCACTGTAAGCACATACAAAAGTTGTATCTGCATACAAAAGGATCAAGAATGTGTGCCTAAAACAGGTTGAGGAGATATTGACTTTGCTTTCTGTGCCTTTTCACCCTCTCCCCACTAACTTGAGAAAACAGAAGTGACTAGGGATTCAGAAACTGGGGAACTAGGGAAATTCCAAACTACAGAAGTGTTTGATAGTTACTGAGCAAATTACGATTGCTGAGATTATAGTCTTGCCAACAGGGAGTGAAAATTGGGAAGGAAATATAATTTTTACTGTACTAACCTTCCAGTGGAGCTCAAACCCCTAAAATCAGGAAGAGGAGTCAAAAGAAATGATTTAGACACAGAGCAATATCTATAAGAACTCTGTTTTTCTTAAGAGTTTGGCACCTGAGTCTGAGATTCATTTGTTGGGGAGATGAAAGGTTTAAATAGATAAAATCCTGAGAGAAGAAGACAGAAGTATAAGAACACTTTTTGCCAGTCCAAAAAAAAGCACCTCTGACTTTTCTGAAAGAGATGGAAAGAAATATGACTGTGGGTTTTAAGCCTAAAAATAACGGGAGCACCTGTGATTTCATGCAGAAGAAATAGTTACAGGATTTCAGTTAAACCTTCAAAAGCTACAAGTAATGAAAACTACTGCTGAATACAATCTGACAGAAAATACTATGGAACAGCATTGTGTAAAGCAATATATGGTAGTTCAATATCCAGAGGAAACTATGGTAAAAAAAAAAAGTGTCAGGTAAAAACTATGTGTTCAAATAGTTTTTAGCAGGGATTATAAAACCCGCAGGCGGTGGGTTCAGCAAGAACAGTGCTACTATAGCACAGTGGCCACATGCCCTAAGATGCACACCTAGCCCTTACACTCATTTCCTCTCTCTGCATGTGGGCCCTCACCACACACATTCCTTGTATGTGCTCCTCTCCAAGCATGTTTCCTAAATGGGTCCACTCTTCTTGTTATTTTGAACAGTTGTGTCAAATAAAACCCAAATTTTGTTGGGGAAATATGGTGTTGCTTCATGGTTTTAGCATAATACTGTCTTCTGGCTGACTATTACATATAAGCCCATTGGTGGGGATTGTGAGCTACAGTTTTAGAGGTTGAAGACATACAGAATACCTTGAACTTGGATTACCCATTCCCTTGGGAATGAGAGCAGAGTGGCCTGAGGTATTATATATACCTGTAATATCACTGATTCTGGATACAAATTGAAATGCAAAACACCCTTGGTTATTTAGCATCTTCAATTTTGATGATAAGTTGTAATGCTGTCATAGCTAACAGAAAAGAAAAGGAGAATTCCAGGAAGATGTACTAACATGATAGAAATGACTCAACAACGACAATAAACCTTGGATTTAAAATAGAAGTGCAAGGACATATCGTTGATGAAAACAATTAAGAATAACCAAAAATACAAAAGCCAAAGATGACCTGAACATCTGACAGATTAAAAAAAATTTACAAGAAAAAAGCATCCATTTGCAATAAAATCTTTAAAAAGCTAGTCATGGAAGGACTTTTTTTTTTGCTTTAAATAGTAATTTTTTCCCAGAATTACATATCAAGAAAATTGTTAGCATTTATTTTTATAAGATTTTGAGTTCTAATTTTTTTCTCCCCCCCTTTCTCTCCTCCCCTTTTCTGAAAATTGTAAGAGGTTTGATATAGTTTATATATATGTGTGTATGTGTGTGCATGTATATGTGTATATATATATGTGTGTGTGTATATATACATATATATATATATATTACCTTGTAAAACATTTCCATATACATCACAGTTGTAGAAGAAGAAATATATCAAAAGAAAAAAACTCAAGAAGGAAAAAAGTAAACAAAAAATATGCTTGGATCTATATTTAGAGGCCATCAATTCTTTTTCTGGATATGAATAGCATTTTCCTTCATGAGTTCATTTTACTTGTCTTGGATCACTGTGTTGCTGAGAAAAGCTGAATCATTTCTAGTTGATAATTACACAATATTGTTGATACTATGTACAGTGTTTAACTGGTTCAGTTCAATTGCACTGTGCATCAGTTTGTACAATTCCTTCCAGGTTTTTCTGAAATGTAGGGATATGTCTTCATCATTTCTTATTGGACAATAATATTCCATGACACTCATATACAACAACTTGTTTAGCCATTCCCCAATTGATGGACATCCCCTATATTTCCAGTATTTTGCCAGCATGAATAGGTCTGTTGTAAATATGGTTGCACATGTAGATCCTTTTCCCTTTTTCATGTTTTTGAGATACACACCTAGTAGTGGTACTGTAGGAACAAAGAGTATGCACGGTTTTGTTTCCCTTTGGGCATAGTTCCAAATTTCTCTGCAGGATGGTTGGAACAGGTCTCAACTCTCCACAATAGTGTATTAGTATTCTAATTTTCCCACAATCACTCTAACATTTATCAGCTTCCTTTTTTTTATATTAGTCAATCTAATTGATGTGAGGTAATATTCCAGTGTTGTTTTAATTTGCATTTCTCTAATCCAAAGTGATTTAGAACATTTCTTCATATGCCTATATATATATATATATCTTGATTTCTTCATCTGAAAACTGCCTGTTGTTATCCTTTGACCATTTTTCAGGTAGGGAATGGCTTATATTTTCATACATTTGATTCAGTTCTCTATATATTTGAAAAATGAGGCCTTTATCAGTGATACTCAGTGTAAACATTGTTTGCCAGCTTTCAGCTTTCCTTTTAATCTTAATTGCTTTGGTCTTGTTTGTGCAAAATCTTTTCAATTTAATATGATCAAAATAATCTATTGTATATATCATAATGCTCTCTCTCTATTGTTTTGTCAGGAATTCTTCCCCTCCCCATGGATATATCTGACAGATAGACTATTTATTGGTTTTGTAATTTGATTATTTCATTGTCTATGGTAACTTTTAGCAAGAGTTAGTTTCCTTCCTTATCTCCTGTAATTACATCTATTTTTGCTTTTGCTTTGTCCAAAATCAGGATTACCAAGTTTTTCTTTTTCTTTTTTTTTTTTTACTTCAACTGAAGTAAACCGCGGTCCCTTTACCTTTACACTGTGTACTTCAAGTTTGTTTTTTCTAAGCAACATGTTGTAGGAATCTGGTTTTTGATCTACTTTGTTATCCACTTCCGTTTTATGGAAAAGTTCATCCTATTCAGATTCACGATTATGACTACTACCTGTATATTTCCCTCCATCCTGTTCTTCCTCCTCTTTCTCCTCTCTCTCTTTTCACCCTTTCTCACCTCACCAGTGTTTACTTCTGTCTACCACTTCCCCTGATCTGCCCTCCCTCAAGTCAGTCCCCACCCTCCTTTACTTAATCTATGCCATTCCTACTTCCCTGTTAGGAAAGATAGAATTCTATATTCAAGTGATTTTGTGTATTATTTCATCTTTGAGCTGACACAGATTAGAGTAAAGTTCAAACAATGCCCATTGCCTGGCCTTTCACCTTCCCCTCCATTATAATGGGTCTTTTGTGCCTGCTCCTGTGAAATAATTTACCCCATTCTACCTCTCCCTTCCTTCACACCCATTATACTCCTCTATCTAATGCCTTATTTTTTTTTATGGTATTCATTCAAACTCACCGTATACCCATGCCCTCTATCTATCTATATTCCTTCTATCTATACTGTTTGTGATACTATATATATATATATATATATGTATTTTTTTTAAGCAATCAGGGTTAAGTAACTTGTTCAAGATTACAAGGCCAGTTATTTCTGGGTGTGGTGCTAAGTATCTGAGCCTGGATTTGATCCCCAGGTCATCCTGAAACTGGAGCCGGTGCTCTTACTCACTGAGCCACCTGGCCGCCCCTGTGATACAATTAAGAGTTACAAATATCATCTTCTTATGAAGGGATGTAAATAGTTTAGCTCTACTGAATCTCTTACATTTTTTTTTAACATTTGAATCCCTTACTCTTTTTTTTTTCCTATTTATGATTCTGTTGGGTCTTGATATTGGAGGTCAAATTTTTGGCTTCATTTTGGTCTTCTCTTTATGAAGGCTTGAAAATCCTTCTATTTTGTTAAATGACCAATTTCTTCCCTGTTTTGTTGAATGACCAATTTCTTCCCTGGGAAAGTGATTCTTGGCTGTAGTCCTAGCTCCTTTGCCTTCAGGAATATCATGTTCCATGACTTCTGATCCTTTAAGGTTGCGACTGCCAAGTCCTGTGTGATCCTGATTGTGGCTCTCCAATATTTGAATTGTTTCTTTGTGGTTACCTGTTCCTTATCTTGATAGTCTGAAATTGTGTTATTATGTTCCTTGGGGTTTTTATTTTGGGATCTTTTATCCTGATGTTATCAGTGGATTCTTTCAATGTGTATTTTACCCTCCAATTTCCAGACCTCAGGGCAGTTGCCTTAATAACATCTTGAAAAATGCATTCCAGATCTTCTTTTTGATTGTGGCTTTCAGGTAGTACAATGATTCTAATCTTCTCTGTCCTGGATCTATTTCCCTTTCCCAAATCAGTTGGTTTTCCCATGAGGTATTTTACATTTTCTTCTATATTGGCATTCTTTTGAATTTTTTTTTGGTTGCTTCATGATTTTTCATAGAGTCATTAGCTTCCACTTACCCAATTCTAACTTTTATGGTGTTGCTTTCTTCAATTATTTTTGTACTTTCTTTCCCATTTGGTCAATTGTACTTTTTAATGAGTTGTTTCTTAGGAGATTTTTGTATCTCCTTTTCCATTTGGGCGATTATACTTTTTTTTTAGCAGTTTTCCAAGCTATTGACTCTTTTTTTCATATTTTTTTTCCTGATTTTTCTTCTAACATTCATATGATTCTTAAGCTCCTTTTGTGATCTCCTCCATGAGTTCTTTCTGGGATTGAGGACACTTCCCATTTTTCTCTGGGGTTTTATCCATAGGTGTTTTGAGATTGTTTTTCTCTTTTGAGTTTGTGACTTGGTCTTTCCCATTATAATTATAATTTCGTATGGTCAATTATTTTTTCTTTATTTTTTGCTCATTTTTTTTAACTTTTTACTTTCTTTTAAACTTGACCTCTGTTCCCGTGGTAGAAGGGGCTTTATCTAAGGCTTCTTGTGCCAATGACTGCAAGTCCTGGCTATTTACCTGGTTCTGTGCTGAGGCTGCTTTGAGACCTACAGGGCCCTCTCATATATGGTGTTGTGTTAAGAGAGTGAGGTGGGGTTGCTGGTGCTGCTGGACACTATAGGGTTCTGGCAACTGATGTGGTACTGATCTGGGGGTCTTAGCGGTAGTCTGGTGTGTGCTGAGGCCAGGTGGGGTGTTTCTGCACTTTTCTGGAGCAACCCTGAAGCATGCAGAGGTCTAGCCACCAGAAGATATCTGTCTACCCTGGGCTGCACTGAAACACATGGAAGACTGACTGCCACAGGAAGCCTATTTGCCAGGGGGCAATACTGAAGGATATAGTGGTTCTCAGAGTTGAAGTTTACTGGTTACCATCATTATGTTTAGGCATGTAGGGGGTCTTGGAGTTGGCATTTGGCTGCTTCACCACACTGGGGTTTAAGATCTCCAACTGGTTTGCTAAGGTGAGTCTTGCTGCTGGCTTGCTGGGCCTGTTCAGGAATGTGCTCTGCTTTTACCAGAGTGAGACAGACTTTTCTTGCTGACCCTTCAAGACTGGCGATAAAAGATCACTCCAAAAGAAAAAGAAAAGGTCTTTCTGCTAGCTCTGCTCTTCCAGGATTTGTTCTGGGGCAATATTTTATGGTTGTTTGGAGGCATATAGAGGAGCTCTGCAGTAATTCACTGCTTACTCCACTGCCTTGGCTCCTGTAAGTCCTCTTTAATATCATGACAAGTATATATTTTAAAAGTCAAGAGTAAGCATTCTTTACAATAACAAAACATTTGAAGCTTTGCCAATACAAACAGGGTTAAAATAAAGATCAATCAATATATCATCATCTATTAAGTCTACAACATTCTATGAACTGTGCTAAGCAATTGGCAAAGATTGTTGTTAATGGCAATGCCACCTACATAAATTGACAGATTCAGTGCTATATCAATAAATGGACTGATGATACTTTTTTTAAGAATGGTCAAAGTAATAACAATTCATTTGGAAGAAAAAGAGGTCTGTAATATCAAGAGAAATAACAAATTATTAATGATAAAAAATATTCTCAGATCTCAAATTATAGCCAATAGCAGTTGTCATCAAAACTATCTGGTGTTAGTCAAAAATAGACAAGTATGGGACGACTAGGTGGCACAGTGAGTAAAGCGCTAGCACTGGAGTCAGGAGGACCCAAGTTTGGTTCTGGCCTCAGACACTTAACACACACACAAAAAAAACTAGCTGTGTAACCTTGGGCAAATTACTTAACCCGAATTACTCTCCAAAAAGCAAAAAAAAAAAAATTAGACAAGTAAATCAACAGATGAGACTAGGTAACCAAAAAAATTAGCAATTTCAAATAGTACCCAAATGTGCAATAAACCCATGAGCATACATTTTTCAGAGAAAATCTCTTTTCAGAACTTTGGAAAAACTGGAATGTAATTGTACAAGAATTAGTTTTAGAGCAACATTTTACACCATATATCAAAATAAACTCAAAATATATATGTGACATGAATAGGAAAGTTCAGATCATCAGAAACAGAGTTGACAAGTAAAAAAAAAATCAGCTACCTTTCACAACAATGACTAACAAGAGACTTCTTAATCAATGAATAGCTAGAATTATAAAGATAAATTAGACAAGTTTGACTACAAGTATTTTGAAGATTTTTCCATGAATATAATTATTCAAAACAGAAATAGAGGAGAAAGGATATATGAGAAATATTTGTGTTAAATATAACTGATAAAAGTCATATCCTCAGTATACAAGGAATAGTTACAAATCTATCATTAAGACAACTAATACACAAGTGGTTATCTAAAATAAACAAACAGTTTTCAAAAGAGTTAGGAAATATAAATGGACTGATTAAAAAAATGTTCCTAAATCACCAATGGTGAAAAAAATCAAAATGAAAACACTTTTGAGTTTTCAAAATTTAACAAATAAATAGGCAAATTTTACAAATGTGAATAGCCAGGGGAAGAAGAGCTTTGAGAATACAGGAGCCTTGATTCACTGTCAGAATTTAATTGAAGTAATGGACTTAATTATGGGTGACATAATTTTAGAGGTCCATTAACAGACTAGAATACAGTTAAAGGAATATAATTTGAAAGGTGAAAATTCCTGTAACCATATTACTATATTACTGTAACATTATTACTATTTGTCATGTTTAGTCAGAAAAGAGGAGATAAATATAATGTTGTTTTCATCCAGAGGATAGAAATAGAAATTGTAATGGAAGCTACCGTAAGTCAGATTTTCAATTAAAGAGAAACTTATAATTGGGTATGGGTGATTCAAACATGAACAGAATGCTTGACTTGTGCAATCCTCATATAAAAGAGACTAAAAAGCTCATTTCTGAAAAGAAGGAAAAGGAAGAGGGGGAAAGTATTTATTAATCACCTACTATGGTCTAAGTGCACTGTGCTAAGTGCTTTTACAGACATTGTTATTTATTCCTCACAACAACCCTTTGATGTGGGAGCTATTTTATGCTCATTTATAGCTAGTTATATCATTATATAATGTAGTATATGCTATATATTACATTTTATATACATACACAAATATATATTGTATATATATATATATATATATATATATATATATATGTTCATGTTACACTTAAGAAACTCAGAGATATGTAATGTGACTTATCCAGGGTCATACAGATAGCAGGTACTGAGGAGAGACATAAATTCAGGTCTTTCTGACTCTAGGTCTAGTACTCTATCTTTTGGCCTGGTTAGCCGTTGATGTCATGATGATGTATAATAGAAAAGCCCTACTACCTAATTCAGAACATGTGCAGATATTCTGTGCCTGGCTCTGATTTGCTAACCACACAGTGAAGATATGAACTGTTGATTTGCTATGGAGATAAAAACAGGTTGCATTTGAAAAGCACTAACCAGATAAAGCTAATTTCTTTATCTGGCCCTTGGCTGCCTGACTGGTTTAGAGAGTAGGAGCAGGAAATACTAGAAGCTCCACGTGAGAGGCATAAATCCTTTCTCTCTACTCATAAGGGCCACAATATTGTGGGCCATGAGTTCATGACACCCTTGTTGTTTCTTTCTCTGTTGTGTCTAAGTTTCCTTCTTTTCAGAAGCCCCAAATGGGGTTAGGAAGAGTTGGATATGACTGAAAATGACTGACCATAAGCAAGTAAAATGAAACTGAGGTGCTAATCATTTGTGATTAAAAGTGGGAGGAATATACCAGAACAGGTGCTGGAGCAAATAGTTTGAAAAATACTACTAATGGCTCAAAGGCATCTAAGAACTCTAAAAGGAGATGGAGTTAGCCTGAGTCTGAAAGAATTAGTGCAGTCACTACAGAATTTTCCACACATTTGCATTTTCCAAGAATAAACAAAACTTTTTGGCAACATAATGAGCTCTTCGTCCCTGGAAGTATTCAAATAGTAGCTACAAGTTTAGAAATGTTACCAAAAGGATTCCTTCACTGATTGAGATACTGTACCTCTCAGGTTCCCCTTTCAGCTCTGTCAATGATCTGGATACTGGCCCTGTTCATGTTCCCTAGGCTACACTAGATGCTATTTCCATCTATTCAGTATTTTTCCTTACCTACTTTTCTTCCTAGGAGTTGTCAATTCACTGACAATACAATAATAATTTACCACAGCAGATCTAAAGCTCTCTATGGGGACATTTTTGCTAAGGGAGCCAACTAGAATAAACTTAGGAAAGTTGTCAATTATACCCACAGTAACTGGTCCTACTTAGTTTCTGTCATTGCAGGCGTGGGGTGGCTAAGGGGGTCATGTATACAAAGTATATAGAAAAAAGGAAAAAAAAAATAGTTCTCAAGATGAAGTTAATTAGCCATCAGCTGAAATCTATTCAAAGCTGAATGCTCCGAACTGATTACTTTCCAAAGCAAGCAGAGGCTGAACTCCTCACAGCTGGATAAACACGGGGAAAACTCTTTCACAGCCAGATGACTTCTTGTCAAGTATCCTCTGGGTTTCAGGTTCTTTCTATATAAGATCACCGAAGGGGTGGATCAAATCACCTTATGCTGTTTTTATTCTGATTTGCTAAGGGAGATCCAAATGACAAGGTAGTAGGCATTTTCTCAAAGGGTTCTTTCTTCCTAAATACCAGAAAATCATGCATTTTCATTTTTACTCCTCTAACATGGAGCTCTTACAGAGTATTGCAAGATCCATGTATCCAGATTAGGCTTCCGTTCAGTTTAAATCAGAAGAGAGGGTCTCAAGAAGTTAATTAAATGGCCCATTATTTAATTATGAAGGCCTAGAAGTTTTTGTGAAGGGCATAATTTTAGAAACTTAATAAATAAATGAAATCCCTAAGAGACCTGTTTCATGGCAAACTTAGTGGAGACTGGAACATTTTCGTAAGAATTGAAGGCTAGTAGCATACTCTCAAAAAGAAATTTCAAATACATTAGTATTCTTTGGTTCCCTAGGAGTGGGATTAGAGAAACATTTACCTACATCTGCAGACAACTTGACAGTCTACACAGCTTTGAAATGCTTTCATTTTAAATGCTTCCAATCATTTGTGTTTTCCTCAGAATCATGGAGTAAAAGTAGTGAATGAGATCAGTCAGTCAATCAGCAGACATTTGTTAAATGTTTACTAACTGTTCCCCAAATGGTCAAAGGACACGGACAGACAGTTTTCAGAGGAAGAAATTAAAGCTATCTACAGTCATATGAAAAATCACTTCCAAATCACTATTGATTAGAGAAATGCAAATCAAAACAACTCTAAGGTACACACCGATCAGATTGGCTAACATGAAAAACTGGAAAATGATAAATGTTGGAGAGGATATGGGAATGTTGGAACATTAATTCATTGGTGGAGCTGATGCAACCATTCTGCAGAGCAATTTAGATTATGAAAATGTGCCAACTAGTGACCCAGCAATACTACTTCTAGAGCTGTATCCCAAAGGGATCATAAAACTGAGAAAAGGACCCACCTGTACAAAAATATTTATAGTGCCTCTTTTTTGTGGTGGCCAAGAACTGGAAGCTGAGGGAATGTCCATTAATTGGAAAATGGCTAAACAAGTGGTGGTAAATTAATGTAATGGAATATTATTGTGTGAACAGGTGGACTTCAGAGAAACCTAGAAAGGCTTATATTGTTGAGCCCAACTCCACCCTTCCCTCCCCAATTGATCCATGAGCAGGAATTTCAGCCTAGGATAAAATCCCTGCTCCATTCTTCCCGTCCCCTGTGCCCCCCACCCACATACTAGATAATCCCCATCTCCGCCCATTCTAGGTTCCCTGTCCCTCAGCCTGGGGAAAATTCAATTATACACTGACCAATCACTGATTGTAGTTTCAGCTTAAGTAACCTGACTACTGTAATCTCTTTAAAAACCAACACATTGTCCATGCCAACTTACTGTCTGATCTGGGTATGTGACTCCAGCAGGTCTAAGGTAATAAAATCCACTTCCCAATTTATTCTCGGGGATCTTCTCTCTTGCTCCTTTATGCTCTACAATTTGTACTCATGCTGAGTGAGGGGAGCAGAACGAGAACATTCTTCACAGTAGCAGTCATAGTGTGTGAGCACTGATATTGATAGACTTAGCCCTTCTCAGCAATGAAAGGACCTAAAACAATTCTAAAGGACACATGATGGAAAATGTCAGTCACATCCAGAGAAAGAATTATGGAGTTGGAATCCAGAACAAAGCAGTTTATTTTCTTTTTTTGTTTTGTTTTGTTTTGTTTTATTTTATTTTGTTTTTCTTTTTCTCATGGTTTTTCTCATTTGTTATTATTCTATGAAAATGTGTTTAATATGAATGTATGTGTGGAGACTATATCAGATTGCAAGCCATCTTTGGGGAGGCAGGGAGGAGAAGAGGAGAGGGAAATTTAAAACTTATGGAAGTAAATGTTGAAAACTAAAATAAATAATTTATTAAATGGGGGGAATGTTAACTAAGGGGCAGGCACTGTGTTAAGTTCTAAGGAAACAAAGAAAGAAAATAATAGCCTCTGCCTTCAACTATTTTACATTCTAATGAGGAAGAGAACATGAAAATAACTAGGTACATATACAATATAAACAGAATAGACCAAAGGTAATCTCAGAGGAGAAGATACTAGCACCGGGGAGGGGGGGGCAGTCTGGGCAATACTTACTACAGGAAGAATTTGAGCTGAGGTTTAAATAAAGCCAAGGAATATAACAAACAGAGGTGAAGTGAGACAGAATGCTGAGCATTGGAAACAATCAATGAAAAGACAAAAGAGATGGGAGATGAATTGTTATACTTGAGAAATAACAAATGAGGTGGTATAGCTTGATTATAGGCTGTATTATGAAACTGAAAATTGATACCCCATTTTATTTTGTATTATTTATTAATTATTTATTGAGAATTGTATCTAAGCAGTGTGTCAATATTTATGGATCAAATTTGGACTTGATTATATAGAACTTACTGCTAGAGTTTGTAAGAATTTAACTTTCCTATTCCTATGGGCCTCAGCCTGTTCACAAAGATTCAAAATCTGTGAAATTTTCCTGACAATGTGGTGTGCGTAAGGTGGTGTGTTTCCAGTTTGATACTGGCAGTCAGACTAGGATCTATGGCCCATAAACATTCACATTGCGCTTGCTGACACATAATTACATAATGTAAACTTATGAGCTTATTGTTTGCATAATGCCTTCTTTGTGTGCTTCCTTATATGCTGGGTGAGCAGTGGTCAGTGAATGTGGATGGATGTGAATACAGTACTAAAGGTGGACATTCCCTGTGCTCATCAACTCTGACTGCCACATAGAATAAAGTGAAAGGTGGATGAATGCTTCCCTCCCCTGTTGTCTGCCCCACTGCTGTAAGGATAAAGAATGAAGAATGTATGCTGTAGGGGCAGGTGCCAAGAATAAAGTGACTATGAATCCCTCATCTCCACTGTCTTTCTGTAGTGTGCCCAGATCCAGAGCAAACCTGCCAGGAGCCCAGGTGTTCCTGTCTTAGATGTGGGTATATGAGTCAGCCTGACTATAGAGTGTTTGCCCACCGTGAGACCTTTCAGAAGATGATAGTCAACTCTGTGTTTTTCCATGTTGCCCCTCTGAGTCAAGCCAAACAAAGGCCACCCTTGATCGCTGTGTGACCAATCACAATCTTAGTTTAGTTTGGATCACTGGTATATTATGTAACCAACTGTATAAAAAAGTTGTTCTTACCTCTCAGTGGGGTCCTTAGCTATTGAGGTGACTGCTGTCCTTTTATTAAAAATTTATTGACAATATTGATGAATTATCAGCCTTGCTAATAAATAGATCATGCTTGGACCTTTATGCTTCAGTTTCTCTTTATCACAGATTTTTTATCAGGTGAATAAAGTAAAAGAGAACTCGAGAGGAGGGAATGCATCAATTTCTGAGGAACCTAAGGTAACAAGCAGAAAATTTTATATTTGATCTGGAAGTAATAGTGAGCTTATTGAGTAGGGGGAGAGGGTTTGACCTCTGATTTAGGAAAATCACTTTGACCACTGAGTGGACTATGGATTGGGATGGTAAGCTGCTCAAGAACCAGATATGAACTTGGAAACGAATCAGCATCAGGATTAGATTTTTTTTTTATTTTGGTTTCCTGGTGTTATATCTCTCCAACATCCAGCATAATGTTGTTGTGTTTTTAACATAGTACCTAATTAGTATATGTTTGTCAAATTGAATTAACATTCTGATTTTTTTTCTTTTTTTTTTTGTCTTTTGGAGGGCAATTGGGGTTAAGTAACTTGCCCAAGGATACATGGCTAATTTGTGTGTGTGTGTGTGTGCACGTGTGTCTGTGTGCACGTGTGTGTGTGTGTGTGTGCATGTTAATTGTCTGAGGCCGGAACTGAACTCAGGATCTCCTGACTCTAGGGCTGGCGCTTTACTCACTGCACCACCTAGCCACCCAGTCTTATGATTCTTTACAGAACCATCAAGTATGCCAGAAGATGATATTTCAATTGGAATTATAAAATCATAGAACTATAGTCCTGGGGAGAATTTTAAAAAACATGTAGTATGGGCTTTCTACTGTATAATGCAGGACAACTGAGGATCAGAGACATTAAATTTCTTACTCAAGGCCACAAAAGCAGACACTGAAAAAGGCAGAATAAAAAATGAGTTTTCCTGTCTCCTAATATAGTGGGTTAATTTTTTTTTTTACTTGACAAATCTGCTTAATTTTATTTTAAATTTAAAATTAAAAGTAACATTTTTTTTCTGTCATGATACCTACTCAAATTGTATTTGATTATCATTTCATTCTTCAAATAAAAGTTATCATTATATTTCTCCTTATATCCCTCTGTAGTCCAAAGCTGAACTCAGATGGTGATGGAAGAAACCCAGGCTCTGCTAGGAGAAGCCTTTCAGGTGAATGCAGGCAGCTTCCAAGACGTCCTATAAGCAACCATCAAGGACAATTTATAGTAGGAATCTGCCCATAGTACCACATCATGCCCCAGTGGAGGAGATCCCAGAGGCCAAAAATCAGTAGCCCACTCAAGGATGAGGATGAAAATCCTTAGTTTAAGGAGGAAATGAAGAGGAAGAAGAGAAGAGTCCTGATTAAGAAAAGAAGCCCCTGCCCCTAGAGCAAGATAATGTGGTAAAAGAGGTTCCCATGAACCAGAATCCAAAGATAGAACCTGAAACCTCTAGAAATTACACATTCCTGTCTCTGAAATCTGACTGAGGTCATATTGTTATCAGCCCTACTCTTCAGAGATCAGTGAGAGAACAAGTGCACTGCTCCCTCACTTTTCTAGGGTAAATATCTACAGTCTTTATGCAAAAATTTTCTCCTGGCCCTCCCTTGAAGACCTAAGGGCTTACTTTGAAAGAGAGAGATTTGCTCATATTACTTTGTTCTAGCCACTTAAGTATCTAGATAATTTGCAACAACCCTCCCCTTCACTACCCACCCCCTTACCAAATGCTTGCCACTCTGCTCAAGGATAGTTGAATTGATACCCTCTCAACCTACCCTATCCGACCCCAGGTCCATCTAGGACCTATTCTCCCACCCCAGAGATGTGATATAGCTATATATCTATCAATCAAGCTAGACGAGAACAGTATGGGGAAGGAAAAAGAAACTTGATCTCTCTATCAAGTCGAAACAATAAATTCTGTTCTTTCTGTATAGCCCATATATCTCTATCTCTATCTATCTATCTATCTATATATATATATATAAATCTAATGTGGATTAGAGTTTGTCCTTAGATTAGAATATGTCAAGACCCCAAAAAGTTTAAGATGATGCTTTTGATTTCCTGAAGAACACAATGAAAGTAATAGTTTAGTACAATGCAAGTAGGCTGAGTTCCATAATAGAGCCCTAAGCTCACACTACACATCAAAATAGCAACTTTAAACAAACAAAAAAGATGTCTTGAGACATAATGTCATTATATTTCCACATCACAATGCACCTTCTTGAGAATGCTTTTGGGATTTTGATGGGTCAGTTGTTTTAAAATGAAGATCTTAATTGCTTTTTATTGTTTGAATGATAAATGAATATGGTTAAAAGGTTAACTGCCCTTTTTATTTCTAAATGCATTTTCTTTTCTACCAGGCTGACTGCAGAAAATAATGATGGAAAAGTGTATTGCTATTGAGTGAAGGCAACTTGTCCAGTATATTTCTACAAATGATTGTTTACAAGCAATTCTGTCTTAATTTTTACAAGACCAGACTTCTAGCGCTAGAAAATATTGTGTGATTTTTAAGAATTACTGTACCATAGATGATATACAAAAGTCTCCTAGCAAAAAGAGATTTACATTTGAACTATACTAAATTGTCATTACAATGCTAAGTTTATGTGCCTTTGGAAGGAACACATAAGAAAGAAGAAAACATGTACTTCTTCAAGGCCTACTATTAGCAAGACACTGTTCTATTTATATTATCTAATCTGAGTCTCAAAGCCACCCTAGGAGGAAGGTGCTATTATTATCTGGATTGTAAAGTTGAGTAAAATAAGACCAAAAGAGGTTAGTTGGTTTGGACAGGTTTGGACAGCTTATAAGCATCCTAACATTTTTTAACTCAGATCTTCCTTATTCTGGGCCCAGGGCCTTCTCCACTGTGCCACCAAACTAAATCAGCTACCAAATCTAGGCACAAAGACTAACCATGACTTATTCTTTATTTCCATTCTATGTCCTGTCTTATCAGTAATTTGACTGAATGAATATTTTTGAGTGACTTGTGAATAAACCATTGCACTAGGTATTGAGAGTAAGTGGCCACAAATGTGAATAATATTATCCTTGCTCTCAAGAACCTTAAAATCGAAGAGGGGAGAGAATATAATTACATAAGCAAATATAAGACAGAAAATAATAAGGGTACATGAGATATAAAAAATATAAGGGAGAGACATTATTGTCAACTAGAAAGATCTAAGAAAGCTTCCAAGAAGAAGGGATTTTTAGGTTGGATCTTGAAGGTAAGTACAATTTTAACAGGTCAAAGGGTAAGAAATATACTTTATGCATTATAGACAATATGAACAAATATATTGAGGTGGGTAAAATGTCGATGAGTATGAGAAATTGTTCATTTGAACTAGCATGTAGAGCTGGCAAAAAGAGAAGGAGTGTGATAAAATGATGGGGTTTAGGCTCTGGGAGCCTCCTTGAATCTTCCCACTTGATGAGTCATTTACCTGAGGTCATAGATCTTTCATTTTTCCCTAGGCCCACATCTCTGCTACTCTTAACCTATAGCCCTTAGTTGTCCAGTTACTTCTCACCTTTGATCC
This sequence comes from Petaurus breviceps papuanus, assembly GCF_028583685.1. Classification (NCBI taxonomy): domain Eukaryota; kingdom Metazoa; phylum Chordata; class Mammalia; order Diprotodontia; family Petauridae; genus Petaurus; species Petaurus breviceps. The sequence continues at coordinate 28,848,152 of NW_027185616.1, forward strand.
TATCAAAATATCTATATCTAAATTTGTTATCCTTAATCTAGCCTAGCCCTCCACTGTCTGTCATCTCCAGGGAGCCTTCAGCTATTTCCCACCCTTAATCCCATTCCTGGAGTATGACCTCAATACTCAAGATCTTCCTTAGACTCCTCCTCAGGGCCCTCCCCAAACTCCTCCTTTAGACCACCCCTTAGATCCCTCCCACAGTCTTTCTGTATGTAAGATCCATCTTGCCTCCATTAAGGTGCTGAGACTCAATCTAGTGCAGACTCATTCTGTGTCAGATTGTTCTGACCTGCTTGTCAATACAAGCTCATTACAAATACTTAGGTTCCTTAAGAGTCTACCCATATGTGGGCTACCTTCTTTCCTCTCCAAGCTCCAGCCCTGAAACCGGTAACATGGCTAAACATACCAAGAAAGTTGAAATTGTTGGTAAATATGGAACATGTTATGGTACATCCCTCAGAAAAATGGTGAAGAAAATCGAAATTAGCCAGCATGCCAAGTATACCTGCTCTTTCTGTGGCAAGACCAAAATGAAGACATGGGCTGTGGGTATCTGGCATTGTGGATCCTGTACAAAAACAGAAGCTGGTGGTGCATAGACCTACAATACCACCTCTGCAGTCACAGTTAAATCTGTCATCAGAAGACCGAAGGAATTGAAAGACCAGTAAAATTTTCTTATCAAATTATCTGTAGCCCATAGTCCAATAATAAATGGGTTAATTTATGGAATTAAAAAAATAAAAGAGTCTACCCATTATGGTCAGTCTTTAATAAACTTTGTTTTTTTTTTGGCTGAGAGAAGGCTTGAGTCAAATTCATTCAGCAGGATCAGGTGTGTTGTTATTTTGAGGTCCTGAGCACCCCCAAACCTCAACAAAAAGACTATCAAGCCAAGTTGAAGCCTGATTGTGAAAGACCTTCTATGCTGGGGAAAAGAATTATCAAATTACAAATTTTGAGCAAAAAAGGACCTTAGAAGTAATCTAGGACAACTTCCTTATTTTACAAATGAGGAATCTGAAGCCTAGAGAGTATCAGCAATATTCTTATCAGTAGCAGAGCCTGGAGTATGAACCTAGGTCTATTTGATAAGGGGAGGGATTGGGGGAACGGCAGATACAGGACCCCTAAAACAAAAAGCCCTTGAACTTTCCCACAGATTTTGGGAAACCAGTTCCTCCTGCTTGCCTGAGGCCTCTGGCCTACCCCAGTATACCTTGATTACTTAATTAGCATACGTGCTACTTCTTAAACCCAACCAGACCCTGTGCTGCCTCTGGACCCCCCCAGGCTACTTGCCATTCCCAGATCCCATTCAGATCTTCCCACAATCTTTCTGTATAAAAATAAGTCATCCCCAGCAAATGCCCAGATTCTTAGAATCCTACCCACTTCTTCTATTGTGGAAACAAAAGACCTTGTCTCTGACTGAAAGAAGGGTTGATTGGTCAAATTCTGTCAAGGCAGACCCCTGCCCTATGCTCTTCCATTTCAGGGTTCCTAATACTCCTAGACCACAACATAAAGACTACAATATTAATTCTGAATCTGATACGCTCTTAGATTTCAAGCTCTTTGAAGGGCTGTCTTTTGCCTCTTTTTTTTTTTAAATCCCGAGTTCTTATCATAGTGTCTGTCACATTGTAGGCAATCAATAAATTTTTATTAATTTTACCATTCCTAGCTCTCTAAACTACATTTGTTTCCATCATTGTTCTGAGAGACATAAGCTGTCTTTTGTTATTTTTTAATGCTTTATTAACTTCTGATTTATATCATTCGTTTCTGCCAGATTTTGAGTTACAAATTTTCTTCCCGTTTTTTCCCTAGCCACCCCCCAAAATAGGAGTTCCACAGGATATCCCCTGCTCCAATCTGCTCTCTCCCATATTTTCTCCCATAACCCTTTCAAATTTTCCAGTGGATATCTAGGCCTCAATGCCTGTATATCTTATTTCCCAATTACATGTAAGATGGTATTAATAATAGTGTATACACACACACACATGTATATATACATATACATATATTTGAATATTTTCCTTTAAAACTTTGAATTCCAGATTCATTCCCTTCCTCCTTGTCACCCACCCTTGCTGGGAAGATAACCAGTTCAGTATAGGTTGTACATATGTGGCTAATGCAAAACAATAACATAGTAGATATATTGTAAAAGACTGACTATATTTCCCTCCCTCCTATCCCACCTCCTACTTGTTCTATTCTCTACTTTGATCCAGTCCCTATTCAAAAGTGGGTGCTTCCAACTTCCTTCCCCCCAGCCTGCACTCCCTTCGATCATTCCCCCTCTCATTCCCTCCCCCCCCCTACTCTCCTGGAGGGTGAGATACCCTATTTAGTGTGTATTTCACTCCCTTCTCAAGCCAAATTCAATGGGAATAGGGTTGACCCATTCCCCTTTGCCTTCCTATTCTTCCCCTCCATTGTAACCATTTTCCCTTTCCTCTTCTGTATGAGATAGTTTACCCCAATCTGTCTCTCCCCATATCCTCTCATTATATTCCTCTTACATCTTAATTTCACATTTTAAGTATGATCCCTTCCTGTTAAATTGGTCCTGTGCCCTCTATGTATAACTGTAAAAATATATACACATATTCACATATGTATTCATATGCCCATATACCCTCATATGTAGACACACACACACACACACACACACACACACATATATATATATATATATTTCTAATCCCTTCATCTACTGAGAAGAGTTTCATAAGTTACAATTACTGTTTTCCCATGTAGGAATGTTAATAGTTCAACTTTGATAAGTTCCTTATGATTCTTTTCCCTATTTACCTTCTCATGTTACTCTTGCTTCTTGTATCTGAATGTCAAATTTTCTGTTCAACTCTGGTTTTTTCAGCAATAATGCTTGAAAGTCCTCTATTTCGTGGAACGGCCATATTTTCCCCTGTAACATGATAGTTAGTTTTGCTGGGTAGGTGAATCTTGGTTTTAGTCTCAGCTCCTTTGACCTCTGGAGTATCATATTCCAAGCCCTTTGATCCCTCAGTGTAGAACCTGCCAGATTCTGGGTTATCCTGATTGTGTTTCCACAATATTCAAATGGTTTCTTCCTGTCTACTTGTAATATTCTCTCCTTAATCTGGGAATTCTGGAACCTGGCTATAATATTCCTAGGAGTTTTCTTTTTGGGATCTATTTCAGGAGGTGATCAGTGGACTCTTTCAACCTCTATTTTGCCCTCTGGCATGAAAACATTAGGGCAGTTTTTTTTGAGAATTTCTTGGAGGATGATTTCTAGGTTCTTACTTTAGTCATGGCTTTCAGGTAGTCCAATAATTTTTAAATGATCTCTCCTGGATCTATTTTCCAGGTCACTGGTTTTTCCCATGAGATATTTCACATTGCCTTTTATTCTTTCATTTGTTTGGATCTGTTTAACAGCATCTTGATTTCTCATAAAATCATTAGCTTCCATTTGCTCCGATCTAATTCTGAAGCAATTATTCTCCTCATTGAGCTTCTGAAATTCTTTTTCCATCTGGCAAATTCAGCTTTTTAAGGCATTCTTCTCCTCATTGCCTTTTTGAGCCTCTTTTGCCATTTGAGTTAGTCTGTTTTTTAAGATGTGCTTTTCCTCAGTCAGGCTATTGACTCTCATTTCATAATTTTCTTGCATTGTTCTAATTTCTCTTCCCAATTTTTCCTCCACTTCTCTTATCTACTTCTTAAGGTACCCTATGGCCTATAACCATCTTGTATTTTCCTTTGAAGCTTTTGGTGCAGGAGTTCTGACTTCACTGTTTTTCTCCTGTTCCATGCTTTGCTCCTTTTTGTCCCAAAAATAGGAGTCTAATGTTGGAATGTTCTTTCTGCTTTGTTTCCTTTGCCTGGTCATGTCACCACTCAGTCACTTGACCCCTGGGCTTTTTGCCACAGTAGGACTCTGCCACCAGACAGGGGAGCTTTTGTCCCAAATGCTGGGGTTTTCTCAGCTGCCAGAGGTATTAGATGGGTTCCCTCTCTGAGCCCTTTACATGCTCTGGCAAGCTAAACACATGCCCCAGAACCTCCACCCTAGACTGCAATCCAGATCCAAGAAGGTTAAAGCAAGAGCGATTACCCCTCAGACTGGTGCTTGGTCCCCCTACAGTCTGCAGGCCAGGAGCTGAAGCTGCCACGTGGTGCTGGCTGGCTGTGCCAGTGTCTCAGTGGCTTCTCGCCCTGGGGGCAAAAGCCACGCACTTCCACTTAATTGTCCCAAAGTCCAGACTGCATTGTCCTTTCACTTTGTCCTTATCATTTATGAGTTGATAAATCTGGAAATGGCCACAACTGCTGCTGATCTGGAGTCCCTCTGGCCTGTGGCTGGTCAGGCTCGCCCTGGGGCTAAAGCCTCAGCATGGGGCTGGCCTGGTCTCCCAGAGCCCTGTACTAGATTCCTGCCAGCCTTCCAGGCTGTCCTCAGCAAGAGGTTAGTTTCTCTGTGTCATTTTATGGGTTTTGCAGCTCCAAAGTTTGTTTAGGGTCCCCTTTTTACATGGATTGGGTAATGTGGAAGCCAGAGCTGCAGGAAAGTCGTGCTTCTACTCCCATAAGCTGTCTTTTGAAAGATTAATGGTTGAATGACCATTATGGTTTTGACCACATATGAATGACCAATGGTTTTATGACCACATAAATCATCAGCATTTCTACATATTGCTAAAAAAAAAAAAAAGACCAGCAGGAAAAGATAGAGAAATTCCATTTAAAGTAACTGTGGACAATATAAAATAGTCTGCATTCTTCCTGCCAAGATAAAGCCAGGAACTATATGAATATAATTAAAAAAACACTTCACAGAAATAAAGTCAAATCTAAATAATTGGAAAAATATCATTTGCCCATGGGTAGGCCAAGCTAATATAATAAAATGACAAGTACATAAATTAATTTACTTATCCAATGCCATACCAACCAAACTACCAAAAAATGATTTTATAGAGCTAGAAAAAAAATAACAAAATTTATCTAGAAGAACAAAAGATCAAGAATACCAAAGGGATTAATGTAAATAAATGCAAGGGGAGGTAGCCTACCTATATTAGATCTAAAACTGTATTAGAAAGCATAAATCATCAGAGCTACCTGATTCTGGCCAAGAAATAGAGTGATAGATCAGTGGAATAGGTAAGGTGCATAAGACACAGTAGTCAAAGTCTGTAGCAATGTAATATTTGATAAATTCAAAGACTTCAGCCTCTGGGATAAGAACTCACTATTTGACAAAAAACACTTGGAAAATTGGAAAATATTATGACAGAAACTAGGCATAGACCAACATTTTACTCTTATACCAAGATAAGGTTAAACTGGTACATGATTTAGTCATAAAGGTGATGCTATTAGCAAATTAGGAGACAAAAGAATAGTTTACCTGTGAGATCAAAGGGAAGAATTTATAATCAAACAGGAGATAGAGAATATTGCAAAGTGAAAAATGGATAATTTGTATTACATTAAATTAAAAAAGTTTTTGCAGAAAGCCAATGCAACCAAGATTAGAAGGGAAGCCAAATGTTGGGAAGCAATTTTTTTAGCTAGTGTATCTGATAAACACCTCATTTCTAAAATATATAGAGAAATAAGTCAAATTTATATGAAGACAAATCTTTCTACAATTGATCAAAAGAATATGAACAAGTAGTTTTCGGATGAAGAAATTAAAACTATCTATAGTCATATGAAAAATACTCTAAATCACTATTGATTAGAGAAATGCAAATCAAAACAACTCTGAGGTATCACATCAAACCTCTCAGATTTGTTAACATAACAAAACATGAAAATGATCAATGTTAGAGAAGATGTGGGGAAATTGGCACATTAGTGCACTGTTGGAGGAGTTGTAAACTGATCCAACAATTCTGGAGAGTAATTTGGAACTATGCCCAAAGGAAAATCATATTGTGCATGCCCTTTGATTCAGCAGTGCCACTACCTGGTCTATATCCCAAAGAGATCACAAAAATGAGGAAAGGACCACATGTACAAAAATATTTATAGGAGCTCTTTCTGCGGTAGCAAAAATTGGAAATTGAGGAGATGCCCATCAATTGAGGAATGGATGAACAAGTTGAGATATTTGAATATAATGGAAGACTATTGTTCCATAAGAAAAGATGAGCAGGCAGAGGGTGTGGGTATGTGCCTGTTAAATCCAAAGCAATTGTCTGGGGAGAGGAAAACATTAAGAATTATTTCTGGAGGGTAGTCAGGGGAGGTCTCCTTAGTAGGTGTCATGTGAGATAAACTTTATAGAGACAGATTCTAAGAGGCAGAGGTGAGGAAAGAGAGCATTCCAGACACATAAGGAGTCTTACACAATGATTTAGCGATGGCAAATGGAATGTTGTATGTGGGAGAAATGGGAGAGAGCAGGAGGAAGTTGAAGGTAATTAGGAAAAACAGACTGGGACCAGATTTTGAAGTTTGGTTATGTGTTTGTTTTGTTTTGTTTTGTTTTGGTTTGGTTTTTTTTTTTTTTTTTATGCTAAACAGAGAAATCGATACTCATATACTATGTTGTCTTGAAATAATATTAAGTTCCTTATATCCTAAAATGAGTTGAAATGCCTGATGGATTCTAAAGGAAAGAATTGTGCCATTTCTTGGGAGATTAAGGGAAATTAAACAAGGAATAAAAACCCTGGGACAGAAGAGGTGATAACATTTTGTTCCTTCTCTTCTGGAAAGTAATTTTCAGACTAGAAAGAAAAGAACAACCAAAAAAAAAAAAAACGTTATGCAGAAGGAATTGAAGCCCAAGATTTGTGAAGAGATGCAAAGCACATACTTCTCATGAGTTCAAGTCACCAACTATAGATGAAAGCCATTTCAGGGTTGAAAGTATTGGCAGGTAAGTTATCTCTAAATAATATCTGAAGACTGGCATATTTTGCCAAAATATTTTTGATTAATATAATAGATTCTGTAAAATATAGTCTTGGGAGTTTGTCTTTGCTTTCTGGAAAATTCTAGAACATTTTATTAGAGGTCTGGTTTGAGAATATTTAGTGAGGAAAACAGTGATCACTAGAAGCCAGTATAAGTTCATGAACAAATCATTCCATTCTAATTCCTTTCCTCTTTTTAAAGATATGAGACTTATAGAGCAAAGCTTCTCATCTTAACATGTCTTGGTGGAAATGATCAAAAGCAGAAAGGTAGAAAATGGATTCAGAAATGGTGTTCCAAACAAAGGAAGCTATATGGCCCCTATCCAGACTCTCCCAAACAAATCGTTAGAAGGAAAGATGTGATAAGGTCTTCAAAGACCTAATTAACTGTCTTGAATCTGTGCTAATATTGGCCTTTTCTTATGTAAACAAACCATGTATATTCCTTACAAATGCCATCCTGGGAGCTGTTTTCACAGGAACATGGTAGCTGCCAAAAGTCTATTGCATTCCCCAGCTAGGGACTCCCCAACTATCTACAAGTCATGAAGGTAGTTCAGTATCTCTAAATAGACTATATTGCTCATCACTTTTCTATTAACCAACAAAAAATTAAAGAAAGTCCTTTGTGGTATGAAATGAAATTCATAGAACTCCATGGAGAAAGTTCTAGCTTTTTATTTACCTTCTACAGGTATGAGTATCATGTAATATTTTCATTAAAGATAGATTCTAAAAACACTTATTTTTATTGCCCAACAGGTAAATATAAACCTTGCACAGAACATGCGCCCCATATACCAGCATTAGAGAAGCATTCTTTGTGTCACCTTACCTCCACTTTCTTTCAGTACCTATTACACCAGCAAGTTACTTCTTTGCTTGGCTGCTAATTCTTCTTTTCCCCACCTAAACACCCTACAGAATTCCAAAACTGTCACATCCTTCATTCTGCCTTCCCAAACACACCAGTGCCAAATAATTTTAAAGATTATTACTTGTAATATATTGTCATAAGTGGTATTAATGGACCCCTTCTCATTTTTATCACAGTACTGCCCTTGATTTTCTTTGCCTTTTGTTACTCCATATCTCCATATTAATTTTGTCAATATTTTTCTAGACATCTGTGTGTGGTATATGTGTGCATATATACACATATGTGTGTATGTGTGTATATATATATGTGTGTGTGTGTGTGTACACACACACACATATACACAAACAGAGTTTTGGCACAGACCTAAATAAATTTATTTAGGTTTTATTGCCATTAAAAAAATACTTTGGGGGCAGAGTCAAGGTGATTTCCACCTCCCCCAATTCATGTAAAAGGGGACTCTGAAAGAACTTTGGAGCTACAGAACCCAAAAAATGAAACAAAGAAGCTAACCTCCTGCTGAGGACAGCCCAGCACACCAGCAGGAATCAGCCAGCATAACTCTCTGGGAGCAGAGCCCAGGCCCAGCCCATGGTTTTAGCTCCAGGGCAGGCCTGACCAACCAACTGCTGGAGGGACTCCAGATCACCAACAGCTGTGGCTGTTTCCAGAATTATCAATACATAAATTATAAGAACAAAGTGAGAGTTCAGTGCAGTGTGGTTTTTGGGATCTAGTAGTTGGGAGTGCTTCAGCCTCTTCCCCCAGGGTGAGAAGCCACTGAGGAACTGAGGCCATGCAGCCACCCCCATATGGCAGCTTCAGCTCCTGGCCTGCAGAGTGTAAGTGGACCAAGCAACCAGTCTGCGGAGTAATCACTCTTGCTTTAAATTGCATGGATATGGAATGTGGTATAGGGGGAGGTCCTGGGGTGTATGACCAGCTTGCCAGAGCATGGGGGGGTTTCAAAGAGGGCACCCAACTAATACCTTCGACGGCTGAGAAAACCCTAGTATTTGGTATGAAGCTCCCCTGTCTGGTAGCAAAGTCCTAGAGTGGCAAAAAGCCCAAAAGTCAAGTAATTGAGTGGCAATATGAGCAAGCAAAGGTAGCAAACCAAGCAAACAATTCAACATTAGACTGCTATTTTGGGGACAAAAAAGGATCAAAGCATGGAGCAGGAAGAAGACAGTGAAGTCAGAAGCCCTGCACCAAAAGCTTCCAGGAAAAAAAAAAAAAAAAACAAGTGGGTTAAAGATCATAGAGGACCTTAAGAAGCAAATAAGAGAAGTGGAGGAAAAATTGGGAAGAGAAATGAGAATGACACAAGAAAATTATGAAATGAGAGTCAACAGCCTGATTGAGGAAAATACACCTTAAAAAATAGACTAACTGAAATGGCAAAAGAGGCTCAAAAAGGCAATGAGGAGAAGAATGCCTTGAAAAGCGCCATTTGCCAGATGCAAAAAGAATCTCAAAAATTCTCTGAAAGGAATAATTACTTCAGAATTAGATTGGAACAAATGGAAGCTAGTGACTTTATGAGAAATCAAGATGCTGTTAAACAGATCCAAACAAATGAAAGACTGGAAGGCAATGCGAAATATCTCATTGGAAAAACCACTGACCTGGAAAAGAGATCCAGGAGAGATAATTTTAAAAATATTGGACTACCTGAAAGCCATGATCAAAGAAAGAACATAGAAATCAACCTCCAAGAAATTCTCAAAAAAAACTGCCCTGATGTTTTCAACCAGAGGGCAAAATAGAGGTTGAAAGAATCCATCAATCACCTCCTGAAAAAGATTCCAAAAAGAAAACTCCTAGGAATAATATAGCCAAGTTCCAAAATTCCCAGATAAAGGAGACAATATTACAAGCAACAAGGAAGAAGCAATTTCAATATTGTGGAAACACAATAAGGATAACACAGGATCTGGCAGCTTCTACAAGGAGGGATTTAAGGGTTTGGAATATGATATTCCAGAGGACAAAGGAGCTGGGATTAAAACCAAGAATCACCTACAGAGAAAAACTGAGTATCATGTTTAGGGGGAAAATATGCTCATTCAGTGGAATAGAGGACTTTCAAGCATTCTTGATGAAAAAACAAGAGTTGAATAGAAAATGTGACATTCAGATACAAGAAGCAAGAGAAGCCTGAGAAGGTAAACAGGGAAAACAAATCATCAGGAACTTATCAAAGTTGAACTATTTACATTCCTACATAGAAAAACAATAATTGTAACTGATGAAACTTTTCTCAGTATGAAAATAGTTGAAGGGAATATATGTGTGTATACATATGTCTATATAGGAGGCATATGTATATGGGCATATGAATACATATGTGAATGTGTGTATATATATTTACAGGTATACATAGATAGAGGGCACAGGTCCAATTTAATAGGAAGGGATGAGACTTAAAAGGTGAAATTAAGAGGTGAGAGAGTAATATAACAAGAGGATGTAGCGAGAGACAGAATGGAGTAGACTATCTTATCTAGAATAGGCAAGGGAAAATGGTTACAATGGAGGGAAAGAATAGAAGGAAAAAAGGCAAAACCTTATTCTCATTGATTTTGGCTTGGGGAGGGAATGACATACACATGAAATAGTGTATCTCACTACACAAGAAAGTAGGGGGTAAGGGGATGAGAGTGGGGATGATGGAAGTGAGGGTAGGCTGGGCGGGGAGGGAAATAGGGAGCACCCACTTTTGAAAAGGGACAACATCAAAGCAGAGAATAGAACAAGTGGGAAGTGGGATAGGAGGGAGGGAAATATAGTTAGTCTTTTACAATATATCTACTATGGAAATGTTTTACATAAGTATACATGTACAACCTATACTGAATTGCTTATCTTTTCAGTAAGGGTGGGTGACAAGGGAAGAAGAGAATGAATTTGGAATTCAAAGTTTTAAAATCAAATGTTTAAAATATTTAAATACAATTATTAATACTCTTTTTTCATGTAATTGGGAAATAAGATATGTAGGCACTGGGGCATCGAGATCCACCATGGCCTACTGGAAAGGTCGAAGGGGGTATGGGAGAAGATATGGGAGAGTGCAGATTGGAGGAGGGGATATCCTGTGGGACTATTTTGGATTCATGGGTAGGGGGAAAATGGGGAAAATTTTGTAACCCCAAATCTGGCATAAATGAATGATGTCAACCAGAAGTTAAAAAAGCATTTGGAAAAAAAAAAAGATGCTTTGACTCAATCTGCCTAGGAGCAATTGCTCTTTTTCTAATTATTTATATCTATCTTTATTTCTGCAGTACTTTATACTTTGAACCATATGGTATCAGATATTAAATGAAATCCATAGTTATTTTAAAAGTGAGTGGGATATAGGGAAACCAAAAATCCCCTACCCAGAAAAATTAAAAGTCAGAGGTATCTTGAGGAAGGAAAAGGAAGTTTTTAATCTCTACCCCCATGGGAAGAGGGCAGTCCTCTTCATGGTGGATAAGGAAATGCAGGCATGTTACAAAAGAAAAAGCAAAAATGTATACCTTAGAGGGCAGAGCCAAGATGGTGGTGTAGAAGCAGGAAAACTCTGTGTGCTCACCCCATAACCACCTCAAATACTTATGAAAATGACTCTAAACAAACTTTAGGGCTACAGAACCCCCAAAATGACAGAGAGAATCAAATCTACTGCTGAATGCAGCCCAGAAGGCAGACAGGAAGGGTCCATTACAGTACACTGGGAACAGAGCCCAGCCCTGAATGAGGCTGCAGTTTTAACCTCAGGGTAGCCAGACCAGCCCCTACTGGAGGGACTTTGGGAGAGTGGATCACAAGCAGCTGTGGTGGTTTCCAGAATTATCAAAATATAACTGGAAAACAGAAAGTAAGAGGTCAGTGTGGACTCTGGGAACAGGAGGTCCAGAAGTGTGGTCCGGCTTCTGCCCCTGGAAGGAGGAGTGGCTGAGGCATGGTGGCTGCAGCAGTGTAGTTGCTTCAGAGCTCCTGGCCTGTAGATTGTAGGGGAACCAAGCAACCATTCTGAGAGGTAATTGCTCTTGCTTTATTCTGCTTGGATTTAGATTGCTATCTAGGGTGGATGTCCTGGAGTGTGTGACCAGGTGCCAGAGCCAGTGGAGGCTTCAGAGAGGGCACCCAACTAATAGTACTTGCAGGTGCAAAAACCCCAGTGATTTGGAACAAAGCTCTCCTCTCCAGAAGCAGAGTTCTACTGTGGCAAAAAAGTCAAAGGAAGCAAAGCAAGCACAGCAATCCAACTTTAGATTCTTATTTTGAGGACAAAAAGTATCAAAGCATGGAACAGGAGGAAGACAATGAAGTCAGAACTCCTGTACCAAAAGATTCCAAGAAAAATATGAATTGGTTAAAGGCCATAGAGGAGCTTAAATGGAATTTTGAATACAAAATAAGAGAAGTGGAGGAAAAATTGGGAAGAGAAATGAGAATGATGCAAGAAAATCATGAAAAGAAAGTCAACAACCTGACTGAAGAAAATAACACCTTAAAAATAGGCTAAGTGACATCCGGGTCCCAATGCTGCCACTGCCACCTGTCCTTGCTCATTCAGTTTCGCAGAACCAAGAGAGTCCCGACCAAGATGGCAGCTGGCTGTGGGGTGAGCCAGCTCCTTCAGTTCCTCTCTGCCGGCTGTGGCCACCCCCAATGGCTTTACCCCAGCCAGCTGCCCAGGCGGCAGCGACAAGACCGAGTACAACAACAGGCAGAACCTCTGGTCCTGCATCCTCAGGGAGGTCTCCGCCCCATCACTCTCCAAGCTCCCATCAGCAAGAAAGTCTTACTGCTGGCTGAAGATGGAGTTGGAAAAACAAGCTTGATAGGGAGACTCCAGGGAAGAACTGAGGAGTGCAAGAAGAGGAGAGGAGTGGAGTATTTGTACTTGAGTGTGAATGATGAGGACAGAGATGATCAAACAAAATGCAACATGTGGATCTTACATGGAGACTTGTATCATAAAGGGCTCCTTAAATTTGCAATGGAAGCCAACTCTCTGAGAAACACATTTGTTATTCTGGTTGGTCACATGTAGCCTTGAACTGCTTTGGATTCTTTACAGAAATGGGCAAGTGTGGTGAGAGAATATATTGATAAGCTAAAAATGCCTTCTGAGGAAATTAGAGAAATGGAACATAAATTGATTATTGATTTCCAGGAGTACATAGAGGCTGGAAAAGATTTCCCAGCCTCTCCCTAGAGAAGAAGCACATTGCAGGAAGACAGAGATGATAGTGTCATGTTACCGCTGGGCGCAGACACACTTACATATAACTTGGGTGTCCCAGTGCTCATAGTTTGCACAAAGTGTTGTGCCATTAGTGTGTTAGAAAAAGAACATGATTACAGAGATGAACACTTTGACTTTATTCAATCACATATCTGGAAATTTTGTTTCCAGTATGGTGCAGCTCTTCATTTATACTTCAGTAAAGGAAAATAAAAATATAGATTTATTATATAAGTACCTTATTCGGAAATTATACAGATTCCCTTTTAAGATGCCTGCTGTTGTTGTGGAAAAAGATGGATTATTTATTTCAGCAGAATGGGATAATGATAAGAAGATAGGAATTTTACGTGAAAATTTTCAAATGTTAAAAGCAGAAGATAGTTTTGAAGATATTATAACCAAACCACCTTTCTGAAAGGTTGTTCATGAGGAGGAAATTTTACCAGAAGATGACCAAGAATTTCTTATGAAACAACAGTCCCAGTTACCAAAGCAACCACCAATAGCAGCTGGACGGCCAGTGGATTCCTCTCCACGAGTCCCTGGTGGTTCCCCTCAAACAACTAATAGATCACTATCTTCCAATGTGACCAGCATGTCACCTATCCCTGCTGGGTCAAAGAAAATTGATCCAAAAATGAAAGCTGGAGCTACAAGGTGTCCTTGTATTTGTATACATAGAAGGTGTCCTTGCTAATTTCTTCAAAAGTTTTCTGAGTAAAAAAAACAGGCTCAGCTGGGGGCCCTGGCCTTGGTAGCAGCAGCCATGGAGGTGGTGGGGGTGGTGGCATCAGCAGCAATTTACCACCGTCAGGAAAAAAAAGGCAGGCCAGAAACCTTTCTTGACAGATGTTCAGGCAGAATTGGACAGAATTTCACAAAAACCCAATATGGTTTCTCCTACAAACACCAACTTCCCCTACAGAAGGTGAAGCATCTTGAAGATACCAAATTAAGCCATTTATTCAGTTTTCTTGAGAAAATGTAAAAAAAAAATAGGCTAACTCAAATGGAAAAAGATGCTCAAAAAGCCAATGAGGAGAAGAATTCCTTAAAAATCCCCATTTGCCAGATGCAAAAAGAATCTCAAAAAACTCTCTGAAGGGAATAATTACTTCAGAATTAGATTGAAACAAATGGAAGCTAGTGACTTTATGAGAAATCAAGATACTATTAAAAATAGGTCCAAACAAATGGAAAAATAGAAGGCGATGTGAAATATCTCATTGAAAAAAACCATTGACCTGGAAACTATATTCAGGAGAGATAATTTAAAAATTATTGGACTACCTGAAAGCTGTGATAAAAAAAAAAGAAACTAGAAATCATCCTTCAAGAAATTCTCAAGGAAAATTTCCCTGATGTTTTAGAATTAGAGGGTAAAATAGAGGTTGAAAGAATCCACTGATCACCTCCTGAAATAGATCCCAAAAAGAAAACTCCTAGGAATATTATAGTCAGGTTCTGGAGTTCCCATATCAAGAAGAAAATATTACAAGCAGCCAAGAAGAAACAATTTGAATATTGTAGAAACACAATCAGGATAACAGGATCTGGCAGCTCCAACACTGAAGGCTCAAAGGGCTTGGAATATGATATTCCAGAGTTCAAAGGAGCTGGGATTAAAACCAAGCATCACATACCCAGCAAAACTGAGCATCGTGATTCAGGGTAAAATATGGTAATTCAATGAAATACAGGACTTTCAAGCATTCTTTTTTTTTTTAAGCAATAGGGGTTAAGTAACTTGCTCAAGGTTACAGGGCCAGGTGTTTCTGGGTGGGTGATAAGTGTCTGAGCCCGGACTAGATCCACAATTTATCCTGACAGTAGAGCCAGTGCTCTTACTCTCTGTGCTACCTGGCTGCCCCAACTTTTAAGCATTCTTGATGAAAAAAAAAACATAGCTGAATAGATAATTTGACATTCGGATACATTCTTGTATGCAAGAGAAGCATGAGAAGGTAAAGAGGGAAAACAAATAATCAAAAACTTATCAAAGTTGAACTATTTACATTCCTACATGGAAAAATGATCATTATAACTTATGAAACTTTTCTCAGTATGAGAATAGTTGAAGTGAATATAAATGTTTGTGTGTGTATATATAAAGTATACATACGTATATGTCCATATAGGAAGGCATATGGACACATGAATACATATGTGAGTGAGTGTATATGTCTGTACAAGTATACATAGATAGAGCGCACAGGACCAATTTAATAGGAATGGATGATACTTAAATGGTGAAATTGAGAGGTGAGAGAAGAATATAAGGAGAGGAGATAGGGAAAGACAGAATGGGGTAAATTATCTCATATAGAACAGGAAAGGGAAAACTGTTACAATGGAGGGGAAGAACAGGAAGGCAAAAGGGATGGGTCAAACTTACTTTCATTGCATTTTGCTTAGGGAGGGAATCACATACACTAAATAGGGTGTCTCACCCTACAGGAGACTAGGGGGAAAGGAGATGAGAGTGGGGATGATGGAGGGGAGGGCAGGTTAGGGGGGAGGGAAGTTGGAAGCACCCACTTTTGAAAAGGGAGAGGATCAAAGTAGAAAATAGAAGTGAGGGGGGGTGGGATAAACTGGCAGGGTATATAGTCAGTCTTTCACAAAATATCCATTATGGCAATGTTTTGTGTACCTACACATGTACAACCTATATTGAACTGCTTATCTTCCCAGTATGTGTGGGTGATGAGGGAGGAAGGGAAAGAATCTGGAACTCAAAATTTTGAAATCAAATGTTTAAAAATATATATTATTTTTTTCATGCAATTGGGAGATAAGATATACAGGCACTGGCATATAGAGATCCATCCTGCCCTACTGGAAAGTTGGAGGAGGGATGGGGGAGGAGATAGGAGAGAGCAGATTGGGGGAGGGGGTATGCAGTGGGATCACTGTTTTAGGGTGGTGGGTAGGGGAAAATTGGGGAGAAAATTTGTAAGTCAAATCTTGTGGAAATGAGTGATGTAAACTAAAAATAAACATAAAATTTAATAATTAAAAAAAGAATTTATACCCTAATGCAGTCAAGGTCCCCTCACCCCTCTGCCTGTACCTTCTCCCATTGTCTGGAAGGTGGAATCTCAGTATTAGAGGAAACCTTCCCCAATGATGTATAACAAAGAAGGCCACCACTATCCCCTATTGACTTGGGCAGGAAACCAAGGTACTATTCATGTCCTTATTTGGCAAAGGCCAAGAAGGATGTCTAAGAGATTCCTACAATTCTAGAAGGGCTTAAGGCTTATTGACAGCAAGGGAAGGTGCTAGGTTGTATAATTCTTAGGAAACCCAGGATTCGGGTCTGTCCAGTCTTACAAAAATATGTCTGTGGTTGCCAGATAGTGTCTCTCCCTTCTCATTCTGAGGAGTCTTCACAGAGGGTGCAGAGAGAGTGTACCCCACTTGAAAGGGACTTCTCTTTCTAGTTCTTCTTGCTAATGCTTTATCCTGCAATTTTTCTCTTTCCTTCATTCATCCTATGATGTTATTATGTCTAGATCCACGTTTTTGTCAACTCTGAAACTACAGATCACTCTCCCTACTTGTTCCCTAATAAATTCAATATAGAATAAAAAATCTTCTCAATTCTTGCCCCTTGGTCCCTTCTGAATATTCTGCCCTTTTGGCCTTCAACATCTTCACTTCTCCTGCCCTTTGCCTCTAATATCTGTTAATTATGTACAGGAGTGGTCATAGCTTGGACTACCCCTTCTCCCTACTCCCCACCTCAAATGCCAGAAGTCTTTGTTAGTTACTGGTGCCTCATGACCTAGAAGCATTTTCTACTGTTCCACCTTAACTCTAAAATTAGTTCAGGGTTTGGTGAGCCACACACCTTATTGTCTTTTATCTGCTTTTGACTCACAAATATAGGTTATTAATTAGTAATAATATCATTGATTAGCAATTCTTTCAAGTAGGATCCAGATAATTCTAAGGACAGTTTGGTTTCAGGAACATAATTCTGCATAGTTTCTTGGGCAAACCTTCACATGCCACTTGAGGCATCTCCATTTCTCACAAACTACAGTCTCCAAAATAAATCTCTTATTATCGACTTGGAAATTATAGTGCTCCAGGGACCTCTGCATGCTGTGCCAATGCTATCTTTCATCTATGGATGGTCCCAGAGTTCAGTACTGGACTTCTACTTGTTGTCCACAGTATCCAGTCTACATTTTAAAATGCACCTATTTGGGGTAGCAAAGGAAAGCCATTTATGTTAAGGCATAACTAGGCAGGTATATACAACTTTTGTTGATCCTTACCAAGTCCATGAAAAATTTCATATCCTGGGATGGCTAGGTGGCACAGTGAATAGAGCATAGGCCCTGGAGTCAAGAGGGCCTGAGTTCAAATCTGGCCTCAGACACTCGACACAAAACTAGCAGTGTGACCTTGGGCAAGTCACTTTACCCCAATTGCTCTACCTCCCCTTTCCAAAAAAGTAAAAAAAAATAATTCATATCCTTTCATATGAGTAGTTTTTTTTTTCACTGAGGCCACAGTTGAATCATACTAATGGGCTCCTAATTAGAATCCTAATGGTTCTAAACTCAAATAATTCAAATTTTGCTCCTAGAGTCACTAAATAAAATGGTTACCTGAGATCTACTTTCAAGTCCAGTTAAACAATCTATCACCTACATATTTTCAGTCGTGTTAGTCCATGGTTCTGAAGTAAAGCATCCTTTGAGAGTCATTTACTAGGAAACTCCTTTTGCCTTTTACTTTGGTGAGTAAAGTAAAAAGTCCTTTGCCTTTTACTGCTTCCTGACACTGGTATAGTAGACCATAATCCTTGATATAAGGAGTTAATTCTCTTCTTGGGTGCACCAAGGATGTAAATATCCAGGTTGTTCTCTCTGATAATACCAGATTAGCTCACACCTATTGCTAGTCTACCTTGACTATAGAGGCAGCTAGGTGGATTAGTGAATGCCCAATCTCAAATCAAGAAAATCTGAGTGCAAATCTGGCCTCAGGTACTTACTAGCTGCATGACCCTGGGCAAGTCATTTAACTTCTCTCTGTCTCAGTTTCTTCAATAGTAAAAATGGAGATAATAAGTACCTACTTCTGAAGGATCTTCTGAGGATCAAAAGAGATATTTGTAAAATGCTTGGCACATAGTAGGCACTTCATAAATGCTTGTTTTATTATTTTTTTCTCTTCTTCCTTACTTCCCATGGTACATCTGGAATCATCCATAGATACAGAACATTCCACATGTACATACACACACCAACTTCATGAATGAAGAAACTGAGGCCCAAATAGGTTAAATGACTTATGATAGAAACAGACTCAAAGTCCACATCATTTAGATCTCCAGTGAATCACCTTTTCTTCTGTAACCTCTGTTTCCCTAGTATTAAACCTTTTTTATTCCTGAATTTAATTCAATAGAGAATTGAATAGGACTCTCTATTACAGGATTTAAGGCATAGACATTTGGTCAACTGGTATTCAAGAGCATGGTAGCTTGTTTACTTAACTCACTATAGCAATTCTTTGTACCTACTTATCTCTGTTTTCCAATCAATTTTATCAGTTGTGAATATGTGAAAGACTATTCCTACTTTCCAGGTCAGTTTAGTCAGTATAAATAATACTTCATCAGCTCTCCATCTTTCCAATCAAGTAACCCAAAATATTCAAGAAATCTTTTTTTTAATTTTTTCTTTTTGGAGGGGGGAATGGAGGGTAATTGGGGTTAAGTGACTTGCCCAAATTCACAAGGCTAGTTTTTGTGTTAAGTGTCTGAGGCTGGATTTGAACTCGAGTCCTCCTGACTCCAGGACCGGTGCTCTATTCACTGTGCCATCTAGCCGTCCCAAAGCAATATTTAAGAAATCTTGACATGGTACATGTACTCTGAGGTTCCCAGGCCTTAACATAAGTAATTACCATTTTTGTGATACTTTCCCAAACTTCTGAACATATCTAGAAATTGTTTTACCCTTGTGTTCAATTATTATTAGGAGCTTGATGTGAAGTTCCTCAATATACTCCATATCCCCAAAGTGATTATTCAAGGTCCTTAAGCATTCATGTACCGTAACAGATGGGTTTTCCATTTTTAACATATGAAACACATCAAATGCAGATCCACTGAGGCTTTCTTATAGTCATCTTCACTTTTCAGTGTCTGACACCTGGTACTCTTGTAGCAGCAACTCAGTAGCATATGTTTGCAAAGGTTTATATTTTCCCTCTGCTTCTAGGGTAATAGTATCTCGTTAAGATGATAGTAACTTCCTAAAGAAGATCCACTTAAGATACAGTCAAAATATCTTTTGCCAATACTTTGGGTGACATGGTCATTTTGTGGTTAAGAAGGGGCCCCTTCCACTCTCATAATTTTCCCATGCCAATAATAATTATAATTTATCTTCGCTATGAAGAAGATAAGGCTCTTCTAGAAAGTATCATCTACACACCTGAATTTATGCTAACTCCGCTCTCTAGGCTTCTCTCCAGGGTGCTGGGAAGGCTCTGTTGCTTAGGAAACATACACATGATGAACTATTGCAAAGTGGTGCAATTTGTTTTAATTCATCAAAAATTATTAGGTACCTTTTTATGAACTATGAAAGAATCATCATGTTATTGTAATAAGAGTACTGAACTCAGAACCAAAAAAGTTCTCTGTTTAAGTATTGTACCCTCCTCCACTCCAATACTGATACATACTGTTGTCACTGTCCCCCAGGCCTGTAAACATCTCCTTTGACACTTTGATTCCTTGGCATCCTTCAAGATTCAGCTCAGATACCTTCCTTGCTCACAATCTGATTTCACTACCAGTGTTGTTCCCTCTGTTGCTACTTTTCACTTATGCCAAATCTATGTACAACCTAGTTAATTTCATGCTTTTGCCTCCTTTAGACTATAAGTTCTTTGAGGTCTCAGTTTGCCCTTCTTTTAATCTCTAGTTCTTAGGACATTGCCTAAAATATAATGTGCCTTAATTATTTTTCATTGTTGTTTAGTCATTTCAATCAAGCCCAATTCTTTGTGATCCCTTTTGGGGTTTTCTTGGCAAAGATACTAGAGTGGTTTGCCATTTCCTTCTCCAACTCATTTTACTGATGTCAAAATTGAGGCTAACAGTGTTAATTCAATTCCCCAGGATCACATAGCCAGTAAGTAATGGACACTAGATTTGAACTCAGGAAGATGAGTTTTATCAGTTCTAAGCTCAGTGTTCTATCCAGTGCACTACCTAGCTGCCCCACAGAGATTTCTATAGGTTCTTTTCAGGGTCTTTTCAATTATTCCTTCACCACAGTTTAGTGGCATTTCTCAAACCAATGGCACTTTGTAAGTCCCTACTTTCAACTCGGTGCACAAATCCTGTGAGGACTCGTTTGTATACTGTGTCATCATGCCATATGTAGCCCAATAGTACAATGCTTATTAGACCCTTAGTCGTTCAACACTTCCAAATTTAACTCTATAATATTAGCTATTGAAACATTGAATGATGTATATACTTCAATGGATCATCCTCAATGTATAAACTCCATATAAATACTTGTATCAGAGACCTGTGACACCAAGGGCAAGGGCTTTCTCATACTCTATAGCCCAGTGACACTGGCCTTACTGCTATTCCTCATGTAAAACACTCCAAATCCAAATTGGGTGCATCTTCAGGGACAGTCTCTCATGTCTGGAGTATTCAGCCTCTCAACTCTGCATCCTGGTTTCCCTGGCTTCCTTCAAATCTCATCTAACATTCCATCTTCTATGGGAAGGCTTTCCTTATCTCTGTTAAAGCTAATACCTTCTCTCCATTGATTATCTCCAACTTATCCTTTCTATATCTTGTCTAGCTGTTTTCGTGCTGTCTCCTTTTTTGACTATGAGTTCCTTGAGACCAAGCATTAGTCTTGCCTTCCTTTGCATCTCCAGTGCTTAGCATAATGCACACAGCAGACACTGTATAAATGCTTATTGATTTGCTGACTTTGGGGGATTTTCTTACTTTTTATCTGATATTGCTCATCTATGTAACCTGGGAAAATGAATGCGCAGCATCCAATAGGCTACTGACAAAAATTTCCCACATATATTAAAAAAAACACTCATTTTTCAGTTTTATAGGAGAAAATTTTATTCAACAGGAAAAAACACAGAGACCCTTGAATAAATGCACCATTAGTCTGGATGATGTTTTTACATTCCCTGAGTAATTTATAGTCCCGGATATGTTGTCTCTTCTGACAAAACAGTACCTGCTCCCACATATCCCCATTTTCTGGTTTCTACCAGTGATATCTATAGTAAAAGGGTAGGAAAGGAAGAGATGAGTGCTGCATCCTCTCCTTTCAGCTTCCTGTAACTCCACAATACACTCCAGAGCCTTTGTAGAGTTGGACAAATCTGCAAATTGGTTCAATCCTAATGAAAAACAAGCATAATACCTCAAGAGTACGATTCTTCTGCCTTTCCACATCTCTTCCCTCCCAACAAACACTGACTTTAATCAGTCCCACTTTCTGCCATGGATGCTTTCAGAAGAACAGCATTTGTTTTGCTTTGAAACATGGACCCAGGAGAAACAGTGAGAGTTTGGTACAACGATGTGTCAGGTTCTGAGAAGAGCCTTTTGCTAAATAATGGAGAAATCCTTTCTGCCAAGGTACAAATACCATCATGTGCAAGGGCCCCAGTAACTTAATCTGATTATGCCCCTTCCCTGGCCTTTCTTAGTTTTCTTTTGGAGAATTAAGTCAACATGAAGGGATAAGTGAGTTCTACTTGTTTGCAGGAATCAGTTCTAGTTTTAGTTTGAGGTAATCAGTAGGCTTCCCTAATTCTCTTCCCTCACAATCCCATCTTTCTACTTCCTTTGGTATCTCCATTTAGCCAAATGGTGTTTCCTTAAATGTGTCCCTCACCTCCTACAATGCTTATTGCTTTTGATATAAACCAGTTCATCTCATCCTTCTGCAAACCTCTTTTAGTCATAGTAATGGACACTGAAAAGGAGGATGCGATATAGAGAGAGAATAGACCAATAATGAGAATTTAATGGGTGGGGAGTGGGGAGAGCAAGGAAATTGCTGCAAGTGCTACAAGGTCATATGAAGAAGAAATTATGTACCTTGGGGAAATTAGTAATGGAGAGTATTCTAGGTCCATTTGATATCTGTACATACAATTATATGGGGGTATTTTTCTTTCAACATTGATATAGTGAATAACTGAAATGTCCTGGACTGGTTCAAAATCTGTGACTGACTCCCTCTCTCTCTCTCTCTCTCTCTCTCTCTCTCTCTCTCTCTCTC
>NW_027185616.1:28870940-29008609 GCF_028583685.1 Petaurus breviceps papuanus
CTCTCTCTCTCTCTCTCTCTCTCTCTCTCTCTCTCTCTCTCTCTCTCTCTCTTTCTCTCTCTCTCTCTCTCTCTCTCTCTCTCTCTCTCTCTCTCTCTCTCTCTCTCTCTCTCTCTCTCTCTCTCTCTCTCTCTCTCTCTCTCTCTCTCTCTCTCTCTCTCTCTCTCTCCTTCTCTCTCTCTCTCTCTCTCTCTCTTTCTCCTCCTCCTGCTCCTCCTCCTCCTCTTTTGTTTCTTTCAATATTCAGGCATTCGTTCATGCACACTGGATATAGAGGTATATTGGTACAGGTTGTGGGAATTCTTTAGGGGTTGTTTGCGTGTAGCTTTCAGGGCACCACTACATAGGACTTCAAGGCAGTCTTGGTTATTTTCACATGAAAATATATTCTTTCATGTTACTTTGACACACTTTTAAAAATATACAATTACCTTCTTTTCCACACCGTTAAATCCTATTCAAGTAGATGGTGGTGTTTTCCCCATTCAAATTTGCAAATAAGTTAGCATAGTAAAAAGGTTTATTATTCAGTAACCCCTGGCATTTCAGGGTACACATTGAAAGGAGTGTGTGGGAAGAACATGAGCCAGCACAGAGATTAGCTCTGACATAATAACTGTTTTTAGATTCCACGGGTAACAGTTTTCATTTTATTTATAAGCTTCACATTTTAAATTGACGTTTATTCTGGGCAATGTGTGAAATTATTTGACTGTGACCAGACTTATTTATAAATTCAATATAACTGACACATTTCATATGCTATTTGTATTTCAGATATATTGGAAACATTACAATTAAAATATGTGAGCTGAAAGAGTGGTGGGGAAAAACACAGATCCTGTTAAATAATATTTGATTGCACACATATTTAGGATGTTTAAAAAAAAAAGGAAGAGATGCAACATGAACTATTTATCTCTGTGCCTGCAAGTATGCAGGGAGAAAAAAATAAGACCTGCTAAGACTAGTATATGAAAAGGACTTGAAGAAATGTTAACTTAACACATTGAAATATTTTTTTTATAATTAGTAGAGTCTCTCAATACATCCAGAAGTTGAAATAACTTTCAGATTTGCAACTGAAAATCTTAAAAGTCTGCAAAGTCTCATGGAGAGTATACTTGGAGAGGAGAGCCTTATGCAATGTTCCATAGTCCCTGCTAATGACAGGTCAGAATAACCTCAAACATAGCCTCTCTTCAGGTATTCTGGTTCTGGAAGAACTCTGAGACTTCAAAGAAGCCCAAACGTAATTTCTCTATGTATGTGTACCACATACCCTTATCCTTTGCAGTCATCCCACTTTCATGCTGTGGGAGACACAGGGGAGAAGGAGTCACCTCTACTTCCATTCCCTCTACCATAGCCACTAAATTCCAAAACTGCATCTGGCTGATAATAAGACACTTAGATAAGCAATAACACTGCAAACAAAAACATTTTTATATAGCAAAGACAAGCACACACAATTGTATGTCTATGTTTTTTTTTTCACATGAAATGTATTTTGGTTTAGTGCTTTGCAGGTATAAATTTTATTTCTCGTGGTCTTTCAAAAGATTTAATAAAGCAAAAGAAAACTGTATACAATAATCATTAATCATTTCAAATATGATACCAGTGGAATATGCATTCTTTCTCCAGTTTAAAAAAAAGTAATATAAATAAACATTTTCAAAAAATTCTTTTATGGAAAGTTGGCCAGTAAATTTCTATGCAATTTCCAGTACACAGTAAAAATACCATTATGCAGATTGAACAAACCAGTGATTTATTTTTAAATATATAAAGGTGGTCTTCCTCTCAAAAACCCTGTATGCTTCATTCCTATCTTATATCCAATGGAAAGGTTACAAATCAAAAGTAATGGATGTTTTAAAAAGCCCCCAACTTCACAAATTTTATTGAAAAAAATTAAGTAAAATAAACCACACACACACACACACACACACACACACACACACCAAAAGAATTTTTTTTGATTCATCATGAAAAGAAAAAAACAAGATCTGAAGAGCTTTCAGAAATGCTTTCAGAAATACTTGGGAACAGACAAGTCCTTTCTTAAAAGAAAGATCTGATTAGGCCATTTCATGTCAGATGCTGTCAGGCTGTGTTTAGCAAGATCAGAAATGATAATACTACAAAAGTAAAGTGCAAGTAGAAGTGTAATACACAGTAATATGTAATATATGTGTAATAATGTGTAATATGCAGTAATTATACATTTTAGCTCTGAAAATCCTTAAAATTTCAGTCATTGGAAGATGATCTTGATTAGGAAAGGTTTTTTGATTGCTTAACTGCTACAGTTCTCTCTTTTAAGACCCATCTCCCCCAAGATCTGTCATTTTGTCTCCTAGACACTTGATATTATTGTAATAGTCTCTGCAACATCCATATCCTCCACTTTCAAGTTTTCTCCCCATAATTTTGATCTCTTCCTCCTCTAGAGAAGCCTCAGCCTTGAATTCAAATCCCACAGAAGAAGCCACCTCAGCCACTGAATGGACTCCTTAAGTATCCATGGTACTGATTTTCTGATGATTTGCCTAAATGACTCTTACCTAGCCCTTAGTCATTGAATGGGTTTTGCCTCAGGCAAACTGAGTTCTAGGAAAGACCTTAATTTAGAAAGGTCAAGGTCACCCTCTCCTTCATGGGCCATCACCAATCACCTTGACTTTTGTCTTGTCACTGGACTCCAATGCCTCTGGAGGAGAGAGTGAGACAAATGGCTCTGTATTACTTAAATCCAGTTCAGGTAAAAGTCAAGATATCACTTTCATTGATCCTCTTCGAGAATGAAGGACAAATAAAAAAAACAACTCTAATTTACAGCTCATCAACACTTTTCATTCTTGGCCAACATCACTTCTTTAGCATTATCTATGTTCTCAAAAGTGACAGTCAAAACCCCTGGATCTCTGAATCTACCTATCTTTCACAATAACAATTTGATCAAATTTTCCTATACTTTCAAGAGCCGTATACCAATGATCACTTATTGGCATCAAAACTCTATCCAACAAGAAAAAAGGTTTTCCTTTATCTAATGCCATCATGCCTAATATGTTGGATGGAATGGGAAAGATAAGCTGTGTCAGCAGATAGACAAGAATGACCTGAGCATCCTAACAAGAGAGTTACCAGTTTAACTGCAAGGTAATTCATGCCACTTATGGAGAATTGTTTTCTCCATTCTTTATTAATTTTATAGCTTATTTTTATATTCATAAATCACAGAATCTGAGTTGAAAGGTATTTTGATTACTTAGTTCAAATCACACTTCAAAAAAAAGAAAAAAAAAGACAATTATAACATAACCAGTATAGCCCTTGTTTGTAAACTTCCAGAGGAAGGGAAAGTACTAACTTATGATGCTTTCCATTTTTAAGTGCTCCAATTAAGAACAGAAAGGTTTTTCGTTCATTTGTTTGTTTGTTTTTGTTTCCCATAGATCAAGCCAAAATCAAACTTTGTACCTTTCTCTCATTGCTCTGTTGAGCACAACACTGCCCTTCTCTCCCCGAAATGAGCAGGAATTTCAGCCTAGGGTAAAATCCCTGCCAGATATTTCTCCATTCTCCCTCATCCCCTGCTGGATATTTCTCCATTCTTCCCAGTCCTCTTCCCCTTCCACTGGATCTTCCCCATCTCTGCCCTCAGCCTAGGGTAGACTTCCCATGTGTGGGAAATTCAAAAACACACTGTCAAGTCACTGACTGTAGTCTGGGCTTACTTAACCTGACTCACTTTAAAAACTGGCACATTGACTGTGCCAACTCACTGCCTGATATGGGTACGTGACCCTGGCAGTCCCATAGCAATAAAATCCACTTACAAATTTTAATCTCAGGGATCTTTTTTCTCACTCCTTTCTGCTCAGCTGCTTAAGATCCAGCAAAATTTCATTTTTGTAGTGTTTTCTGGTGGGAATAATTTAATAATAGATATATTTACTGTCATTTCAGAACACACATTGAAATACAAAAGGTCCTAGTCTTAGAATCATAACTTAATTCAAGCCATGGATTTGATAGTTAATAGGAGTATTATTTTAAGCCAGTAAATATCTTTCTCAATTTTCCCATCTACAAAATGGAGATAATAATCCTTCCACTACCTATCCAGCAATGTTATTGTAAAAAAAAAAGTTTGAAAGAAGAGTAAAATGGTGTTTAAATGAGAGCTAATAATATTTTTATTAGTTCTTGATAATAAGTAAAAATCAATGTTACATTAATTAAACAACAATGAAATGTATCCTAACAAACATACTAATCCTATCTCTCAAAGCTATTGGATCATTTCCTTATTATATTTTTCCCATTTAATAGTAACCCAAAATTACTTCAGAAAATAACTTAGCTTCCTATACCTTGTTCACAAACACAGGGCTATACAAAGTGATGAAATTTACTAAATGTTAATGAAATATTCATCAATATATTGAAATTTCACCATGATATTGAGATACTAATGTTATTGATTTAGTCATAGATCAAACAGGAAATATAACTGAAACTGTGAACAAAAGAAAGAGGGAGAGAGAGAAAGAAAAAAGGAAGAAAGGAAAAGAAAGAAAGAAAGAGTGAGAGAAAGAAGGAAAGAAAGAGAGAGAGAAAGAAAGAAAGAGAGAGAGAAAAAGGGAGAGAATGAGAGAAAGAAAGAGAGAAGGAAAGAAAGAAAGAAAGAAAGGAAGGAAGGAAGGAAGGAAGGAAGGAAGGAAGGAAGGAAGGAAGGAAGGAAGGAAGGAAGGAAGGAAGGAAGGAGGAAGGAAGGAAGGAAGGAAGGAAGGAAGGAAAGAAGAAGGAAGGAAGGATGAAAGATGTATCAGCAATGCAATATTCACAATGTCTATGGAAATTACAGATATGCTGATGTAATTTTCCATCACAAAATATATCCAGCTTGCTATATGGGGGAATAAGCTGGAACATTTATTAAAATACCAAAAGACTGAGTCCCCAAACCAGAAAGTGAAAGCCATCAGAGTAGTTATGACATTGGCACAGGTAGATAAAGTAGAAAGCACCCACATTTTCAAGCCTTTAAAACAGAACAGGCTACCTCAGGCAAAGGTCCTCCTCTTCCCACTCACAGCAACCACCCAGCGTCCTGGAAGCGCACTCCCAGCAGCTCCGGCTCCTGGCAGTTCTCAGCTGGAGTCCTTAGCAGAAATTCTGGCTGACTCAAAAAGGGGTTGGCACCTCCACTGCCGCTGCCTCTGCTGCTGCTGCTGCCGTCGCCACCACTGCTAGCCACCACAGGAACTCTAGCTTGTTTTCCACTTCCTCTTGCTCCGCCCCTTCCTGCTACATCAGCAAGTCCAATGGGGCATGGAAGATCTTTAAATCCCATAACCCTTACAGAAGGAAGAAAGGAGAAAATAAATTTCCCTTTCACATTTTTTTCCTCATGTTTTTACCTTTAAACATCTGATCATTCAATTTATATATGTTGCCAAAAGTTCCATGAATGACAAAATCATGAGTATCTGAGAATTATAGCGATAAAATTCTTAGTCCTACTAGGATGATCTGTATAGAAGAGCTAATTAATTTAATTTTGTTTAATAATGCATTAACTCTTTTGAGTATGATTTCTGGGGCTAATGTTTGCTGAATTATGGATAAGTCACTTAACTTATCTGAACATAAATTTATTCATCTATTAAATTAAGAAACTGATATGCTTATTCTCCTTCCAATTCTTTTCCCTAGTACATTTCATTTTATAGCATTCTTTTCATCTATTTCTTCACTTTTTTCAGTATAGTATATGTGGACAAACTATTTTATTTAATCTGAGATTTTTATTGTAATAATTATTGGGTTATTTTCAGAATCTCTACAATATTATGGCTTGACATCTTCTCTCCTGATCCAAGCTTTACCAGCACCATTCCAAAATTATAAAGTCAGCGTGCTATAGGTATCCCACTGGATTGAGAAGTCTTTGTAGGAATTCTGTCATACACAGTGCTACCAGCTCCGGGTTCCCTTGGAGCAATCCTGACCTGAGCTAAAAGACTACCTAGTTCTATACTTACCCCAGATTTTCTTCCTGCCACACTTCTTAGTTCACATAAGTCTTTAATTATCACTTTGTGCAGAGGTCAGTTGGATAAAGGCCTTGTATTTCTTAATTAATGTTCAGTCTGGTTCTGTATAGCTCTTTCATCTTATTTTGCTAGAGTATTTGTATGAGCTGGGTAGTTCTAACCTGTTCACTCTGCCAACTAAACAGAAAATATGTCACATTAACAAATGTATCTTGATTGATTGATTTTTCACGTGTACATTCATCTCAGCAAGCTATAAAAATGGGAATTTAATAAGATGAATTTTAATAAGGATAAGCAACATTTGACCTTTAGATTTGAGCATCTAACTTCATAAATACAAGATGTGGAAGATATGTCTAGACAACAATTCCTTGAAACTGTTCAGGTGGTTTTAATAGACTTCATGTTCAATATGAATGCACAGTGAGATATGGCAACCCCAAAAGCTAATGCAATCTTAGAGAAATGTAGCTTCCAATTCAATGACCATGATAATTCTTCTGTACTCAGTCCTCCTAAGCCTATATGAACATGAAGATGAAATAAAAATGGGTTCTATTTCTTCTTTCTCTCTTTTATGACATGAATAATTCCATAATAGAACATTCCACCCAAAATTGAAAACCTAGCAGATACCAGCATCATTTTTTCTTAAACCTGCTTCTAATGAGGATCTGTACTGGTAAGACTAAATGTAGATAAAGATGCATGCCAAAGCCTAAACAGAAACAATTTCCCTCCAAAAGCCTGGGAAGACCTCTTCGAACTCTATTAAGCAAGACTTATGTGTCTGTAATAAGAGTAATAATAATAATAATAAGTATATTATTGATAATTATAATAAAATAACACATAACACTTAACATTTTGAAAATCAATTTCTTCACAACCACCTTGTCAGGTAGATAGTATTATTTCCATTATATGCATGAGAAAATAAATAGAAGGGTGAAGTGACTTGCCCTTACAAAATAGCAAATTATTAAAAGAAATGGGTACTAAACATTAGGTTTCCCCAAAATAGTAATAATTTATGGTGAGAGTATTGCGACTTTGGTCACATCACCCAACAGTGATATGCCTCATATTTAAAATGAGGTAATTGGATTGTAGGAATCTTTTTTTCTTATTATTTTATTTTTCCCATTACATGTAAAAACAATTTTGACACTTGTTTTTGAAACTTCGAGTCCCAAATTCTATTCCTTCCTCTGACCAACCTCCCTCATTGAAAAGTCAAGCAATTCAATATGCATTATACATGTATATTCAAGCAAAACATTTCCATAATACTCATATTGTAAAAGAAAACAAAGAAAAAATTCAAGACAGATAAAGTTTTTTTTTAAAAAAGTATGTTTCAATCTGTATTCAAACACCATCAGTTCTTTCTCTGGGGATGGATGACATTTTTCATCTTAAGTCTTTCAGAGTTGTCTTGGATCATGGTATTGCTGAGAATAGCAAAGGCATTCACAGCTGATCATTGTACAATACTGTCATTACTTTATAAACAATACATTTCACTTTGCGTCAGCTCACGTAAGTCTTTCCAGGCCTTTTTTTTTTCTGAGAACATTCTGCTCATCGTATCTTATAGCACAACAGTATTCCATCATAATCACGTACTACAGTTTGTTCATCCATTCCCCAATTGATAGACATCTTTTTAATTTCCAATTCTTTACCCCCAGGAAAGAGCTTATATAAGTATTTCTGTACAAAGTGGTCCTTTTACTTTTTGTTCTTTCTCTCTTTGGGGTACTGACCAGGTAGTGGAATTACTAGGAAAAAGAGTATGCATGATTTATAGCCCTTTGAGCATAATTCCAAATTGGTCTACAAAATGGTTGAACCAGTGCTCAACTCCACTACATCCCCTCCCACATAGGTCATTTTCCTTTTCTTCCCTATTAGTCAATCTAATAGGTTTCATGCAGTACTTCAAATTTGTTTATTTTGCACTTCTCCAAACAATAGTGAGTTAGAACATCTTTCTATATGGCTATAGATTTGACTTTTTTGTCTGAAAACTATTCATATCTTTTGATCATTAATCAATTGGGGAATAACTATGATTATTTTTTATAAATTTGACTCAGTTCCCTCTTTCTTTATATATATATATATATATATATATATATATAATATGAAAAATGAGACCTTTATCAGATAAACTTAACTTTTTTCAGTTACTATTGCTAAATGTAGTCCCCTCCATCTTGTTATCCCCTGCCTCCTTTATTCTACTCTCTTTATCTCCTTTCACCCTGCCCCTCCTCAAAAATATTTTGCTTCTGATTACTCCTTCCCCCAATCTGCCCTCCTTTCTATCACACTTTCCCTTTTGAGTGTTCCCTCTTTGAGCCAATTCAAATGAAAGTAAAGTTCACTCACTCCCCCTGACTTCCACCTTCTTCCCCTCCACTGTAAAAGCTTTTTCTTGTTTCTTTTGTGATAAAAATTAGCCCATTCCTTTCTGTTTCTTCCAATATATTGCTCTTAATTTTATTTTAAAAATATTATGCCTTCATATTCAACTCACACCTGTGTCTTCTGTCCATATATACTCTCTTATTTGCCCTACTAATGAGAAAGCACTTATGAGTTACAAATATCATTTTCCCATGTAAACAGTTTAATCATATTAAGTTCTTTATGATTACACTTTCCCATTTATATTTTTATGCTTAGTTTGAGTCTTGTATTTAAAAGTCATTTTTTCTACTCAGTTTGGGTCTTTTTATCAAGAATGCTTGAAAATCCTCTACCCCAATGAAGGTTTTGTTCTTTCTTTTTTTTTTTTACTTTGAAATATGTTCAGTTTTGCTGGATAAGTGATTCTTTGTTGTAATTCTAGTTCCTTTGCCCTGAGAATTATCATATTACAGGCTCTCTGATCCTTTAGAATAGAAGCTGCTAGGGGCGGCTAGGTGGTGCAGTGATTAGAGCACTGGCCCTGCAGTCAGGAGGGCATGAATGCAAATCCAGCCTCAGACACAACACAAAAAACTAGCCATGTGACTTTGGGCAAGTCACTTAACCCCAATTGCCCTCCAAAAAGAAAAAAAAAGAATAGAAGCTACAAAATCTTGTATTATCCTGAGCTTGACTCCATTATATTTGAACTGTTTCTTTTTGATTGTTCACAATATTTTCTCCTAAAACTGGGAACTATAGAATTTGACTATAATATTCCTGGAAGTTTTCCCTCTGGGATTTCTTTCATGGGTTGAGTTGCAGATTATAACAATTTTCAATGAGATGTTTTACATTGTCTTCTATTTCTTTTCCCCTTACTTTGGTATTCATTTTTTGTTTGTTTTAATTTCTCATAGAGTAATTAGATTCCATTTTCTCAATTCTAATTTTTAAGGAATTATTATCTTCAGTGAGCTTTTGTATCTCCTTTTCCATTTGGTCAATTTTTCCTTTTTAGTCATTGTTCTAATTACTATATTTTGTATCTCTTTTTCCATTTGTCCTCTCTGTTTTTTAAGTATTTTTTCAGACTTTAGATGGGTACTTCATATTGATTGAGGAGATTGTGGCTTACTGAATGATATCTTTTGTTTAAGACTATGTGGCTACCTTATTAATAAGTTGTTATGTTGTATTGTCATGAATGTTGTACTTTGGTTTCTGGAATGTTTTGCTTTAGCTTATTGCTGAATAAATTGAGAGTTCACTGTATTATGTGAACAGAAACTTAAAGTTATTCACAGCAGCAATCCTCAGGAGAGATGCTAGTGCTTGACTTTATAACACTCAATAAATGTTTATGGTGATAATTACATAAAGATATGGGTTCAAGGGGGTTGGAGGGAAGATGGCAGAGTAAAAGCAGGGGTTTACTTGAATTCACCCCCAAACCCCTTCATATACCTGTAAAAATGTCTCTAAACAAATTCTAGAGCTGCAGAACCCACAAAATGAAGGATTGAAACAAATCTTTAGCCCAAGACAGCCTGGAAGGTCTACAGGAAGGGTCTATCACGCTAGGATGGGAGTGGAGTTCAGTCCAACATGGCTGCACGAGCATAGACAGGGCCAGAGAAGGTCTCAGGGTACTAAATCACTAGCAACTGAGAGGTCTCTAGACTTTTTAGCCCATACATGCCAAAGCCAGCTGTAATGCGAATGTAAATTTTAAAGATCTTCCCTGCCCCTAGGCTAAAGTGCACCAGAAGCCTGGGGAGGGAGGCTTGTTTTTCAGAAGATACTTTTTGATTGGCCAGTGGGTCAAAAAGGTTGTTACATTCTCTGAGCCAGGAGAAGGCTATATAAGCACTGATGTGTAGCTTTGTTTTGGGACTCACTTTGAGAAGCGTTCTGTGATTTGATCTGAATACTGGGAAGCCGTTGTTGAGAGTCCCCCGGCTTTGAAAAACCCAGAATGTGGAAACCCAGATGTTGACTGGGTATGGATGTAATGGTTGGACAGTTTGGAAATCTGTCTACTTGATGTTTCTGTCTTGATAATTATGCCTGAATACTTTGAGGTTCAGGGTGCTGACCTTTTCTCCTGAACAAGGTAAACGATATATGTCTGACTGATTAAAGTAAGCTTGTTAACCCATTTTGAGTTGCTTTCCTTTAACAAAGCAGATCCAAGAACCTGTGGTAGCTGCAAACCCTGAGGACGCTTGGGGTGATTGCTGCTACACCAGCATAGGAGGTTGGCCAGAAAAAGAGTGTGTTCCAGCCCCAGGGTGGTGGGGTTGGAAATGGAGACAGTGGCAGCAATAGAAGCAGCAACAGCAATGGAAGAAAAAATTCGAGTATTGTGGAAACACCATGAGGATAACAAGGGATTTAGCAGCTTCTACATTAAGGGATCAAAAGTCTTGGAATGTGATACTCTGGAGGTCAAAGGAATTAGGATTAAAACCAAGAATCACTTACTCAGCAAAACTGAGCATAATCATTTGGAATAAAATTTGATATTCAATGTAATAGAGGATTTTTAAACATTCTTCCTGAAAAGACCAGAGTTGAATAGAAAATTTGACTTTAAGTACAAGAAGCAAGAGAAGCATGAAAAGATAAATATGAAAGAGAAAACATAAGGGACTTATTGAAGGTAAACTGTTTCAATTCTTACATGGAAAGACGATATTTTTAACTCATGAGACCTTTCTCAGTATTATGGTAGATGGAGGAGATGTGTGTACATGTGTGTGTGTGTGTGTGTGTGTGTGTGTGTGTGTGTGTGTGTACAGAGGGTGAAGGGTGAGCTGAATATGAAGGGATGATATCTAAAAAATAAAATTAGGGGGTGATAAAGGAATATCTTGGGAGAAGGAAAAAGGGAGAGATAGAATGGGGTAAATTGTCTCACATAAAAAAGGCAATAAAAAGCTTTTACAAGGGAAGGGAAGGTGAGAGGGAATGAGTGAAACTTACTCTCATGAGATTTGGCTTAAGGAAGGAATAACATGCACACTCAATTGGCTATCTTAAACTACAGGAAAATAGGGGGGAAGAAGATGGGAGTGGGCTATGTAAAACCAAGCACAAAAAGCTTTCCAGAGGACTGTGCTGTGAACAGCTTTTCAAAATTCTGATTACACAGTATAGTGACCTCTCTATTTATTCAATAACAAATTAAGGCAAAACATTCACAGAAAATTAAGTACAGCATTCAGAATGTTATAACTTCACAACTTATCACTAAAATGGCCACATAGCTTTCACCAAAGTGGTCATATAATTTTAAACAAAAGATGACATTCATTTAGTAAATCCTTAATTCAATCACTCTTAAGGATGCAAGCCTCCTTAATTGACACAAAGTACAAATGTATAAGTCTTCCACCTGTAGGGTGCAATCAAGGTATAATATCATCAGTTACTACTCACTACCCCTTAAGTGATAGTGGAAAATACAAAGGCCATCCACTCCTAGGTCACAAATAAGTTATAATCTCATCAGTCAGCATTAAATACCCAAGGAAAGGTCTTTTCATCTTGACTCAAGGCAGGCTCTCAGCTTCTATGGTTCCTCTCCCTGGTCCCAGTTCCTACCCAAATCTAACCAACTGCCACCTGAGTTCAAAGTCAGACAGCTCCCAGTTTCTTGTCCAGCTCTCAGTGTAGTTCCCGTTCCATGTTGAAGCTCACAGTGTCGAGTCCACCTCAAATCCTTATTCAAATACCAGGAAAGTGAGTCCCAGAACCAGAAACTCAAAGTCATTACAGTAATTACAAAGTTGGTACATATGGTTAATGCAGTGAACACCTATATTCCCAAGCCTTCACAACAGAACAGGTTCTCTCAAGCAGGGATTCTCCTCTCTCACTCACAGTAGCTCCTCAGCCTGGTTCTTGAAAGCTCTCAGAAAAAGTTTTGGCTGGCTCTCAGAAGAAGCTCTGTCCCCATTAGCTCCATTCTCAAAATAAAAATCACTTTCTCCAGCCTGGGCCTCTCCTCCTCAGCCTCCATGCAGCTTGCTCCAAGAAGTTCTGACTCTCCAGCCCGTGTTTTCCTTATATAAGGTAGTAGCTCCTCCCTGTTCCAGCCCCACATCAGGAAGTGCATCCCACTGTGGAATTCACAAGTTCTAGGGCTTAATACTTGACACAATTGTGAGCTTGGAACTAAGTGCTAAGTACCTGTTAGCTTTCCAATACAAGGGGATCTTGAAATTTGATTACTATTACAGGATAACAGAATAGAGGACAGATTGGGGGAGAGTATATTCAGAAGTAAATACTTGAAAAAGAATAGGGTCAAAGGAGAAAATAAAATAAGTGTGGTGGGGGGACCTGATAGGACAGAGGGAAATATAGTCTTACACAGCATAACTATTATGGAAGTGTTTGGCATAACTACAC
The DNA here is from genome assembly GCF_028583685.1 of Petaurus breviceps papuanus. Classification (NCBI taxonomy): domain Eukaryota; kingdom Metazoa; phylum Chordata; class Mammalia; order Diprotodontia; family Petauridae; genus Petaurus; species Petaurus breviceps. The sequence goes on from NW_027185616.1 coordinate 28,883,852, forward strand.
TGGTATAACCTATAATGAACTGCTTCCCTTCTCAGTGAGGGTGGTTGAGGAGGGAAAAAGGGAGAGAATTTGTAACTCAAAGTTTTAAAAACAAACATTAAAAATGATTTTTGCATGCAACTGTGAAATAAGATATACAGGCATTGGGGTATAGAAATCTGTCTTTCCTTGCAAGAAAGTAAAGCGAAAAAGGGATAAGGAGGAGAGGTGTGATAGAAGGAAGGGCAGACTGGGATAAGAGTCAATCATAATGCAAGCCATCTTGGTGTGAAGGAAGGGTGAGATGGGTAGAAAATTTAGAATTCAAAATCTTGTGGAAAAGTATGTTGAAAACTAACATAAATTAATTAATAGGAAAAATAGATTTGGGTTCAAATGAGGTAAAATTTAACTGTTCTCTCATAGGAATTTGGAGAGCTTATTTGAGATATTAATGGAAGGTGCTTTAAAAGTTGCCTTTCAGAGGTTTTTTTTTCTTTTTTTTTTAGCATTTTACTAGTATCTGAATTTCTAAATCATACTTCTGGCAACTTCATTCAGCTAGAAAAATTGTAAACATGGAAGTCAACAGAAAAAAAAAAGCCTGCTTTTGCTCCATAAGAGAGGTCTGGGGCTACCACAAAACATTTATACTGTATAAATATATATTAGTATACATGTTAACTATATTACATATATCTATATATTAAACACAACTGCAGATGAGAAGTAACTATGACAGTAAACTGAAATTGTAATGAAGAGAATTGGAAGAAAAGAATTATAAAAAGTACATCCGTTTGGAGGGATTTATTGTGGGGACAACACATTAGTTCCCAATAAATGTCTCCAAAAATTATATTGTAGTTAGTCTACTTCAGCAAGGGAAATATGTAGTGAGATTTAGAAATATTTCCATGAAAATGGTTAAACATTCTCTTTATGTTTGATGCTTAAGTGAAAAAAAAGCTTCACAAAGAAAATTAATTTCTTGGGAATACTTTATTCTTCAAAGGTGCAAGATCATAGTTACAGTATATAAACAAAAGGAATCAATCCACCAAAGATATACATGAATTGTACATAAGAAATAACAGAATAAATATTGACATAAAGGAGCTGAATAAATAACAGCTCAAAAATCTAAATGGTGATACTTCAAAAGGATTCCATTCAAAAATCTAAATAACAACAATAATAAATTGTGTTTGCTTAATATCATAAAATATATACTTGCAACTTCTTTAACACTGAATAGTCAATTGATTCCATTTAGCAGTGGGAAAATATAGATATTTAATGATTTCTTTTCACTGCATATGGAAATTCAATTTCAAAATAGATGTCAAGGAATTTTGATGTCGTTATTGTACTAGAAAAAACACAACCTCACGTATTAATTTCTCATGCTAGTGAAAGAGTAAAATTATCTGCCATCAAAATATAATATAAAGGAATAAAAGAAGAAAAAGATATATAAGTATAACATACTACTAGTAATAGAACACTAGATTAAATGATTCATTTTCTTTATCAACCTCAAGGAATATTAAAAGTTTATTACTTTTATTTTATTGTATTTTCATAATTTAATTAACATATATGTTGCTATTCATAATTTTACAAGTATACTATTAATATTCTACAAATTTATGTACAGTAATTTTCTTACTGGCACGGTATGCTAGATAGAGTGTTGGCTTTGAAGTACTGTAAACTTATATTCTAGTCCACCAACACCTTATAGCTGTGTGAATCTAGAAGAGTCATTTCCCCTTCCCCCAAAACTATTTAAGACACTAACTTTATAAGTTACACAGTGCTGATTTCATTAGTAGAGGAAATTCTCCCTAGGAGCTCCCTAGCCTAACAAAATCAACTAGAAAACAAGATAAATACTAAAAGCAAGTGAAATCTTAAAAAAGCTAAAAGCAACACAAAACTTAACACCTTTTCTCTTGTAATTGGATGAAATATTTTTCTTTTTAAATCTCTATCCCGTTTTCTCAGTGAATAGTTTCTGTTGGAAGGATTAGAGAACAGTGATTAATTCTTTATTTTCTTTTTTGCTGTCTTTCTGTGTCATATCTTTAATGATTGAGAAATCATGCCCAAGGGCAAACTCTGCTTTCCTAAATCGTTACAACTAATATCTCCTACAATGATATCAGACTTTAGAATGAAAACAAAGTATTAATTTTTATCACACCTTTAAATTTTGAAAATGATTTGAACATGCAAGCATAATAATATTGCCTCTGATTTAATATGTTTAACCTAATGGCCTTTAATTTGTGGGGGTTTTTTCTTTTTGTGAACTTTTCTCCTTCATTGTAAACTGTTTTCCATGCTCTTATATAGGAAATATAAATGTGTAAATATGAGAGAGTTGACATGAGAATAAGGAAGTCCCAGATTCAAGACCCACTACTCTAATTATGATACATGTTTAGTCTCAGTCCCTAGACAAATCCTTTATCTCTCACTAGCTGAGACAAGTTTGCATTGACCTGATCAGTCACAGTCAAACACACTGTATCTTGACTCCAACATAGCAATGTCATTTTGGTCCTATTCAAGAATGAAAGAAAATAACCAACCATCTCATACAATTTTCTAAGAAAATGATTTGCAGAACAGTCGTTAATCTACTTTAAGGAGAAAAGATTCCTCATTGGGAGTTCCGTACATCAATAAAAAATAAAAGATCCAGAACAAAACAAAATAAATAAATATGTAAAAGTAAAAGAAATAAGAAATCTTTTAAGTTAAAGTCATCATCACTATAGTTAATGGGAATAACACTGATTTTCTCCCACTTATACTGGCCATAAACAAGGCATAAATTGTATATATCAGATGTATGTTTAACAAAGATAATTGCCCCTATGTCGTGCGGGATCCAATGCAAAGATCAGGATGAAGGATGGCCTACAGATGGAAGGTCTTCCAAATGTTCCAATTTGAGGACTACAATATGCTGCTTAGATCACTCCCCAGAATGCCGAATTTGAAAGTTGAAAGTGATCTCATTAATCACCAAACTTATACCACACACGAAAGAAATTTGCTTTATAATATACTTCATAAGTGATCATCTAGCCTCTGCCTGTATATGTTTAGGGAGAGGAAATCCATCATTTCTTGAGGGAGCACACCTCATTTTTGGCCAGCTTAATTGTTAGGGAGCTTTTCTGACTTCAAGCCTAAATTTGTCTCTTTGAAATTTCCACTTAATTCTAGTTTGTTTGTTTTTTGTTTGTTTGTCCTCTAGACTCCAACAGAATCTAACTAATCTTTCCTCCAATATAGAAGAAAAAAAAGTAAAACAATTATTATATACCCCATTCTGTCTTATTTTCTTCTTGGTCACTTCTTATTTTCTATTCTTTCAGTCAATACCTACATGATGTGAACTCTGGACCTACAAAAATCTTCTCTTCTATGAAGATTATCCAGCATATTAACATTGTTCTTAAATTGACATAAACTATTGAACATGATAATATAATTCATGTTTTTTTTAAAGCAATTGGGTTTAAGTGAGTTGCCCAAGGTCATATGGCTAGGCAGTGTGAAGTGTATGAGGCCACATTTGAACTCAGGTCCTCCTGACTCCAGAGCCAGTTCTCTATTAACTGCACCACCTAGCCACCCCTAGTTCAGGCTTTTTAAACTTTTTTCCACTAGCCATCCCCTTTTCACATTTGTTAGTTGGCACTGCATGGACTGCAGGCACACACAGTGTAAAGTGCATGTGACTTGTGTTCAGAATCAAGGCTGTAGGGAAGTTATGCCATGCAACACAAGCAAGTGCCATCAGAAACACGTCAGATTCATTATGTGTTGGATTTTTAATTAATTAATTGATTTTAATTAATTTTTTGACACTTTTTTGTTCAGAAACCTTCTACTGTTGCCAAATTTTTCACAACCTCATATGGGGTTGCAACCTTGAATTTAAGAAAGTGCTGCTCGAGGTGATGTCTGATGAGAGAAGGGAACAGTAGAATTTCCATCTCCCTATTCCTGGAGGCTTTGTCTTATTGAAATGTATAGATATAGATAGCATCTATATATATTTATATAGAGATAGACAGATTGATATATATAAAGAGAACTTGTAGTCTACTAATACCCCTTAATTTTCATCAGAACTGTTATTTAATGATGTCTCCCCTGTCTCAAAATGGTAAAGTTGTTGTTGTTGTTGGATTTTGTTTGGTATCCAAGTGGTAGATTTTACTTTTATTGCATTTAATCTCATCTTCTTAAATTAAGTCAAAATGTCAAAAGTCAAGTTCCAGATGGTTTTTGAATCCTGGCTCTATTATTAGGAGAGTTGGCCATCACTCTTTTTGTTCTGTCTGAAAATTTGATGAATATGTTATCATTACTTATTAATAAAATGTGAAAATAATCACCCTCTAAATCAAGTAGGAAGAGTACTTTTTCCCATATTTTGTGAAATGTCATGAGATGACATAGTTTATCTCTTTGTATGTATGCATATACATATACATATGTAATATTGACAGATATTTGGCACTGCTAATGAGCAGTAAGTTGGAATCCAAAATAAATAGGAAGAAGAGAATGTGTTGATTTATCTTTGATAATTTTTGCATTTCTATCACCAGTGCCTGGCACATAGGCAATTAATAAATTCATGTTGATTGATTGATTGTGAAATTTAAAAGGTCCTTTAACTGCAATAAATTTCACTTTGTAAAAACGACTCATTCTGAACAAAAATATTTAAACAATTTTGATATATGGTGGTGAGTCACAGAACATGCTAGTCTCTAATTAAAAATTACAAAGTACTCAGAGGGCAATAAAGAGGCACATGTTGAATGTGAAGAGGTAGGTATCAGTACATTATAAATAACTATGAAGCAGAAGCAGAGGAAAGAATGTCATAAAAGAAATAAGTGATCAAGAAAAAGGATCAGATGTTGACAATGAAAGATAAATGGATATTTTATGAGATCTGTATTTTTGTTTTTGTTTTGTTCATTGTCAAAGGAAAACAAAGACCCATCACTCATTGGATAGATCCCTTGTGCTTAAATTATGGCAGGGTACAAATGAGAATTACACAAAATGAGCAGGTACAGACAGGTTATATAAGATCTGCATTGTTGGAGGGAACATCTACATCAATGACATCAGAGATACATTTAGTCTTGAGTAATTTACGTATGTGTGTGTGTTTGTGCACATATACATATTTATGTGTATGTGTATGTATTATAACTGAGCTGACCCTGGCATAAAACTCAGTTTAAACTTACTTTTACAAGTAGTTGTTGTTTTATAATTTTGTTTTGTTTTGTTATGTTTTTCAACTAGACAACTCAGCAATGCTGGGCACTTGTCAGTCATTTGTCTTAAGGCAACAAAATGGTATTGGTCTTCTGAGTTTTAACTGCTGCATAGAAACAGGCCAAAAAAAGAAAAAATGGAACAAAACTGCTTAATATTCTGGGTATGGAAAAAAGTAACAGACAACGGTGTGTTGTGTGTGTTTATATTTCTTATAAGATCCAGCATTTTAGACAATAGTTACACATTTACCTAAATAAATGTTAAAAGGTGGAAAAATATTAAACTATGTATAGACATATATTCATACTATTATCCCTAAAATAATTATCCTTTATTTGCTCTACTTTATGCTCCTATTGGTATTAGTTTTCATGGCCTCGTAAGTAAAACAATGCATTCTAAATCAGGAAAAATTTGTTTTTAACCCTACCTTAGGCACTTACAAGCTGTATAACACTTAGCAAGTAGCTCAAATTCTTAGTCTCATGCTTCTCGATAACAAAGAAAGAATGATATCAATAGCATTTACATCTCAGAGTTGTTAAGATCAAATGAGATAAAGTGCCATAAAAACACCATTTATATTGACATTTTACTGAACAGATTTAGGAATTTGTCAGAAATCCTAGCACAGGTCTTTAAACTTAGGTACCATTTTTGAAAACTACATGGTAAAAGGGGATTGTGAGATCATAATATAAGGGGAAAAAAACCTAATGAATAAATCTTAGGGGTAGGAAGAGGAAAAATATAGAGAAAATAGAAGATTATATATGGTAGACTATTTACAGCTTTGAACATTGATACAAAATTAGTCTTCATTAAATGGTTTTATAACGTTTACCAAATCTCTATGCTACCTAGTGCAAAATCCAGGTAAACACAAGAGTATTGAGGTTATATTATACACCAGTCATGTTATGGAATGGGTAGCAACTATGACAGTACTTCAATACTCTTTAAACTTCTCAGTATAATCATCATCATCATCATCATCATCATCATCGTCATCGTCATCGTCTCACACATATGAAGCACCAGGATATTGAATAGGATGCTTTAACAGTCATTCAAAGAAAAGAATCTGAGAAGATACATACATACATACACACACACACATATAATAGAAATAAATAATTAATTATAATCATGAATTGGATGGCTGATATTTCACACTCAGGTAAAACCAATGGAACATCATCTCCAAAGGAAGAAGATTTGCATATCTCACCACCCACATTCTATCTAAAATAAGTAGATGGTTTTTATTAGCTAAAACAAAAGTTTCTAAATTCATGCAAATAGCATTTTTAAACTTAATGTCATCATATTCATAAGGTTTTAGATTCTCAAGGGACCTTAAGAATTCTCTTGTACAACTACTTCATTTTACATCTGAATTAAACTTCACTGAAGTGAAGAAACTGAGGCCTAGAAGAAAAAGTGATTTCCTTAAAGTCCCAATACTGGCTGGTGAGAAATACAGAATTAGGTCCTACTCCCTCATTTTGCTTATAATGCTCCTTTCCTGATACTACAAGGTAGGGAAGGAAACACGAGGTTAAAAATGAAATTTAGTGTAATATGTTCATGTAGCTATACTTTTACTCTCTGTACAATCACTACAATAGCAAAGAAAAAAATGCATTATTATGCATCAATAAATAACATGTTTCCATTCTCATCTTTCGAGTGCTGTCTTCACATGTATATGACAGGAACTAAAAAAGCCTCCACGTATTTTAGAGCACATTGTTAAAACAGCCCCCCAATTTGCCTTGTTTTTTCTAAATAACTAAATAGGTATTTAAAAAAGTCACAAGTAAAATATTTTACATTGGAGTAAAGATGGTGGAGTAGAAACAGGATTTCTATGGGGCTCCTACTCCCACCTTCTCCAATTTGTGCAAAAAATGACTCTAAACAAATATTGGAACCCACAGAATGACACAGAGAATCTAACCTCCTGCTGAAGACAGTCAGTAGGCTGGCAGGAAGCACCCGGTTCATCATACTGGGAGGCCAGCCCAACCCCGTGCAAGCCCAAGGTTTTACCCTCAGGGCAGCCACAATGAGCTGCTGGCTGGAGGGACTTCAGATCACCAGCAGCTGTGGAACTTTGCAGAATTATCAACCCATAGATGCTAAGTACAAAGTGAGACAAAGTCAGTGCAGTGTGGACTTTGGGACCTGTGAGTTTAGGAGTGCTGTCCAGCCTTTGACCCAAATCGAGAAGCAGCTGAGGCGTGGCTAACATGCAGTCACTGCCACATGGATGCTTCAGAGCTCCTGGACTGCAGATTGTAGGGGGACCAAGCTACCAGTCTGAGGGGTAATTGCTCTTGCGTTAACCTGCTTGTATCTGGATCACTGTCTGGGGTGCAGGACTAGTGTGCCAGAGTGTGTGGAGGCTTCTAAGAGGGCAGCCAACTAACAGCTCCGGAAGCTAAGAAAATACCAGCGATTGGGACAAAGCTCCACCCTCTGATAGCAGAGTTCTACTATCTGAAAGATATCTACTGACTGAAGAAAATAACACCTTAAAAAATAGACTAATTCAAATGGCAAAAGAGGATCAAAAAGCCAATGAGGAGAAGAATGCCTTAAAAGTCCGAATTTGCCAGATGGAAAAAGAATTTCAAAAGCTCACTGAGGAGAATCATTCCTTCACAATTAGGTTGGAGCAAATGGAAGTGATTATATGCAAAATCAAGATACTATTAAACAGATCCACACAAATGAAAAAAAGAAGGTAATGTGAAATATCTCATTGGGAAAACCACTGACCTGGAAAATAGGTACAGGAGAGATAATTTAAAAATTATTGGACTATCTGAAAACCATGATCACAAAAAGAACCTAGAAATCATCCTTCAAGAAATCATAAAGGAAAATTGCAGTGATGTTTTAGAACCAGAGGGCAAAATAGAGGTAGAAGGAATCCACTTATCACCTCCTATAAAAGATCCTAAAAAGAGAACTTCTAGAAATATTATAGCCAGGTTCCAGAGTTCCCATATCAAGGAGAAAATATTATAAGCAACCAGGAAGAAATAATTCTAATATTGTGGAAACACAATCAGGATAACACAGAATCTGGAAGCTTCTACGTTGAGAGATCAAAGGGCTTGAAATATGATATTTCAGAGGTCAAAGGAGCTGGGATTAATACCAAGAATCACCTACCCAGCAAAACTTGAGTATCATGTTTCAGGGCAAAATATGGTCATTCAGTAGAATGGAGGACTTTCAAGCATTCTTGATGAAAAAACCAGAGTTGAATAGAAAATTTAACATTCAGATACAAGAAGCAAGAGAAGCATGAGAAGGTAAACAGGGAAAAGAAATCATCATGAACTTATCAAATTTGTACTACTTACATTCCTACATGGAAAAATGATAATTGTAACTTATTAAACTTTCCTCAGTATGAGAATAATTTAAAGGGAATAGAAATGTGTGTATACGTATGTATGTATACATATATACATGTCTATACATATGTATACATATATGTCTCTACATGTGTATACATACATTTATATGTATGTATAGAAGCGTATATAAGCTTATGAATACATAGGTAAGTATGTGTATATACATGTACAAGTATAAATAGGCAGAGGGCACAGGATTAGTTGAAGCAGAAGGGATGATACTTAAAAGGTGAAATTAAGAGTTGAGAGAGGAATATAATAAGAGGAGATGGGGAGAGATAGAATAGCGTAAATTATCCCATATAGAAGAGGCAAGGGAAAACTGTTTCAATGGAGGGGAAGAACAGGAAGGCAAAAGGAAATGAGTCAAACTTATTCTCAATGAATTTGGCTTAGGGAAGTAATGACATGCACATTAAATTGGGTATCTCACCCTATAGGAGAGGAGGCTGGAAGGGGATGAGAGGGGACATGATGGAAGGGAGGGCAGGCTGGAGAAGAGGGAATTTGGAAGCACCCACTTTTGAAAAGGGACAGGAACAAAGTAGAGAATAGAAAAAGTGGGGATGGGATAGGATGGAGAGAAATATAGTCAATCTTTCACAGTATATCCACTATTAAATGTTTTGCATAGCTACACACGTACAACCTCTATTGAATTGCTTATCTTCCCAGTAAGTGTGGGTGACAAGGGAGGAAGTGAAGGAATCTGGAATTCAAAGTTTTAAAATCAAATGTTAGATAGATAGATAGATAGATAGATAGATAGATAGATAGATAGATAGATAGATAGATAGAGATATATATGTGAATGGGAAATAAGATATACTGGCACTGGGGCGTAGAGATCCACCATGCCCTCCTGGAAAGTCAGAGGGGGAATGGGGGAAGATATGGGAAAGAGCAGATTGGAGGAGGAGATATTCAGTGGGTAGTTTTGGGGTGGTGGGTAGGGGAAAATGGGGAGAAAATTTTTAACTCAAAATCTTGTGGAAATGAATTATGGAAACTTAAAAATATGTTTTTAATTGTTTTCAGGAATTGATTTTCCCCAGTTTGTACCCTCAAATTGGTAAATGACTGTTATACATTCCTGGAATTTTGTGGATGAATGTAGAACTGATGTATTTCTATTTATATAAACATTTCTTTAATTTAGGCCCTCCTTACCTCACAACCAGATGAGTGTAACAGATCTTGACCTTTTCCCCATTCTAATATATCTTTTATAATGTTATCTAAGTGATTTTCTTGAGGTATAGGTAAGACTATGCCACCCTCTTACCAATAAAATTCAGTGGTTATCTGTCACCTCAAGGATCAAATATAAATCCTATTTGGCATTGAAAGATCTTTATAATATGGCCCCTTCCTTCCTTTCCAGTCTTCTTATAGTTTATTCTTCATCATTATATTTAATACTCAGCTGTACTCACTGATTTGTTCATACTTGCCTATAATGCTCTAGACCCTGACTTGTCCTTTTGTACTAGCTCTCTCCCATGCTGGAAATGTTCCTAACACCTTGCTTATTCTGCCAATTATGATCCCTGGCTTCCCTTAAGAGTTAACTTAAAAGCTACTTTCTTCAGGTAGTTCTTTCAAATCATACCAGCTTCCCCTTTGGGGTTATCTTCCATCTTCACTATTTGCATCTTGGATGTACTTGTTTACATACATATTATGTCTCCAATTAGACTGTAAATTCCTTGAGGATATGGACTTTTTGCCATTCTCTGTAGCAATAGAATTTTTTGCAGTGTCTAGCATATAATATTAAGTGTTAAATGAATCCTTGTTGATTGATTGATTGCAAATCTGACTTTTCTCTTGGTATGCTATAAGATAAACTATTAATCTTTAGACTTGAAAACATAGGATTTATTTAGTATAAACACTTCATTTAATACATGAAAAAAATGAGGGTCAGAGAAGTCAGTGACTTACCCATTTTCATATAAGTTAGTATGAAAGTTAAGATTAGATTCCTGTTCTTTTTCATAACAATTCCAAGCTCTATCAGCCACAACACACAATCTTTTATGATGAAAATCCTCTTAAAGAACCAACAAAAAGTGGGGACTAGGTGACACATTGAATAGAGCACTGGCCCTGGAGTCAGGAGGACCTGAGTTCAAATATGACTTCAGACAGTAAACACAAAACTAGCCATGTGACCTTAGGCAAGTCACTTAACCCCAATTGCCCCTCCAAAAAGCAAAAACAAAACAAAACAAAACAATGAAAAGGGCAGAGGCAAGAAGACAGAATAAAAGCAGGAACTTGCTTGAGATTTTCTCCAAATGCCTATAAAAATGACTCTAAACATATTCTTGCACTACAGAACCCACAAAATGACAAAGTGAAACATATCTCCAGCATAAGACAGCCTGGAAAGCTGACATGAAGGGTCTATCCCACCAATCTGGGAGAAGAATACAGCCCAGTATGAGCCATGCTTACATGCACAAAACCAGAGCAGGTTTCAGGGTATTGAATCACTGGCAGCTGTGGCAGTTTATAGACTTTTCAACCCACAAATGCCAAATACAGCACAGAAGGTAAGTAGGAAAACTCTGTGGGACCTAGATGAAAAAGGAGCATGATGTGGCTGGGGTCCCACCACAGCCCAGGGTGGTGGAGGTGGCAGTGGTAGCAGTAGCAGCGGCAGTCACTGCTTCCATATCTCTGAGACCACAGACATTGGGGGATCCCATGGATGATACAAAACCCCTGAAGTCTGGAATAGTACAAGCACTTCCATCCCTAACCCCACCCCGACCCCACTGGAAGCAACATCTTACCTTGACAAAGAGTTAGAAAGTCATGTATTTGGCTGAAACGATTTGCAAACATTGTAAAAAACCTCAGACTATAGAATCTTACTTTGGTGACAAAGAAGATCAAAACATACAAACAGAAGAAGACAACAAACTCAAAGGACTATATCCAAAGCCTCAAAGAAAAATTTGAATTGGTTATAGGCCATGGAAGAACCAAAAAAAAAAAGAAAAAAAGGTTTTGAAAGTCAAGTAAGAGGAGTAGAAGAAAAATGAGAATGATACCAGAAAATCATGAAAAACAAGTATACAGCTTGCCAAAGGAGACCCTAAAAATACTGAAGAAAATAATTCTTTTTTTTTTTGAGGGTCATATGTTGGCATTTATTATTTAAGCTGAAGAACAGGTTGTGAGGGGGGTGGGGCAAGGGAGGAGACAGGGAGCCTAGAGCCTCTCATCTGTGTCTGCTCCAGATGGGGTTGATCCTGATTTCTGAGCCTTGCTCCAGGGCACACAAGGAAGCACATGCTAAGATGAGGTTCCAGGGGGACAGGATCAGGAAAACAGCGGGGGTGGCCAGAGCTACACATCCAGCCAGAGGCGGGGCTGGGATTCTCCTTGGGTCAGCAGCACCGCTCCCTTTTGGGAATTGAAGCCTATCAATAAAGTCCCATCCCACATATTCTTATAAAACATTCTTGTAGTTTAAGTCTTTGTGCTAAAGAATTCTTTCATCGTCTTTCCAGCTTCTTGAACTTTGCTTCTAGTTTCTTTGAATCTGCATTGAACTTGTAAGCTGCCTGCTCAAGAGCGGCTATCTGCTCCTCAATTAAAGTGATCTGATCCATATAAGGCTGAATGGCGGCATATTTCTGGTTCAAGTCCTTTAGGTTTCTACTTATGTTTACTGCAATATCTTTCATTTCTAGATACTTTAAGCTAGTCAGTTTGTTCATATATTCTAGAAGTTTGTAATCTTCACTGGTGGCTGTGAGCTTACCTGTCAGGTGCGTGGCCATTTTGGAGAACATGTCCTGGCACAGCTCTGTGATATCTGCCTCAGCGGGCTCCATGGCCTCCTCGGTAGTCTCCACCACAGCATCGTCTAGGCCAGGGAAGGGAGAAAGGAGAAAGGATGGGGAGGGAGAACAGGAGGGGGAGGGTGAGAGGGAAGAGAAAGGGGACAAGGAAGGGGGAAAAGGGGAATGGTGAGCAGTGGGAGAGGGAGAAAAGGGGAGGGGGCAGTGGATCGCTGTCCAGGCTGGGCCCCCTGAAGAAAATAATTCTTAAAAAATACACTAACCCAAACGACTATAATGCCAAGCAAAGGCAACTTCCCAAGGTTCAAAATACCAGCATAGGTGCTCTCCATTTTATTGAGTGACAAATTAAGAACAGAGAGAATGAAAATATAGCATAATTCAAAATACAGCATTTACCAAGTGTGATTCAATAATCTTCAAGTACTACCCCACCCCTGGACATTACATTCATTTAATCAATCACAAAGTCCCTCTTCTAAATACTACTCCACCCCTAGGCTGTACATTCATTTAGTCCATCACAAAGCCCCTCTTCTCAAATGGAGATTAGTTTCCAATCATAAGTAAAGTACATTCATTTGTTCACTCACAGAACACAAAAAGATCAAAAGTTCCCCACCCTTGGATCACAATTGAATCTACCCCAGAGTTACAACAAGCTTAAGCACAGCATTTAATACCCAAAGAGAGGTCTTTTCTTCATCTTGACAGGAGGCAAGGTCTAGCAATCTTTGTTCCTGGGGAGACAAAGCTTAGCAAGGCCACACAATACATTGCCAGTGTCTTCATTAATTCATTCTCTGTCTGCAGAACAGTCCTAGGACTCCTGAAAACATTAGCAAAACCCCCTTCCAGGATTTCTGTAAACATACAACAAGAAAATCCTTCTTCAGGGCTTCTGAGCCAACAGCAAGGTTCCAAAAATTCTGCAACAACAGGACTGTCCTTCACCAGTGGACAGAATTCACTCTCTGTCTGCAGAACAGTCTCAGGAGCTCTGAACCAACAGCAAGGTTGCAAAACCTCTGCAACAACAGGACTGTCTTTCACCAGTGGACAAATCTGGCAAAACAACATCAAAACAGACAGACAAAGTACCAGCATAAGAGCCATTTCTCCTCAGTCCTTGGCAGCTCTGGGTAGCAGCTCTCAAAAGTCCTGGGCAATTCAAAGTGGCCCTCAGCAATCCTCTCAGTCTCTCTCTGCCTCCAAGGTGCTGCTTCCAAAAAGTTCTTCTGCCTCTCTCTTTTCTTGTGTCTCTCTAAATTTACATCACCAGCTCCTCCCAGTTCAGCCCTCTCTTTTCACATCAACAAGTCCATCCCTCAAGTGGGATTCACAGGCTCTGGGTTTTAACACAATCAAACCAAAAACCAAGGCAATACAGGGGGATATTTGAATTCCATTACTATTACAATGACAAAAGAGGTCCAGAAGTCCAAAGAGAGAAGAATGCCTTAAAAAGCAGAATGGGTCAAAAGGAAAAGGAGATGCAAAAACTCATCAAAGAAAATAATTACTTCAAAATTAAGATGGAGCAAATGGAAACTAATGACTTTATGAGAAATCAAGAAATTCTAAAACAGGACCAAAAGAATGAAAAGAGAGAAGACAATGTGAAATATCTCATTAGAAAAACCACTGACATGGAAAGTAGATCCAGGGGAGACAATTTAAAAATTATTGGACTACCTGAAAGCCATGATCAAAAAAAGAGCCTAGAAATCATCTTTCAAGAAATTATGAAGGAAACCTGCCCTGATATTCTAGAACCAGAGGGGAAAATAGAAATTGAAAGAATCCACTGATCACCTCCTAAAAGAGATCCTGAAAGTAAAACTCCTAGGAATATTTTAGTGAAATTCCAGAATTCCCAGTTCAAGGAGAAAATATTATAAGCAGCCAAAAAAAAAACCCCAAATCTAGTACTGTGGAAATACAGTTAGTATAACACATTATCTAGCAATTTACATTAAGTAATCAAAGGACTTGGAATATGATATTCCAGAGGTCAAAGGAACTAGGATTCAAACCAAGCATCACCTACCCAGCAAAACTGAGTATAATCCTTTGGGAGAAAAATGGAAATTCAGTGAAATAGAGGACTTTCAAGCATTCTTGCTCAAAAGACTAGAGCAGAGCCAGAGCTGCAGTTCCCGGTGAGAGGTGCTTTGCTGTGAGACATCCCCACACAGAGTTGATCCGCAGTGGTAATGCCAGACTCCCAAGTATTCTTCAGGGATGAGTCATGTGGTGGTGGAGAATTCACTCAGGCTGGATCAGCAGTTTGATGGCCTAGACCTGAATTCTGCAGATAATCAGAGTGGAGAAGGTACAGTGAGTAAAGGACGTTATATTCCTCCCCATTTAAGGAACAGAGAAGCTTCTAAGGGATTCTACGATAAAGATAGTTCAGGGTGGAATTCTGGTAAATATAAGGATGCATATAGCAGTTTTGGCTCTTGTAGCGATACAAGAGGGAAGTCCTGTTTCTTCAGTGATTCTGGAAGTGGATTAAGAGGAAAATTTGATGATCGTTGAAGAAGTGACTATGATGGCATTGGTAGTCGTGGTGACAGAAGTGGCTTTGGCAAATTTGATTGGAGCAGAAATAGTCGATGGTCTGATAAATGAGATGAGGATGTCTGGTCAAAACCACTTCCACCAAGTGATTGCTTGGAGCAGGAACTGTTCTCTGGAGGAAACACTGGAATTAACTTTGAGAAATATGATGACATTCCTGTTGAGGCAACAGGCGACAACTGTCCCCCACACATTGAAAGTTTTAGCAATATTGAGATGGGAGAAATTATCATGGGGAATATTGAACTTACTTGTTACACTCATCCTACTCCAGTGCAGAAACATGCTATTCCTATTATCAAAGAAAAGAGAGACTTGATGGCTTGCACCCAAACAGGATCTAGAAAAACTGCCACATTTCTTTTACCAGTTCTGAATCAGATTTATACTGATGGAAAATGGAAGGTATGGGCGTCGTAAACAATTCCCAATTTCCCTGGTTTTAGCAGCAACAAGAGAACTGCCAGTACAGATCTATGAAGAAGCCAGAAAGTTTTCATATTGATCCAGAGTTTGTCCATGTGTAGTCTATTGTGGTGCTGATATTGGTCAGCAGATTTGAGATTTAGAACGTGGATGCCACTTACTTGTGCCAACTCCAGGACGTCTGGTAGATATGATGTGATGGAAAGAGGAAAGATTGGCTTAGATTTTTGCAAGTATCTAGTGTTGGATGAAGCTGATCGAATGCTTGATATGGGGTTTGAACCTCAGATTCTTCGTATAGTTGAGCAAGATACTATGCGACAAAAGGGAGCTTGCCACACTATGATGTTTAGTGCTACTTTCCCCAAGGAAATACAAATGCTCGCTTGTGACTTCTTGGATGAATATATCTTTCTGGCTGTAGGCAGAGTTGGCTCTACTTCTGAGAACATCACACAGAAAGTAGTGTGGGTGGAAGAATCAGACAAACGGTCATTTCTGCTTGACCTCCTAAATGCCACAGGCAAAGATTCACTGACCTTAGTGTTTGTGGAGACCAAAAGGGGGCAGATTCCTTAGAAGATTTCTTATACCATGAAGGATATTCCTGTACCAGTATCCAAGGAGAATGATCTCAGAGAGATCGAGAAGAAGCACTTCACCAGTTCCACTCAGGAAAAAGCCCAACTTTAGTAGCTACAGCACTAGCAGCAAGAAGACTGGATATTTCCAATGTGAAACATGTCATAAACTTTGATATGCCGAGTGATATTGAAGAGTATGTACATCGAATTGGTTGTGCAGGTCGTGTTGGGAATCTTGGTCTTGCCACGTCATTCTTCCATGAGAGGAACATCAACATTACCAAGGATATGCTGGATCTTCTTGTTGAAGCTAAACAAGAAGTGCCCTCGTGGCTAGAAAGTATGGTTTATGATCATCACTATAAGGGTAGCAGTCGTGGACGTTCTAAGAGTAGCAGATTCAGTGGAGGTTTTGGTGCCAGAGACTATCGACAAAGTACTGGTGCCAGCAGTTCTAGCTTTAGTAGTAGTCGAGCAAGCAGCAGCCGCAGTGGTGGAGGAGGTGGCGGTCATGGCAGCAGCTGAGGATTTGTTGGAGGTGGCTATGGAGGCTTCTACAACAGTGATGGATATGGAGGAAATTATAACTCCCAGAGAGTTGACTGGTGGGGTAATTGAATCTGTTCACAGCAGGTCACCCTACCAAACAAGCTAATATGGAAACCACATGTAACTTAGGTATACTATACCTTGTGTAGCTTCAAGAACTCGCAGTACATTACCAGCTGTGATTATCCACTGATTTTTTTTAAGGGAGCTCAAGGTCACAAGAAGAAATGAAAGGAACAATCAGCAGCCTTATTCAGAAGGTGGTTTGAAGACTTCATTGCTGTAGTTTGGATTAACTCCCCTCCCACCCCCCCATACCCCAAACTGCATTTATAATTTTGTGACTGAGGATCATTTGTTTGTTAATGTACTGTGCCTTTAACTTTAGACAACTTTTATTTTGAGGTCCTGTTGGCTCAGTAATGCTAAGGATATCAATTGTTTTGACAAAATTAATTTACTGAACTTGGGCTAAAATCAAACCTTGGCACACAATAGTGATATACCTTAAACAGGAATCATCGATGCATCCATAAATATTACAAGGAAAAACTTATGCGGTAGCCTGCATTAGGGCTTTTGATACTTACAGATTTGGAAAAACAAAACCAAAAACCAAAAACAAACATCTTGAAGCATATCAATGGAATTAGTTTCTAATGTGGCAAACTGCACTAAGGTAAAGTTCTGATTTGCTCACTCTATCCTGGATAGGTATTTAGAACCTGATAGCCTTTAATAAGCCATTCCAGTCATGTTGAGGTGATATATGAATACATGCATACATTCAAAGCACTGTTTTCAAAGGTAATGCGAGCAAATACAGCAATTTCTTTTTCAATGTTTAGGCAGATCATTAATGTGAGTTAGCCAAATGTGGGCAGAATATCACAGGGAAAGTTTAAAGGTCTGATACCTTGAAATAGTTTTTAGGAGAATTCATCTATTTAGACTTTTTAAATGCCTGCCATAAATGAAAATTGAAATGGTAGAATGGCTGACCACAGCAGTGACTGGTCCTCTTTAAGGGCCTGACTGATTTTGGTCTAATAATGCATGCTAGTGTTGATGTTTTTTGGTCAAGAGGGTATGAACAGGAAGAATTATGCAGCAGGCTTTATTTTAATGTAGATTCACATTACTCTGTTCAAGCTTCATTGAGATGTTAAACTGGCTTACTGTAGACTTTGTAAAAATGGCTCCAGAAGAGTAACAAGCTGAAATCTTTGAGATCACAGAGGTTGGAAATATGTACATAACTGTACAAAGTGTCAATTCTGCTATTAGTGCAGTTTAGTCAGTTTAAGTTGCATAGGTTTCAACTGTATTTATAGTCTGTTTATGCTAAATCTGGCCAAAGATGAGTATTGTCCACCACTAAAAATGCCTCTGCCACTTGAAATTTCTGTGCTAATTTTGTGGCTAGAGTGCCGTCATCAAAATTCTCAATCATTTTTTCAGTGGCATAGGAAGACGGCAAAAATCTTCTAAAGTGCAATAGATTTTCAAGTGTATTGTGCCTTGTTTCAAAACTTTTATTAAGTAGGTGCACTTGATAGTATTGAGGTCATCTGTTATGGTGTTATTTCAATTAGTCTAGGTTTAGGCCCTTGTACATTTTGCCCATAACTTTTTACAAAATATTCCTTTATTGCACATTCAGAGAAATTTTATATATATATATAATCTTGTGTGCATGTCCTTAAATTTCCAATCTTATTTTGTCTCTTGGAGATTGTTGAACGCAGCTTGTCTAAGAAGGGGAAGGGACTAGATTCTAAGATTTGTTTGGGACCATCGGAATGATAGTTGGGAAGAAAACTATTTGCACACGACAGATTTCTAGATGTTTTTGTTGCTAGTTTTGTGTAATATTTATTGAACATTTTAACAAATATTTATTTTTGTAAGCCTAAAAGTGATTCTTTGAAAGTTTAAAGAAACTTGACCAAAAGACAGTACAAAAACACCGGCACTTGAATTTTGAATGTCACCGTATGCATGAAATTATATATTTTTAAGTCAAATTAAGCAGACCCAGCATTGGCAGTGTAGCCATAACTTTCTGATGTTAGTAAAACAAAATTGGCAACTTGAAATTAAAACATGCCAAGGTTTTGATACACTCGTCTTAAGATATTAATGAAACACTTTTTTTTTTTTTAAGCAATCAGGGTTAAGTAACTTGCTCAAGGTTACACGACCAGTTATTTCTGGGTGTGGTGCTAAGTATCTGAGCCCGGATTTGATCCCCAGGTCATCACGACACTGGAGCCGGTGCTCCTACTCGCTGTGCTACCTGGCCGCCCCAATGAAACACTTCTAAACACTGATGTGAAGTGTCCAGGTTCTCAGATGTTTGTTGCGTGAGTTTTGTTTAGTTGTGTGTGTGTGCGTGTGTGTTTTTCCTTCGTGAATGTCTGGCACATTGCAATCCTCAAACATGTGCTTATCTTTGTTGTATTGGCATAATCAGCGACTTGTACATTCAGCAGTATCATTTTAGCAAGTTTTATCAGCCAGCAATATTTTCAGTTCATAAATAAGGATTCAAAAATCATATGCAAGAATGGATTTAAACTTGCTGAATGTAAAGATTGGACTTCAAGTCACTGGAGGTTTAGTAATTGCTTATTGTATTAGTTTAGATGGCAGCACTGCATGTGCTGTGCATATTCTGATTTTATTAAAATAAAAAGTTGAACTGCAAAAAAAATAAAAGACTAGAGCAGAAAATTTGATGTCCAAATACAGGAATCAAGAGAACTATGAAAAGGTAAACAGGAAAGAGATATCATAAGGAACTTTTTCAAGTTGAACTGTCTACATTCTTACATGGAAAGATGATATTTGTAACTCATGAGACTTTTCTCAGTATTAGGGTTGTTACAAGGAAGAAAGAGAGAGAGAAAGAAAGAAAGAAAGAAAGAAAGAAAGAAAGAAAGAAAGAAAGAAAGAAAGAAAGAAAGAAAGAAAGAAAGAAAGAAAGAAAGAAAGAAAGAAAGAAAGAAAGAAAGAAAGAAAGAAAGAAAGAGAAAGAAAGGAAGGAAGGAAGGAAGGAAGGAAGGAAGGAAGGAAGGAAGGAAGGAAGGAAGGAAGGAAGGAAGGAAAGAAGGAAAAGATGACACAGATTGAGTTGAATATGAAGGGATGATATCTAAAAAATAAAATTAAGGGGTGAGAGACAAATATATTGATAGAAGGAGAAAGTGAGGGATAAATTATCTCTTACAAAAGAGGCAAGATAAAAGTTTCACAATGGAGGAGAAGGGGGGAAGATGAGAAGGAATGAGTGAATCTTACTCTCATTAGATTTGTTTTAAGGAGGGAATACCATCCATGCTCAATTGGGTACCTTATTCTATAGGAAAGTAAGGGGGGAGGGAAAGGGAGTGGGAGGGATGATAGAAGGGAGGGCAGATTAGAGGAGGAGGTAGTCAGAAGAAAGCACTTTTGAAAATGGACAGGATCAAAGGAAAAAAAATAGAATAAGTGGGTGGATAGGTGGAGGGAAACATAGTCGTTCACAACATGACCATTATGGAAGTGTTTTGCATAACTACACTTGTTTAGCCTATATTACATTGCTTGCCTTATCACTGAGGGTGGGTGAGGAGGGAATAAGGGAGAGAATTTGTAACAGAATTTTAAAAACAAATATAAAAACAACTTTTTATATATGCAACTGGGAAATAAGATATACAAACAATGGGGTATAGAAATCTATCTTGTCCTACAAGAAAGTAAAAGGGATGGGGATAAGAGTGATAGAAAGGAGTGCAGGTTGGGGGGAAGAAGTAATCAGAATGCAGGCCACCTTGGGGCAGGAGGGAGGGGAGAGATGGGGAGAAATCTCATAACTCAAAATCTTGTGAAAATGAACATTGAAAATTCAAAATAAATAAATATTTTTTTAAAAAGAAGCCATTGGGGTTTTGAGACTTTTATTACAACTTGAGACATCACAGAAAAAAATCTTCATACACCATAACATCTACATCTCCTAAAGACCATATTCTAAGACATATATGTTCTGATACAATGGAAGTTCTTGGAGAGAAAGGACTGTTTTGCTTTGTTCTTTATATCAACAGTACCTATCCAGGACCCGTATTTATCAAGAATTCAATAAATGCTTATTGATTTATGGAGTCAATTTAGTTTGGACTGATGGAAAGAATAGCCACACAAAAAAATATGGAATCCTTAAGAAATGAGGGACTAGAAAACATTTAATGCCTGCCACCTTGCAAGTCTGTGTGGTCACTGAACAAAGTAAAAAAAAAAAAAAGACAAATAGAAAAGAAGAAGAGACTTTGTCTCCGTAAGTTACAGATGACCACGGGTCAGAACTTGCCTGAGAAACTAAGACTAGGACCAAGATTTAATCTATATTGGCAAAAACAGAACAGATATACAATAAGAGCTTATAAACAGAGGATCAGGTAATGTTGCCCAAAGGATATGTGAGCGCTGTGAATTCAGCAGGAAAAAAGAAAAAAAAAAACTAATATCAGAGTTCAGGGCATCAAACCCAACTGAAGAGAATGGGCAAGGTGGAGTTTAACTAATGGAGCCAAAATTATTCTAGAGAATTAGTTCAGGCAAGAGAACATAGGAAGTATCATAATCTGAGTTCACAAACAAGGATCAGTGCCCAGAGATACAGGCCAAGAAGAACAGAACAGGCAGATACAGAATCTTAGCACACAGGCCAGCATTTGGCGTCCATGTTCCAATCTGAGAACAGCAGAGAACAAATAACATCTAACCAGGGTGCTTAGGAACAGACTCGGGTCCTATAAAGATGTATAGGTCTTCTGACTTTATGCAACAAGCATATAACTCTTGCTCCCAGGAATGGAACAGGCAGCATGTACCCTGTGCTGTAAGTGCTCTCCTGGATGTGGGTGGCTAAGGGCTAACAGGTGGGTGCTCTTCATTATGAAAAAAAAAATAACAGGGCTAAGCAGGTGGCACAAAATTGGGAGAAGAATAAGTTTTATGGAAAGTTCACATAGTTCTAACATAAAAGACATGCTCTGCAAAGTGGTTTAATACTTGTGGACCTGAAGTTCTAAGGCCATTAAATCCAACTTCCATATCAATATCCTACTTCTTTATAGCACCAAATAGGACTAAATCTAGCTCTCTACCACTTCGATTGAGTCTTCAAAATTATGTCCTCTGGAAATAGGCAGAACAAATTTATTCCCTCATTTTATGAAAGTCCTTCAGATACTTGGGGACCCCTGTCATTTCTTTTCACTGGCCTCATAATGCTCTTGCTATGCAGACTAACTCTCAGTTCTTCATTTGATCTTAGTATGGGATGTTCGAAGTCCCCTCACCATGCTAGTATGTATCCCTTCCCTGAATGGTCTCCAACTTGCCAATTTCCTTTCCTAAAATTTACAGCTGTGAAGTACAAAGGTGAGTAGTATTTGGTAGCAAAACAGTAGGTTCCTCATCTAGTGAATCCCATAGCTAAGTAATATCATGTAAGAATTTGATAGTTATTAGTGATGTATCAAGATTAATGATATTTAAATGCTGTATAATCTCTGACTAATGATTAATTAATCAGTTGATTAAGTGTTTCACAATCACTGATATAAAACCATATTTATTATTTTTATTATTATTAATTACTCTTTCTCACCTCCCTTCCCAAATCTAATAAAGGAAAGTATAGTAATCAGATTCTTCCAGCCTATTAATGTCAAATTGGACTATAAATGTTTTAATTAATTAAATGTACATAATATGTAATGAAGATTTCTCACGGTAGGAAGTGGGGAGATAGTTGGTCTTGGAAATGCTTCTTTTGCCTGCACCTAATTATTGTACGTATAGAAAAAAATGGGCGCAGATGAAAAGAAGGATTAAAAATCAGCTCTAGCTAGCCCTTCCATATCAGTGTTTAGATATATCATGGGTTGGCATAAAACATTAAATGAAAATTTTGGGGGAGTTTTGTGGAAGCTGCAGACAACATGTGAAGTTCAGCAAGTTTAGAAACTCAGAAATGAATCATATAATATCAACCAAAATTTTACAAGGTGCTGTGAACACCATATAAAAGGAAAAAAAAGAAAAAAATCAGACCTTCTCTGGTACAAAGAAAGGGACAATTTTTTAATACAGATTTTCCAGATTGTAGGGGTGCTACACCCCTAAACCCTGCAATGTGGAAGGGATAACTATATAAAGATATGGTCCAACTCCAGTTTTCCATCTCCAAAGTATGGGCAGTTTTCCTTTTGATTATCTGGAAGAAACAAAAGCACTGACTACATAATGTCTGACCATGCCTCTTATGACATCTAAAGGGCTAAAATTCATTGAGCACGTCCAAGCTGGAAGCAACATTCGGCAATTCAGTCTCTATGACAGCATTAAGAAGCTGATGAGTTCAAATCTACAGAGGTCATAAGCTCAGCTTTTAGGAGCCTCAGGAGAATAAAAACCACAAAATACCGGGGGGTGGGGGGAACTTTCACTAAAGGGAGATGAGCTCACATTTTCAGACACAGGGAGAAACTATGGCAAATACTATTTGTGAAATGGTCACGTCTAGGGAACCTTCCAACATCACTGGCTTGATCTAGATTAGAATTTCTTAAACATTTTTCTTTTTGTTATGGACTCCACTGGAGGTCTGATGAAGCCTATGGAACCCTTTTGAGAATGATGTTTTTCAATGCATTGAGTAAAGTACATAGAAATGCAAAGAAAATTTATAATATTCCCCTACAATTATGAAGATTTTTTTAAAGTTAATGGAATTCCAGTTAAGAACTGTTAAATAGAGATTTCCAAGAGCCTAATTAGAGTAAGCCATTTTTTTCAAACTCTCCCCTGAGTATGCAGCCTAGAGAATGACCAGATCTTAAAGGAATTACATATAAGGGAGTTCACTGGCTCTGGTTCATACCATTACCTGACTAAGTAGGGTGGGCATATAATTCCACTCTGCAGGGTCAGGCAGAAGTTACTGCTATACTTGAAACCTGGGAGTGATCGCATGCTTGGGAGTTCATCCTGCCTTTCCATATAAAGTCCTTGCACAATTAA
Organism: Petaurus breviceps papuanus; assembly: GCF_028583685.1. NCBI lineage: Eukaryota > Metazoa > Chordata > Mammalia > Diprotodontia > Petauridae > Petaurus > Petaurus breviceps. The sequence goes on from NW_027185616.1 coordinate 28,907,642, forward strand.
CTCCTGAAGTCTATCCCCTGAGTAAAATGTGTCTTTAATTGCACCTTTGAGCTTCAGTGTCAGAGATTTCAGAGACTAGTCATATTTTTGCACAATAATTCTTCAAGTGTGGCTAGCATCTGTCTACCATCTCAGCAGCTTCCCAGGGCTTATTAGGAAAGGCTGGTTATAGGGAAATAAATGGAAAAGTCTCCTTCTAGAATAAATACATGGCAGGATTCCCCTGTTGAAACTCAACTACTGGGAATATTAGAGGAAAACTCATCAGACAGAAAAGTAGATACTTGGTATCGAGGGAAGTCTATGAGGGCTGCTATAAAGATACCTCCAACCCAATCTTAGCCACAAATATGTCCTTTAAAAATAGGAGCATTAAATCTCTACCTAGTACCATGACCATATTAGCCACATTTCAGTCCAAATATAATATCAGGTGATCTTAATGATTTCAGGATCACCTCAGGGTGCCCCTTTGACTTTATGGTAGGAGTAATATGATAAACCATCTTTTGTATAAAAAAGGCTAGTTTGGGAGCAGCTAGGTGGCACAGTGAATAGAGCACTGGCCCTGGAGTCAGGAAGACCCGAGTTCAAATGTGGCCTTAGACACTTAACACAAAATCTAGCCGTGTGACCCTGGGCAAGTCACTTAACCCCAACTGCCCTCCAAAAAGCAAAAAATAAAAACAATAAAATAGGCTAGTTTTGTCCTGACAAGAAAAAAAATGTGTTGAGACTTTCCTTAGGACATGGCTGGTTCAGGAGTTCTAAGAGCTCAGGATATTAACTTCCATCCTCAACATCTGATTATGAAGTAACCAAAAAGGCCTTGGAAATGGTAAAGGGGCATTGTAGTTATTGGGGGTTTGGCTGCTACATCAAAATGGTTAGCAAAGTCAAGGAAGCTTCTTGCCACCAACTGAACTCAGGTATTCTCCATGCCTAGCTTTATTGGAGATCCTTTTTCTGCTACACTTATGTCAATCACCTTCCGTTAACTATTAAATAATCCTCAAGAATCATATTTTGTGGGGGTGAAGCCAAGATGGCTGACTAGAAGCACAAATGTAGTGTGGGCTCCGTCTCCCATCACTTCCAATACATGTAAAAATTACTCTAAACAAACTTTAGAGGTACAGAACCCACAAAGAGCCACAGAGAAAAAAATCTCCCACTGGAGGCAGCCTGACAGGCTAACAAGAAGGGTCTATCTCACTGAGCTGGGAGTCGATCACTTTTTCAGATGGAAAAGGAATTTCAAAATCTCACTGAAGAGTATAATTCCTTCAAAATTATACTGGAGCAATTGGAAACTAATGACTTTGTGAGAAATCAAGATATAAAAGACATCAAAACAAATGAAAAAATAGAAGGCAATGTGAAATATCTCATTGGAAAAACCACTGACCTGGAAAATAGATTCAGGAGAGATAATTTAAAAATTACTAGACTACCTGAAAGCCATGATCAAAAAAATAGCCTAGATACCACTTTCCAAGCAAAATTAGCCTGAAATTCTAGAATCTCAGAGGTCAAAATACAAATTGAAAGGATTCACTGATCGCCTATTGAAAAAGATACCCAAAAGAAAACTCCTAGAAATATTATAGCCAAATTCCAGAGTTCCCAGGTCAAGTAGAAAATACTGCCAGAAGTCACAAAGAAACAATTTGACTATTGTGGATACACAATCAGGATAACAGAAGATCTATCAGCTTCCACATTAAGGGATCAAAGGGCTTGGAATATGATATTCCGGAGGTCAAAGGAGCTAGGACTAAATCCAAGAATCACCTATCTACCGAGCCAAACAGAGTATAATGCTACAGGGGAAAATATGGTCATTCGTTGAAATAGAGGATGTTCAAGCATTCTTTTTTTTTTGAGGGGGAAGGCAGGGCAATTGGGGTTAAGTGACTTAACCAAGGTCACACGGCTATTTGTGTGTGTGTGTGTGTGTGTGTTAAGTGTCTGAGGCCGGATATGAACTCAGTTCTTCCTGACTCCAGGGCTGGTGCTCTATTCACTGCACCACCTAGCCGCCCCTCTAATTTTCAAGCATTCTTGATGAAAAAATGAGAGCTGAACAGAAAATTTGTCTTTCAAATACAAGAAGCAAGAGAAGAATGAGAAGGTAAACAGGAAAAAGAAATCATAAGTGAGTGGGACAAGTGAAAATATTTTCATAAAGTAAAAGAGACAGTCACCAAACTTGATCTGGGCTTTAGTCTTGATAGGCCAAATTTTATTTTTCTATAATGTGTCTGCCAGGTACCTACCTTTGGTAAACAAGAAAAGCAACAAATGGTCTATAAATTGCCTACTTTTTGCAACAAATAATTTGTCTGCCAGTTGTTTCTGTAAATTATCTACTTTTTGGTAAACAAGAAAAATAACATGTAATCTGTAATAAGCTTACTTCTGATAAATAATTTTGTATTGGGTAAAAGGATTGGGAGGACACACCTTCCCACCAATGGGAATTTAGGTCTGGTTACTGGGGAGGGAATTTGGGGGGTTTTGGGGTTGTCCCAGAATTGTTTGTACAAGGGTAAATAACTGCTTGCTTGATTTTGGACTTTGCCTCCCTACACTGGTATATGTTCTGGGTAGGTGACACCCAACTCTTGTGAGATTTATTTAGGAATAAATAGCTTCTGTTTCTCCCTGGAGAAACCTCTGAGTTTTATTTGGGTAAGGGTCTTTGGGCTCTTTACGCCACACAATAAGAACTTATTGAAGTTGAACTGTTTACATTTCTAAATGGAAAAATGATAATTGTAACTGATGAGACTTTTCTCAGTATGAGGATAGTTGAAGGGAATATATAGGTATATCTATGTATACATACATATAGCTATGTATAGGAACATGCATGGGTGTATAAATATATATATGTGAGTGTCGTTATATGTATGTTCATGTATGCATAGACAGAGGGAACAGGATGAGTTGAATATGAAGAGATGATACCTAAAAGATAAAATTAAGAGATGAGAGAAAAATAAATTAGAAGAAGGAAAAGGAAAAGATAAATTAGGGTAAATTATCTCATATAAAAGAGGCAAGAGAAAACTGTTAAAACAAAGGGGAAGAGCAAGAAGGTGAAAGAGAATGGGATAACCTGATTCTCATTGAATTTGGCTTAAGGAGGGAATAACATACACACTCAATTGGATATCTTACCCTACAGGAAAATAGGAGGTATAGGGGCTAAGAGGGGGAATGATAGAAGGGAAGACAGATTGGGGGAAAGGGTAGTTAGAAGCAAACACTTTTGAAAAGGAATAGGGTCAAAGGAGAAAATAGAATAAGTGGAGGGGCTGGATAGTATATCAGCAATGCAATATATACAATGCCTACAGCAATTGTAAGTATGCTGATGTGGTTATCAATCACAAAATATATCAGGCTTTCTATATGGGGGATAAAGTGAGAACATTTATTAAAATACCGAAAGATTGAGTCCCAAAATCAGAAAGTCAAAGTCATCAGAGTAGTTATGAAATTGGCACAGGTAGATAAAGTAGAAAGCACCCACATTCTCAAGCCTTTAAAACAGAACAGGCTACCTCAGGCAAAGGTCTTCCTCTCCCCACTCACAGCAACCACCCAGCATCCAGGAAGAGCACTCCCAGCAGCTCTGGCCCCTGGCAGTCCTCAGCGGCAGTCCTCAGCAGGAGTCCTTAGCAGAAATTCTGGCTGACACAAAAAGGGGTTCTCGCTTCTGCTGCCACTGCCTCTGCTGCTGCTGCCACTGTTGCTGCCACTGCTAGCCTCCACAGGAACTCTAGCTTGGCTTCCGCTTCCTCTTGCTCCACCCCTTCCTTGCTGGCAAGTCCAGTGTGGAATGGAAGATATTTAATCCCATAAACCTTACAGATAAGAGGGAGGGAAATATAGTTTATGCTTCACAATATAACTACTATAGAAATTATTTTGGTAACTACATATGTACAACCAATATTGAATTGCTTATCTTCTCAGTGGGGGTGGGAGAGGAGGGAAGAAGGGAAAAACATCTGGAACTCAAAGTTTTAAAAACAAATGTTTAGAAGTTTTTTTTTTCTTGTTTGTTCACATGCAACTAGGAAATAAGTTATAAAGGCACTGAGGTACAGAAATCTACTGGTATAGAAATGCCCTACTAGAAAGTTAGGGGGGGCGATTATTATGGGAATGGGAATCTGAAGATACTCCCTGCCCCTTTGATAGGCTTAAGTGACTCTGAGAACCTTCCCCGATTTGAAAATATACTCTGCCCCCTAATAGGCAGAATGTGGTTACATGGAGCCTGTGGCAGGAGGCTTGTTTTTCAGGAATACTCACACCTTGTTACTTTGTGATTGGGCCAAGAGAGTTATGACAGTCTCTGAGCCAGGAAAAGGCTATATATACCCTGATGTGAGGCTTTGCTATGGGGCTTGCTTTGAGAAGAGTTGTATGATTTGACCAGATGAGACTCTGGGCAGCCATTGAGCCCCCCAGCTTTGAAAACCCAGATGTTGGTGCTTCCCTCTCTGGTAACTGACTAGGTGTTGATGTAATGGTCAGACAGCTGGAAGCCTATCTGCTGATCTGTTTCTATGTCTGCTTTTAACTTCTGCTTGTAACTTGTCTGTATTCTCTGAAGCTCAGGGTGCTGAATTTTTCCCCTGAACAAGGTAAATGACATATGTTTGATTAAACCAAGATTATTAACCCATTTTGAGTTGCTTTCCTTTAGAAAAGAAGATCTAAGAATCTGTGCTAGCAGCCATCCTGAGTATGTTATGGTGCTTGCTGCTACAGTGATGGGGGAGGATATAAGACAGGACATATTGGAGGAAGGTGTATTCAGTAGGCTTGCTATTTTGGGGTGGGGTGTAGGGGAAAGACAGGGAAAAATTGTAACTCAAAGTCGTGTGTAAATGAATGGTGAAAACTAAACATATATATATATATATATATGTTTTAATTTTACACCAAAAAAAATCACATTTTGTTCCAATATCAAATATAAACTACCAGGGAACAAGCCTGAGTCAGGCTCAGCCAGGAATAAAAAAATAGCCTCTCAAGCGTCAGCCAAACTTTTTCCTCCCACAGGTCAGCTTTCACTGAGACAGACTCTACCAACACTCTATGTATGATTCATCAAACTCAATCCTTCCAAGCATTAATAACTTCCTGAAACTGTTTGCTTTTAGCCTGGGATTGGTGCAAATGCTCATTCAGATACTAATTTCAGTAAGTAGGATCTATTGCCTATCTTCTGAGTGTTCTGCCAGACATTTGCTTCCTAGCCCCATCTTTTGTCAGTCTGGGCTATCTGACCCAGTCTCTGTCAGGATAAGCATTCATTTGAGTGAAAGAACATAGTAAGTACTCCTTGCAGACCTTCTTTTGTCTTGTTTTCTGCCTAACCTCCATATTTCCACCCCAACTCCTAAATTAGTCTTGATACTGCCTTGAAGGAGGTGGGGTTAAAAGCTTCCTCTGTCTAAGGCAGAATCTTTTGCATTTATGGGGAGTAATTTTTTCCTCCTTTCTTCTTTTCAATCTTAAAATATATATGTATATGCTTATGTGTCTGTGTATACATAAATAAATATACATAGACTCACATATTTATTCTCATAATTATTAACCAGTGTTTCAAAAATGTAAGAAATCCACAAATGTTTTCTAAATATTGTCATTATTGTACTCCTTCTTTGGTATTCACCAAATTTCTATTTACACTCATAGGTTGGGTCATCAGAAGGAATAATAACAACAGAACATCAGTTAACACTTATATAGCTGTAATGTTTTCAAAGTGCCTCCCATATACCATTCGTTGTTTATATATCCATATTTTGTACATGCCTACATAAGAACATGCACATATGCCTGTATGTATATCTATGCAAACACACATGCATCTGTATACACACACATAAAATCATTTTTTTCTGACTAGATGGTGGTATAGATGTTGAGTATCCATTGTTATAAATTTGTTGCTTATAATTTTCTCTTTCTCATTTTATTTGTTAATCTTATACATAAAAAATACGCACACAAAAAAGATAAAGAAGACAATGGAATAAATCAAATTAAAAAGAATTACTTTTGTAACAGTAATGCAATATTCACAACACCCACAGTAGTTATGAATATGCTGGTATAGCTGTGAATCATAAATTTAACAGACTCTCCACATGGAGGGTGGAACCAAAGCCTTTATTCAAATACCAGAAAACCAAGTCCCAGAACCAGAAAGCCGAAGTCATTACAGTAGCCACCAAGTTGGTACACATGGTTAATGCAGTGAACACCCACATTCCCAAGCCTTCACAACAGAACAGGCTCCCTCAAGCAGGGATCCTCCTCTCTCACTCACAGTAGCTTCTGTTATGGGAAGGGGAATCTGGAGGTCTTCCCTGCCTCTTGGCCCTTTGATAGGCTTAAGTGACTCTGAGAACCTTCCCTGATTTGAAAATATACTATGCCCCCTAATAGGCTGAATGTGATCACATGAAATCTATAGCAGGAGGCTTGGTTTTCAGGAATGCCCACACCTTGTTACTTTGTGATTGGGCAGTGGGTCAAGAGGGTTGTGACGTTCTCTGATCCAGGAGAAGGCTATATGTAACTTGATGTGAAATTTTGCTATGGGGCTCACTTTGAGAAGACTTGTGTGACTTGATCAGATAAGACTCTGGGCAGCCGTTGAGCCCCCGGGCTTTGGAAACCTAGATGTTGGTGCTTGCCTCTCTGGTAACTGACTAGGTATGGATATAATGGTCAGACAGCTGGAAGTCTGTCTGCTTGATCTGTTTCTCTGTCTATTTTTTGACTGGGAACTTGAGCAGAGTAAAGCTTTTGAGGAAGCCAAAGCTGCTATACAATTGTCTCCAGATTTATGGCCTATGCAGAATGGTCTGGTGGAATTACAAGTGATTCTACAGGGTGATTATGCAAACTGGAGTTTATGGCAGAAACAACAAAGCCAAAATGTACCTTAAGGATTTTGGTTCAGGAAACTTCTTTCATCTCGAGTGCAATATGCACCTTTTGAAAAGCAGTTGTTGGCTGCATATTGGGCTTTGGTAGAGACTGAACAACTTACTCTGGGCCATAAAGTGACATTAAGGCCTCGAATCCCTATTATGACCTGGGTAATGAGTACCCCAGCTTCTCACAGAATTGGACATGCCCAAGAGGCCAGCATAATTAAATGGAAGTGGTATATTCAAAATAGAAATAAAGCTGGCAAAAGTGGAGTTCCCACCCTACATGATTCTGTAGCTGACAACATTACTGAGGGACATGATACATCCCCTGAACCAAGGCAATAGTTTGTATAGTACTTGGTAAGATGGAATGATGGATATGATGGACTAAATGAAAAAAAAAAAGAAGAAACACTCAGGGTTTACTGATGGGACAACAAAGTATTTGGGCCAAAAAAGACACTGGAAAGCAGTAGCCTATAACCTATGTACTGGGTAGACTTTGGAAAGTACTGGGATATGAGGACATAGCAACAAAGCAATTTCCACAGCACCCACAGTGACTACAAATATGCTGGTGTGGTTGTTAATCACAAAATGTAACAGGCCCTCCACGTGGAGAACAGAGCTAAGCATTTACTCAAATACCAGAAAGCCGAGTCCCACAACCAGAAAGTCAAAGTCATTACAGTAGCCAAAAGTTGGTACACATAGTTAATGCAGTGTACACATAGTTACACATAGTTAGCCCACATTCCCAAGCCTTCAAAACAATACAGGTTCCCTCAAGTAAAGATCCTCCTCACTCATGGTAGCTGCTCAACCTCCACGCTGCTTGCTTCCAGCAGTTCTGGCTCCCAGCAGTTCTCTTTCCTGGCAGTTCTTGGCAGAAGTGCTCCATGGAAGTTCTGGAAGGCTCTCAGAAGAAGTTCTTCCACCACCAGTTCTGTTCTCAAATTCTCCCCCCTGCCTCACCCCTTCCTGCCACGTAAACAAGTCCATCCCACTGTAGGATTCACAAGTACTGGGTCTCAATACTTGACACAATTATGAACTTGAAACCAAGCCACAAGCACCCACTAGCTTGCCAATACAAGGGGCATGGAAGATCTTCAAATCCCATTACAATTACAGTGGAAGTAGTCAATATGCTGAACTTACAGCAGTACATCAAGCCATTAAAACAGAATAAGGAGGACAGTGTCATATATTCACTGAGCCATGGGCAGTAGCCAATGGGTTAGCTACATGGATGCCTATGTGGAAAAATCAAAATCAAAATCGGGAAATTCATGTTAAACAAGTCAGGAGCAAAAAATTATGGGAAGATATATGGGACATGTCTTTGGTTACTGATTTGTCAGTTTTTCATGTAGATGCTCTCACAGCCCTCACCATGCCAGAACGTGAGTACAATGCTCATGCTGATTGACTGGTGCAGACTGTTACTGCATATATTGTCCCTACTTTGACAACAACTGATGATCCAGACTAGCAAAATGCATCCACCATACGGCTGGCCATTTAGGGGTCCAGACAGTAGTGGGCACAAGATCAAGGTCTTAATATCTCTCATTAATTGTTAAAACGGATAGCAGAAGAATGTGATATATGTCCATTGGAAAAGGAGTGAACTGTTCCTTGGGTAGTAACAGGGGAGATAGCAAGGGTTAATGTCCCCAACCAAATCTGACACTGGTCCACTACCACAAGATAAAGGATGCTAATTTTTATGTATTTGTGTTATCATCTATTCAGGTGTGCTGGTGGCTTGTTCTTAAAAAAAAAATGAAATCCAGAAAAACACCTATAAAATTCTAGATCTCATAAGTTTATATTATGTAACCCCAATGCAAATTCAAAATTATAATGGGTTACATTTTAAAGGTAAGGAAATGAAGAGATATTGTATATTAAACAATATAGAATGGATATATAATATTCCATATTATCTACAACCATCTGGGTTAATTGAAAGAATGAATGCATTATTGAAAGAACAGTTAAGGAAGTTAAGTTCTAATAATTCATATCAGCATTGGAAAGATAATTTGTTCACTGCTTTATATAATTTGAATAATAAACCTTTGGGAGAAAGTATGCCTTTAGCCATAATGATGACCCCAAGTGTGCCAATTAGAAAACAGAAGATGCATGCATAAGACCCCAAATACTGAGTATTGGACTGTGAGGCAAGATGTCCTTGCACTGTATCCAGGAACACCTGGATAGGCAGGATATGATTTACATTGCTTAGAAGACTTTTGGTTGGATAGAAAAGAAATAAGAAACATCTCTACTGGGATATGTATTAGAATCCCTAAAAAATCATTTTGGACGGATATTACCTAAATCAGGTTTAGCAGCTCAAGGTATACATATATTGACTGGAGTAATAGATTCTAATTAGCAAGGAGAAATTTTTGTAGAATTGCAAAATTTGGGTGAAGAACCCAAACAGTTTTGTAAAACTGATAGAATAGTTCAAGTGATTATTATTCCTTGTGAAACAATACCATTTGTGAAAACTGGCCCTCCTTCTGAAATAACTATCAGAGGATCTAAAGAATTTGTTTCTACTAATAGAATAAAATTGGGAGCTAAAGTGGAGGTGAAGTGAAACCAGATGATGTTCCAATGGCTGCAGAGATTATGGCACATGGGAAAGACAATACTGTAGCTGTTGTTTATTCAGGAGAAGATGACTGTCAAATTGTACCCTTAACTCGTGTATTCTACCCTGAATGGGGTATGATAGTGAGTTCATGGATTCCAGAGGCAAGGCTGACTCTATATTTGTTTTTTTTTTTACTTTTTGTCTGTTAAAATTGTTTGCAAAACTTGTTTTCTTCAGGATTGGTACCCTCCACCTGCAGATAACTTATCATTTAAACTGAATGTCATCCCCTATCCATGACTGTGGTGTCATGGACCTGGCATCAACCAAGTTCCAGATGACAGCTAAAGACATGGCCTTTCAAATGTGACCTTTTGGGGAAGGGATAGTTCTCTGTCAAATTTCAGCTTGAAGTAGCTTTGGAAAAGAGACCTTCACCCCTTACCCCAAGATTCTGGACCTCATTTGTTTGAGAGGGGAAGGATGGGGCACTTGTGCCCAAGTCCCCACCCTAAGCTATTGTTTTATGTGCAAAGTTTTTCTATTATCCCTGTTAAATTGTTGCAAAGTTCTGGTGACACCAGTTTTTCCACCAGTTATTCCTAAACTTTCATTTATTGTTAATGCACTTTTGCTATGTAAGGGATATGAAAGATCTTGCAGCCAAATGTAATGAGAATGGTAATTTGAAGATCTTCCCTGCCCCTTAATAGACCTATGGGGGAGTTTGAAGACCTCCCCTGCTTTGAAAGTAAACTCTGCCCCCTAATAGGTTAAATATAGTCACATGGAGCCTGTAGTGGGAGGAGTTTGCTGAAGGGAAGCAGAGCCCACAGGAAGCTGGTCATAGTTTGCCCAACGGTGGGGGAGAGAGGAGGACCTCAGGAGTCAGATAGGGTAGTAAGTAGATATTGATCTTGTTTGTGGGAAGGCTGAAGGATGCTGTGGCTCTCAGCATTATTATGGCTTATGAATGTCTTTGGTACTATGATGGAATCAGCTTACTAGTTTGGGGATTTGGTTTTCTGGTGTCTAAATAAATGCTTCAGTTCTATCTTCTATCTGGAGAGTTTGGTAAATTTTGTGATCAAAGGTCATGTGATACTTATAGCCACTTTCTTTATCATGGGGGCTGTAAATGTTGCCTTGGCTCTACACCAGGCTATGAGGAAGGCACCCTCTTTACAGCCACCACAAGTTCTGGCACACACCCTAGGACCACCACCCAAGACTGCAATCCAGATTCAAGAAGACCAAAGGAAGAGTGTTTAACCTCTGAGTGGTCACTTGGTCCCCCGACGATCTATAGGTGAGGAGCTCTGGAGTCAGCCATATGGCAGCAGCTGTAACTGCCATGCCTATGCCACCTCTCGCGCTGGTGGCAGGGGCCACACTGCACTCTTCTCCACTCAGTTCCAACAGAGTTCTCCACTGACCTTTTACTTTCTCTTTGGCATTTATGGGTGGAGAAATCTAGAAAGTACCCCTGGTGCTCGTGATTTACTCTCCTGAAGTCTTCTCTGGACAGTCTGTGCCAGCAGTCAGGGCTGCCCTGGGTCTGGGCCTGTTTGGCTCACACAGGACTGTGCTTGGCTCCCAGCCTAGTGTGATAAATCCTTCCTGTCAGCCTCACAGGCTGCCTTCAGCAGGAGATTTGTTTCTCTCTGTAACTTTGTAGATTCTGTAGCTCTAAAATTTGTTTAGAGTCATTTTTTACAGCTATTGGAAGTGGTTGGAGCAGGAGCTGAAGGAAGTTCCTGCTTTTACTCTGCCATCTTGGCTCCATGCCTAGAATTGACTTTTTTTCTGGCTATTTCAAATATTTTCTCCTGGACCTGGGAACTCTGGAATTTGACTACAATATTCTTAGAAATTTTTGTTTTGGTATCTCTTTCAGGAAGTGATCACTAGATTCTTTCAGTTTCCATTTTCCCTTCTGGTTCTGGAATATCAGGGCCATTTTCCTTGTTAATTTCTTGGTTTTAGTCCTAGTTCCTTTGACCTCCAGAATATCATATTCGAAGCCCTTTTATCCCTTAATACAGAAGCTACTAGATCTTGTGTTATCCTGATTGTGTTTGCATAATACTCAAATTGTTTCTTTCTCACTGTTTGTTGTATTTTCTCATTGACCTGAGAACTCTGGAATTTGGCTGTAATATTCCTAGGAGTTTCCTTCTGGGGATCTTTTTCAAGAGGTGATTGGTGATTTCTTTCAATTTCTATTTTGCCCTCTGTTTCTAGAATATCAGGGCAATTTTGCTTGATAATTTCTTGAAAGATGGCATCTAGGTTAGTTTGTTGATCATGGCTTTCAGTTTGTCCAATAATTTTTAAATTATCTCTCCTGGATCTATTTTCCAAGTCAGTTGTTTTTTTTTTTCCAATGAGATTTTTCACATTGCCTTCTATTTTTTCATTTGTTTGGATCTGTTTTATAGTATCTTGATTTCTCACAAAGTCATTAGCTTCTAATTGCTCCCATCTAATTTTGAAGGAGTTATTGTCTTCAGGGAGTTTTTAAAATTCCTTTTCCATCTGGAAAATTCATTTTTTAAGGCATTCTTCTCCTCATTGGTTTTTTGGGCTTCTTTTTTCATTTTAGTTACTCTGCTTTTTAAGATGTTATTTTCTTTAGTGTATTTTTAGGTCTCCTTTAGGAGACGGTTGACTTGCTGTTCATCATTTTCTTGTATCATTCTCATTTTTTTCTCAGTTTTTCCTCCACTTCTCTTACTTGATTTTCAAAATCCTTCTTGAGCTTCATCATGGCTGGTGCACAACTTATATTTTTTTTTTCCTGGGAGCTCTTGATGCAGGAGTTCTGACTTCATTTTCTTCCTTCACTTCCATGCTTTGATCCTTTTTGTTCTGCAAAAAGGATTCTATGGGCTGATAGTGCTTCCTCTACTTGTTCATCTTGCCAGCCAATTACTTGATTTTTGTGCTCTTTGCCATAGTAGAACTCTGAGTCCAAAATGTAGAGTGCTCTGTCCCCAATTACTGGGTTTTTTTTAAAATGTTATCAGAGGTCGGAGCAAGGTGCCCTCTCTATGGCCCCCACAAGCTCTGGCTCGCTTTTCACACTCCCCAGGATCACCACCCAAGACCATGATCTTGGCATGTTAGATCCAGGCATGTCAAAGCAAAAGCAATTACTCTCTGAATGGTTGCTTGGTCCCCCTAAGTTCTGTAGGCCAGGATCTCTGGAAGCAGCCATGTGCAGCCACCATGCCTTTGCTGCTTCTCACCCAAAGGGCAGGAGCTGGACCACGGTTTCAATGCCCCCCCCCCCCCCGCCCCGTTCCAACAGAGTTCTGCACTGACCTTTTACTTTGTCTTTGCCATTTATAGGTTGAGAAGTCTGGAAACCACCAAATCTCCTGATGATTCACTCTCCTGAAGTCTGCTCTGGTGGCCACTAGTCGAGGCCACCCTGGGGCTGGAACCACGCTGCCAGAATGAGCTTGGCTCTGAGCTTTGTGTGATAGACCCTTCTTGTCCACCTGTCAGGCTTCCTTCAGCAGGAGATTTGTTTCTCTGTGTCACTTTGTAGGTTCTGTATCTCTAAATTTTGTTTAGTGTCATTTTTATATGTATTGTAAGTGATTGGAGAGGGATCCCATGCCACGTTTGTGCTTCTACACTGCCAACTTGGCTCTGCCCCCTCCTGTTTGCTCATTTTCCCAATCAAATACTTGACTTTCTAACTTTTTGTCAAGATAGGCCTCTGCTTCTAGTGAGGGCTGGAGGTGGGTTAGCTTGGAGTGGATGTACTGTTTCATGCTTCAGGGGTTTTGTATCATCCACAGTAACCCCCACCATCTGTGGACCCAGAGCTTCAGAAGCAGCTATTCCTGCGTCTGCTGTTGCTTCTGTTGCTGTTGCTACAACTGGCACTGCCATATCCACCACCCTGACTTTGGGAACAAACCACACTCTGGCCCTCTCTGACCCAATGTGAGCCATTCTGGACTGTGCTCTGCTCCCAACCTGATGTGATAGATCCTTCCCGTTGGTCTTCCAGGTTATCTTGGGCTGTAAATATATTTTGCTCTGTCATTTTGTGGGTTCTGCTGCTCTAGAATTTCTTTAGAGACATTTGTTGCATATATTTGGAAGGTATGGAGTAGTGTTCAAGCAGTTCACTGCTTTTACTCCACCAGAGCCAAGCTCTGCCCCCTTAAATCCCTTCCTTGTGCAGTGGAAGTGCAATCTTATCAATAACCTCATGTACATCTCCCAAAGAAGTTTGATTAACATGTTGCAGGGACCTTCCTTATTTTCTCTCAGAATTATGAGTATACTATTGGAACACTCACGGTGTCCACTTCACCCTTTCTACATGATCTGTCCATCTTTTTAAATCAAACTCATTAGTCAATGAAACCTTGAGCTATTTTTGTTAATGCCAAAATAAAATAACAAATATTTCAATGACTATATGGTAAATTCAAGGGAAATAAAACTTTGGCTTCAGTTTGTAGATGTTACAAACTATAAACATTTATTATCATTGCCTGTCATCCTTTTTGTTTGTATAAGCAAAACTATTCCCAAACTTGAGAGAGAGAGATTTAGGCTAATTACAAATAAATAATTTCCTTCATAAATGTATACTCCTGGGAATTATTTGAACAAATATGACTTTATAGGGTTATATTGGAAGACATTCCAATGCAAACAAAAAAATGTCTTCTATGTGTAAGGCAGTGCAACAGTTTCTATGCATTTTTAAGAGATCATATATAAAATCTACAAAGTTCCAATTTATTATGACAGTGTCTATCTGAAATTTTAATCTCCAATGAAAAAGTGAAGAATTTATTAAGTTAATTGATCATGATTATATATACATGCATAAATATATTTGTATATTGCATATACATATGTGTTCAGTGAATTATTTGAATCAACTGCATCTAGTTGTCTTGGGTTTGTATTTGGGGTCCTCAAGTGTTATCAATTATTGCAATCTGCAATCTTATCAATTATTATTGTTCCTCCATAGATAGAGATCACAAGCCTTCCATGACTGCCTATATTTTGTCAATCTTATCAATACCCTCCTGTACATTTTCCAAAGAAGTCTAATTAACATGCTGCAGGGACCTTCCTTATTTTCTCTCAGAATTATGAGTATACTATTGGAACACTCAGGGTGTCCACTTCACCCTTGTTACATGATCTGTCCATCTTCTTTTTAAATCAAACTTTCACTAATATGCTCCACAAAGTCCTGCTTTAATGTTACTTTTCAGTGATGAGGGATTACTGGAATCTAGAAGGCCAAGCCACAAAAATATAATATCTTGGAGGGTCTGTCATGCTGGAAAGTCTTCAAGTATAGTTCTGCTGATAAATTAAATTTAAGTTTAAAGAAATACTTTACCTGGTGAAGAATTCTTTGGTCATAGAAACCCAAGTGTTTTCAATAGTCCACATCAACTAAATGTTTAAAATTGCAAATTACTTTTAAACTTCTAAAAAATTATTGAAAGTAGTAATAGGATCAGAAAATCATATAATCAGAGTGACCATTTGGTCCAGTCATTACATGGATAAAAATCTTCTCAATTTCTCAGTAGTGTAATAGTAGTATTATTACTGATGAGAAAGAACCCACTTTTTTCTCAGTCAGACTATTCCAATTTTGGATAACTCTAATTGATAAGAAATTTTTATTTATATCAAGTCAAAATCAGTTCCTGTCCCTTCCACCAATTGCTTGCTTTTCTTTCCCTCTGAAGTAAAACAAAAACAAACAAGCAAATATAATTCCTCCAATTCCATTTCCATGTGACAACCTTTGAAATATTTTGTGAACAATATCATTTCCTCTCCAAGTCTTCTCTTCTTCAATCTGAACATCCCTACTGCTTTCAATTTTATTGGCTTATTTGAAGTGACCACAAAGTATTTAATCATTCTACTTAGCTACCTTTGGTGGCTCTCTAATTTACTGATGGCTTGCTTAAAATGTGATATTCAGAACTGGCCCCAGTGTAGGATTTCTATAGGAAAAGATAATTGAAAATATAGAATCTAATTGAAAAGTAAAATACTTATTCCACACTCCTAAATAAAAAAATCTCTCTTAATGCAGCCTAATATTATTAGAGTTTTCTTGTTCATGTTACATGGTTGATTCACACTGAGTTTTCAGCTCACTAAAGTCCTTAGCTATTTTTCTGAAAAATTTCTTTGTAGCTATATTTCCCTCTTGCTCTTCTCAAGTTAATATCTTTTACCTCAAATGCAAGAATGGACTTTTATCTATCTTATAGCGAATAGAGTATTGATCGTTAAGTCTGAAGATTTAGATTCTGGTTCTTTCATACTTAATATTTGTAGGACTCTGGGTTATTTATAGTATTTTCCTGCAGCAGAAATTGACCCACATGGAGTAGTCATGGAGATGAGCCTTTAGGGGCCATCTCATAGACAATATGCCTGAATATCTCCAGGGAACTTTCAGGGTCACATGTTTCTGAGCAATGAAGGACTTGTGACTTTGTCATGATGTAGCAAATCCCAATTGGTCCCTTGGTCCTCCATCTTCAGTTAGGTGAAAGAGGGGTTGGCTAAATCAAAAAGGATTGTTCACCAAACGGAGAGTCATCTATTCAGTTACCCTCAAAAGACAAGAGACTTCCTTCTCTTCCTTCTCTTCCTTCAACTCACCATGGGGCAAGAAGTTTTTTCAGTGGATTTCCTATGGGGTAGGCACCCTTTCCCTATACCAACTATTACAACTAACTGAAGTAGCAGGAATTTCCACATCAGAAAAGATGATCACCAAGAGGTATATGAGTTCAATTCCTATCTAGGCCTGCCAGAAGGCATGGAGCTGGGAGGAAAGGGTTTGAAAGTAAAATACTTATTCAACAGTCCTAAAACCCGCATTGTGTTCTGAAATTTAACTGTTAATCTTCCAGGAAAGTTTGACAGTAGTTACTGTTGTTGCTTATTTTTTCTATTATTAATGCTTATAATTATTGAGTAAAATGAGAATTTCTTTTGTGTATATAAATAACTATCCTATTACTAAATAGTGCCTTGAGTACCAGTCCTCCTCATTTTGGGGAGACCCTAGACATGAGTCAAACCTAAGTTTTAAGCATTTTTTTTCCAGAGCTTTGGAGTAGAGATGAAAGAACCATAGTGCAAGAAAAAGAGCCAGATCCCTTTCTTCATGGACCAAGTTCCCAAAGGACTTGGTTCAGGTATGTGAGTCTAGAGCTCAGAAGGGCAACCTAATGGGAGAGAGAAAGGAGAATCCCCAAGTTCCACTGGGTTCAATATTGGCTAAAATAAGATTATATATATATATATACACACACATATATATAAGAATCAGTAACCATGGTAGCTATAATTGAATATCCACAATTTACATAAGAAGAAATTGAAACAAATGAAATTATTTGTCAAAAGTCATATAGAAAGCAAATGGCAACATTAAGATTTGGACTGAAGTCCTCTGACTTCAAATACAGAGTTTTCACTATATGCTACTATATGATATTCACTCTTCCCCCTGAGGCTTCTTTTTCCTCCTCTACAAGAAGAGAGTAACAATACTTATAAGACTTATTTTAGAGGGTTGTAGGTGAGGGGATAAAAATCAGATTATCAACCTCAGAGCTATGAAAAACCATGAATTTTAAAGCCAAATGGTGGAATCTTTCTGGTGGATAAGACCCAATCTCATACAGCAAAGTGAAGCTAGGTGGTACTGAATAGAGTGTTGTGTCTGGAGTCAAGAAGACTCATCTTCATGAGTTCACATCTGACCTCAGACAATCAACTAGCTATGTGATCCTAAGCAAGTCACTTAAAGCTGTTTATCTCAGTTTCCTCATCTGTAAAGTGAGCTGGAATAGGAAATGGAAAATCATCATTCCACTTTCCTTCCCAAGAAAACCCTAAATGTGATCATGAAGAGTCAGACACAACTGAAAATCTATTGAACAACAAATTAGGAAAATACCAAGAAACAGATCCACCATGCCTTGAAAGCTAAGGATGTCAGATGCTGAGAATCAAGAATCAGGGAGATAACAGAGAAATGAACACAGGTCCTTCATGTGTATGGGAAAATATGACATGACTTGCAGTTGACTTGGATTTGAATGAGGGAGGGCTGTGTAAGGTCACCAACCTCACTTTCTCCTCCAGAGTCTTCTGGATTGAGTAGCCAGATATTCATCAGGATGACTGAAGATTGCCCAGGATGCAATAGGAGACTCTGGCCCTTTTAGTCTAAGGCCTTTTCAGGTTCTCACTTTTGAGTGAGGCCTTGCCCATTCAGTGAATAGGCCCCTAAAAGTAGTGAGTCAAGGATGGCCCCTTCATTAAAAAAATCAAACTGGGAGGAAAATTCGACCCTCAGAGTTTCTGGTCAAAAAAGAAACAGTTACTATAGACATTCACTCTGAGCCAGGACATTCTAAAATATAGCCATTAGGTGGAGCTTGGGCAGGGACCTATTGTGGTCCAATCAATGAGCTTCAGCATGAAATGGGTTTAAAGTTTGGTCTTTGAGGAGAAATAAAGAGGGGGGGGGAAGAAAGAGGAAGAAAGGAATGAATCTAGCCAGTAAACCCCAAGTAAACTGGGCAGCTGCCAGCCTTCAAATTTTACCTTCCTTTGGCAAGGGGGAGAGGAATAGGGAGAGGGAGAGGCAGAAGTTAGATTAAATGTTTAAAGTCACTATAGATGAGTGACATAGCTGGAATTTGAAACTCCTAGGATCTCTGCCTTTAAATATAATATTCTACACTGCACTATTTGTGGTTGGGGATTGGCTGATCTGGAACTGTATCTGTGTTGTATCTGTATAAGACACCCTACTTTCATCAGAATTATGCTTTGTTTTCTCTTCTTTAACTAGAGAACTATGTAAGTGTGTCTTTATTTATTCCACTTATAATTAGCAATATCTAATAAGTCTACAATATGAAATGATTGAGACCCCTGTTACATATTCCAAACACCCAGGAGAATTCACAGGAAACAACATGAAGGGTAATACTTTTGTGATCATAACCACCAGATGGCATTAGTGAGGAAGGCAGGTCATCTGTCAGTCATCCTTTAACCAACTAACATGTCTGCTCATGTTAGAGGGACTCACTTTCCCTCCCTTTATGTGAGTGGAGCTTCATGGCAATTTTCTCCCCTTCTGGGATATGATTTTCAAACCCAACAGAGGAAGGAAAATCACTCCCCACCTTGCTGATGCCCCTCCTGATCTGATTCTCTTCTTTCTGGATCTATATCAGATCACATTTCTCATCACTTCTGGGAAATTACTCCCTCCATTTCAGGGTAATCCTTAAAATAACCTAATAAATCCCTACTTATTAAATATATAACACCACACTCCCAAGGCTTTTAGTGGTGAGAAAATAAGTGAGTTTGCAAAGCCACTATTATTCACATCTCCATCCCTTTGAAGTTACTTTTTTTTCCTTTATTTTTAGTTTACAACATTCAGTTATACAAGCTTTTGACTTCCAAATTTTCTCTCCCTCTCCTCCATTCTTGGCAAGACAATATGAAATCTGATATAGGTTCTATGTATACATTCACATTAAACATATTTTCACATTAGTCTTGTTGCAAAGAAGCATTACAGCCAATGGAATGGACCACGAGAATGAAAAAACAAAACAAAAATGAGAGAGAGCAAAGAGTATGCTTCAATCGCATTCAGTTTTTGTAATTCTTTCTTTGGATGCGGATAGCATTTCCTGTCATGAGCCTTTTGGGGTTGTCTTAGAACCTTGCATTGCTGAGAAGAGCCGAGTCTATTAAAGTCAGTCATCTTACAAGTTTGCTGTAACTGCATACAATGTTCTCCAGGTTGTGCTCCCCTCGTTCAGCATCAGTTCATATAAGACTTTCTAGGTTTTTCTGAAGTCTGCCATCATTTTGTATGGCACAATAGTATTCCATTACATTCACATACCACAACTTGTTCAACCATTCTGAAATTGATGAGCATCACTTCAATTTTGAGTTCTTGGCCACTACAAAAAGAGATGCTATAAATATTTCTGTGCATGTGCATTCTTTTCCCATTTGTATGATTTCTTTGAGATACAGACTTAGAAGGGATATTGCTGGCTCAAAGGGAATACACACTTTTTTAGTTCCAAATTTCTCTATAATATGATTGGATCAGTTCACAACTCTACTAACATTGCATTAGTGTTCCATTTTTCCCATATCTTCTACATCGTTTATAATTTTACTCTTTTGTTGTTAGCCAATCTGACAGGTGTAATGTGGTATCTCAGAGTCGTTTTAATTTGCATTTTTCTAATCAGTAGTGATTTAGACCTTTTATCATTTGACTAGAGATAGCTTTAATGTCTTTAATTTCTTCCTCAGAAAACTTCCTGTTCATATCATTTGACCATTTGTCAGTTATTCTTATAAATTTCACTAAAGTCTCTCTATATTTTCAAATGAAATCTTTATCAGAGACATTGTTGTAAAAATTCTTTCCCAGGTTTCTACTTCCCTAATAATCTTGGTTTCATTGGCTTTGTTTGCACAAAACCCTTTCAATTTAATGAAAGCAAAGTTATGCATTTGCATTTTATTGTATTCTTTAACTCTTGTTTGGTCATAAATTCCTGTATTCTCTATAAATCTGACAAGTAAACTATTATTTGCTCTCCTGATTTGCTTATAGTATCAGCCTTTGTACCTAAATTATGAGCCCATTTGGACTTTATTTTGGTATACAGGGTAATATGTTGGTCTATGCCCAGTTTCTGCCATGCTATTTTCCAGTTTTCCCAGCACTTTTAGTCAAATACTGAGTTCTTTTTACAGAAGGAGCAGTCTTTTGATTTATCAAAGAGTAGATTACTATAGTCATTGACAACTGTGTCTTGTGTACCTAGCCTATCCCATAGATCCACCACTGTATTTCTTATTGATAATTTCTGCTTTATAATACAATTTAAAACCTGGTATGGCAAGGTCAGCTTCCCTAGGATTTCTTTTCATTAATTCCCCTGATATTCCAGACCTTTTGTTCTTCCATATGAATTCTGATATTACTTTTTCTAGCACTATATAATAATTTTGGTAGTTTGATTGATATTACATTGAATAACTAAATTAATTTAGGGAGGATTATCATTTTTATTGTTATCTTATATACTTTATATTTCATTATTAGCTTGGCATTCCCACAAGCAACTGATGCTTTTTACAATTATTTAGATCTGACTTTATCTGTCTGAAAAATGTTTTGTAAATATGTTCATAAGGTTTCTGTTTTTTTTTTTTTTTGGCAGGTAGACTCCCAAATATTTTATAATGTCTATGGTAAATTTAAAGGAAATTTTTTCTTTCTATCTCTTCCTGTTGAGATTTGTTAGTCACATATATAAATGTAGATGATTTATTTGGGCTTATTTTATATCCTGCAACTTTGCTAAAGTTGTTTATTATTTCAAATAGCTTTTTTACTCGATTCTCTCGGATTCTCTCAGTATACCATGATATCATCTGCAAAGGGTGATAGTTTTGCCTCTTTTTTGACTGTTCTAATTCCTTCAATTTCTTTGTCTTCTCTTGTTGTTAAAGCTAACATTTCTAGTATCATATTGAATAACAGTGATGATAATGGACATCCTTGTTTCACCTCTGATCTTATTAGAATTACTTCTAATGTATCCCCATTGCACATAAGCTTGATGATGGCTTTAGATAGATGCTACTTACCAGTTTAAGGCAAACACAATTTATTCCTTTGTTCTCTAGTGTTTCCAAAGTTTTTATGCGTCTATTGAGATAATCATATTTTTTTCTGTTGGTATTGTTGTTAATACGATCAATTATGCTGATAGATTCCCTAATATTGTACCAGTTCTGCATTCCTGGAAGAAATCCTACCCTATCATAGTGTATTATTCTCATGATAAGTTGCTATAACCATTTTGCCAATATTTAATTTTAAATATTTTCATATATATTCATTAGGGGAATTGATTTATAATTTTATTTTTCTCTTCTGACTTATCCCAGTTAAAGTATAAGTACCATACTTATATCATAAAAAGAATTTGGTAGGACTCTTTCTTCACCTATTTTCACATATAATCTACATAGACTTGTAATTAATTGTTCTTTAGAGGTTTGGTAGAATTCACTTGCAAATCCATCTGACCCTAGAAATGTTTTCCTAGGGAATTCGTTGGTGGTTTGTTCAATTTCCTTTTCTCAGATGGACTTATTTAAGTATTTTACTTCCTCTTCTGTTAACCTGGGCACTTTATTTTTTTGTAAATAGCCATTCATTTCACTAAGATTATCAAATTTATGGGCATACAGTTTGCAAAACTATTCCTAATTCTTTTTTTTTAATTTCCCCTTGATTGGTGGTGAATTCACTATTTTCATTTTTGATTCTGGTAATTTGGTTTTAATCTTTCTTTTTTAAATCAAATTGACTAAAGATTTATCAATTTTTTTCTCATAAAATTAGCTCTTAATTTTATTTATTAATTCAATAGTTGTCTTAATTTTAATTTTATTAATCTCTTCTTTGGTTTTCAGTATTTCTAATATAGTATTTAATTGGAGAGTTTTAATTTTTTTATTTTCGTAGCTTTTTAATTACATTCCCAATTCATTTATCCCCTCTTTCTCTATTTTATTCATGTAAGTATTTAGAGATATAAAACTTCCCCTAAGAACTGCTTTTGCTGCATCCCATAAGTTTTGGTATGTTGTCTCATTATTGTCATTCTCTTGGATGAAGTTATGAATTGTTTCTATTATTTGTTATTTGACCCACTCATTCTTTAGGATTAGATTATTTAGTTTCCAGTTGATTTTTAGTCAACCTTTCTATGACTCTTTATTACATGTAATTTTTATTGCATCATAAAATGAAACTAATGCATTTAATATTTCTGCCTTTCTGTATTGGAACGTGAGTTTTTATGCCCTAGTACATGTTCAGTTTTTGTGTAGGTGCCATTTTGTAATGGTAATGTGAATTTGAAGGTCTCCCCTGCCCCTTAATAAGTCTAAGGGAATTTGAAGATCTTTGAAAACCTTAATAGGCCAAATGTAATCACATGGAGCTCATAGTGGGAAGAGCTGTTTGAAAGGGTGGAACAGGAAGCATGGAGGAGGAAGGAGAAGGGGAAAGCACGAGCAGAGCTGGGAGCAAGCAGTAGGAAGGCAGAGCAGCTGGCATGGGTGAGAAAGGGGCATTTTTGCTTAAGAGAGTGTGGTTTGTTTTGAAGTTCTGATGGAGGGAAGGCTCGGGGATGATGGTCCTCACTGCGTTGGTTATGTGTACCAATTTCTTAGTTGCTGTGATGGATGTGGCTTTCTGGTATTGGTTCTGACTTCCATGTGGCCTGTCTGTTATATTTTGTGATTCAGAACTATACCAGCATATACATAGCCCCTGTGCATTCTGTGAATATCGCGTTGGTATTATATATGTACTGCTGAGGAAAGATATATTCCTTTCTATTCCCATTCAGTTTTCTCCAGGGGTCTACCACATTGAACTTTTCTGAAATTCTGTTCACCTGCTTAACTTCTTTCTTGTTTATTTTGTGGTTAGATTTATCCAGGTCAGAGGGAAGGAAGTTAAGATCTCCCACTAGTATAGTTTTGCTGTCAATTTTTTTTTCTGTAACTCCCTTAACTTCTCCTCTAAGAATCTGGGTGCTATACCACTTGGTACATATATGTTTAATAATGATATTGCTTCATTGTCTATGGTGCCTTTTAGGAGGATATAATTGTCTTCCTTGTCTCTTTTAATTAGACCTATTTTTGCTTTTCCTTTGTCTGAGATCAGGATGGCTACCCCTCCTCTTTTTTTTTCACTTCACCTAAAACATAATATATTCTATTGCAGTCTTTTGTCTTTACCCTCTGTTTCAAATGTGTTTCTTTAAAACAGCATTTTGTAGGTTTATGATTTTTAATCCATTCTGCTACCTGCTTTCTTTTTTGGTGAGAGTTCATCCAATTCACATTCAGTTATCATTTCTATATGTGTCTTTCTCACCATCCTATGCACCCACCCATTCATGGCTTTCTTTCTCCTTTCTCCCTTTCATTCCTCACTAAGGTTTTGCATTTTACTACCACCTGCCTCAGTCTCCCCTCCCTTCTATCAATCCCCTTTACTACCCCCTTTCCCTTACTACTTCTACCCTCCCTTCCATCCCTTCTTTTTCTTCTTCCTTTCCCCTCTGGAAACTGTTTCTGGAACTGCCTATAGGGAAAGTTTGATTTCTATACCTAACTATGTTATTCCCTCGTTGAGCCAAGTCCAAAGAGAGAAGAGTTCAATCAATGATCATCACCCTCCCTTCTTTTTCTTGTACTGTAATATGTCTTTGTGCATCTTCATGTGATGTAATTTACCATTTTCTTCCTCTTCTTTTGCTCTTCTACTATTACAATCTTTTTTCAACACTCAGTTGAGTTTTTTTTTTTTGTTATCACACAAAATCAACTTAAACCCAACCCCTCTGTCTGTGCATTTTCCTTCTATATTTTGTAATAAAGATAGAGTTCTTAAGAGTTGTATCTTCTAATCCTGGTGGCACATAAACAGTTTGTCCTTATGGAATAAGGTGTTTGTTTATTTGTTTGTTTTCCCTTTTCTGTTTAACTTTCTATGCCTTTCTTAATTTTTGTATTTGAACATCAAATTTTCCATTGAGCTCTAATCTTTTTATCATGAAAGTCTGGAAGTCTCGTATTTCATTAAATATCAATTTCCTCCCCTAAAAATTATGCTCAATTTCATTGGATAGTTGTTCTTTGGTTGTAATCCAAGCTCCTTTGCCTTACAGAATATCATATTCAAAGTCCTCTGATCTTTTCATGTAGAAACTGGAAAGTCTTACATAGTCCTGACCATGGTTTCATAATATTTGAATTATTTCTTTCTGATTGATTGCAGTATTTTCTCCTTGATCTGATAATTCTGGAAATTGGTTATAATATTCCTAAGCATTTTCAATTTGGGATCTCTTCCAAGAGTGGATTCTTTCAATAACTATTTTTCCCTCAGGTTCTAGGACCTCAGGGCAGTTTTCCTTAATGATTTCTTGAAAGATGCTCTCCAGGTTCTTTTTGTTCATCATGGTTCTCAGGTAGACCAATAATTCTTAAATTACCTTTCCTGGATCTATTTTCCAGGTCAGTTGCTTTTCTAATGAGGTATTTTACATTTTATTCCATTTTTTTAAATTTTGTTTGACTGATTCTTGGTTTCTCATAGAGTCATTAGATTCTACTTTCTCAATTCTAATTTTTAAGGAATTGTTTTCTTCAGTTGCTTTTGTACCTCCTTTTACATTTGGTCAATTCTTCTTTTTAAGGAGTTCTTTCCTTCAGTTAACTATTTTTTTCTGTTTTATCAATTGTATTTTAAAATTTTTCTTCTGCCTCTCTTATTTAATTTTTACAATCCTTCTTGAACTCTTCCAAGAAGGATTTTTTGGACTTGAGACCACTTCATATTACCCTTTGAGATTTGGATGTGGGAATATTGACCATCCTGTCCTCTCCTGAATTTGTGTTTTGACTTTCTCTGTCACAAAGATACTTCTCTATGGTCGTTAATATTTTTTATACTTCTTATTCATTTTGTTTTCATTTTTTTGGCTTTTGAATTTTGTCTCTGTCCAGGGACTGGGGGCGCTGTCCTAGACTTATTGTACTGTAAATTAGTGCCCTGGTTACTTGTTTTCCATGCTGGGGCCTCAAGTGCTGGCAGTTGGATGTCGTGGCAATATGGTAGTTTACCTGGTGCTGAGTTGGAGGTGGTGTCTGCTTGGGTTTGGCACTTGCCTTCTCCTCCTCCCTGAGTTTCAGGACCTCCTACTGGTCTACTGAGGTATGGGTTTGCTACTGGTTTGCTATGATGCCTTCCATCCTATACTAGTCCTCTGCTGTCATAGCAAGATGTGCCTTTCCCATTAATCCCCCTAGCCTTCTGTTCTAAAAGACTGCTGTACTCTGTCATTTTCCTGGCTCCACTATTCCAGGGTTTTTCTTGGGGCAATATTCTCTGGATTTTTCAATATCAATAAGGTCAGTAAGGTAGGGTGAGAGTTACTTACTGCTTACTCTGCCATCTTGGCTTCCAGACGTTTCAATAGGTGACCTTCAAACATTCAGTCTGTGGGCTAATAGCCCCAGGAGTAGCTGCTATTGCTGCTACAGGCCCAGCACAAGATTGTGCTTCTCTCTCACCCAGTTCAGACAGAACCCCCTCTTACACTGTGAGTTATGGGAATCACCACTGCTGCCAATGATTCAGTCTACTGGGGTCTGCTCCAGTATCGCTATGATCACTATGTAGCCTGCATGCTTCACCCTCGCCTGACTCTGACTCCACACTCTGATCTTCATGACATATTTTAGCAGTTATTGCTAGATTTTCTTCTATGACATTTTTTAATTTGTTTATACTTTCTTGCTTTTCCCATCAACACATACACACATGAGCATATACACGCATACTCATGCCACATATACAAACAAGGTCAGGGTTCAGATAATAATTCTATGTTTTAGGTACAAATTCAAAGAAAGAATTTGGGGAATCCTGTATAAAAACCACCTACCAAAATTCTATGTCTTGTGGGTGGAGTCCAAAATACAGGTTAAGTAGATGAATTATAATCAACAATAAGAACTTTCAAGAAGCAGTAGTACTAAAAGAAGCAAATGAATAAAGATGATAGTAAGGGATTATGAAATTCGATCATACGCAAACTATTTAAAAGTAATTTAGTCAATATTCTTAGGGTAAAAAATTTTGACATTTCCTCCTTTCAGAGAGAAAGCAAGAAACATGATAAAATAAAAAGGAATGGAAAAAAGAAAAGATAACAAAATGTAGAAAGATTATTCCTTCAGGAACATTTCATACCTCTCAATGTGTCTACTATACCTATAGCAGTATACTCAAGAAATATTACATGATAATTACATACAACAAGATATAAATTGCTGAGTAATTATTAGTAGAAGCATTTTGAAATTTGAGATGAGTTTGCAAAGAATATGAATATCAAAAGCATTTTTAAAAATTTTCCAACCTGACTGCATTCCATAAAACATGTGAATGACACCAGTCCCATTTTTCCTAGCCCTTTTTTCTCATGAGTTGATTTTCCAAAGCTGCAAATTTTATTCTATATTCTGCCTCAAATTTATCATGCTTGATCTTGTATCCAGGGTGCCTGATCAAGCCAAACATTTTCTTTATTTTTAAGTCCAATGACATTTTTTACATTGAGGCAAAAGATGGATAATTAACACAAAGAAAAAGGAAGACTGACAGAAAACCAGATTCATGGAACAAATATCACAATATATTTTGACATTAATAGAATTTAAATTAGATATATCTACATATTTTGACTGATCACTTTCTTGTTGCTTAGCAGAATGTTATATAGATTCCTTGGATAAAATAAAAAATGAACATTTTTCTTTCTTTTTCTTTTGCTTTTTTTTGGCTCTTTGGATGGGGTAAGGAAAGGCAGTTGGGGTTAAGTGACTTGCCCAAGGTCACATAGCTAGTAAGTGTTAAGTGTCTGAGTCCAGATTTGAACTCAGGTTCTCCAGACTCCAGGGTCAGTGCTCTATTCACTATGCCACTTAGCTGCCCCCAAAATAAGCATTTTTCAAGTCTTAGCAAAGAATTAAGACAGTTTTCTTTTTTTTTCTTTTTGAGCAGACATCCATATACCCCATTAGTGAAATGTAAGTTACTTAACTGCAAGATAAGAATATAGTCCAAATAGCAAAACTCTGCAGTAAAATACTTAAGTTATGGAGTCAAACTACCTTATGTTTATGGTTAAATAACTATTACTTTACCAACAATTTCTCTAACCAAGTTGCTTTGCCATAAATCACATCTTCAGTTATCTGTGTGATTAAAAATTGTTAAAAT
Source organism: Petaurus breviceps papuanus (assembly GCF_028583685.1). Taxonomy (NCBI): domain Eukaryota; kingdom Metazoa; phylum Chordata; class Mammalia; order Diprotodontia; family Petauridae; genus Petaurus; species Petaurus breviceps. The sequence continues at coordinate 28,935,222 of NW_027185616.1, forward strand.
TGTTTCTAAACATAAAAGCCAATCTGTGGTATCCACAGATAATGGTCCAAATGGCAGGGTATATCAACTATGAAGTTTGTTTTGAGAATGTCAACATAATTGTGGAAATATCTAATGCTATAGAACAGTGGAAATAACTGGCTACTTTGGTGACAAATTATTTTTGATGAGAAAGACAACATTTTAAAAATTGCATGCCTCTTGTCAGAAAGATACAGATGGACAATTTGGGGGGTTATGTAAAAATAGACATGAAGATGTTTAGAAAGTTTCAGAAAAGAAGTTGGCTATCCCCACTAACAAATTTTGTAGTATCTTTACTTTCACTTTCATGTCAACAACAAAGGCCTGGAAAAATGAACTTTCATAACTAAATTTTCATTTTTTAAAAAATATAGCTTACATATAAGTAGTGTGTGAGTAAGTGAATAAACATTATTAAGTACCAACTATGTGTCAGACACTGTGCTAAGTGCTGGAGATAGAAAAAAAAAGGATTAGAGGCAGTCCCAGCTCTCAAAGACCTCACATTCTAATGGGGGAAATAAAATGAAAAAAAAAAAAAAAACTAAGTACAGTCAATCTATATACAGGATAGATAAATTAGAGATAATTAATAGTGGGAAAGCACTTGCATTAAGGGGATCAGGAAAGGCTTCTTGTAAAAGATACCCACAGAGAATGGAAATCTCACCTCAAAGTCAGATCTGGTTCAAATACCTTCTCTGGTGCATATTCTATGTTTCTTGGGAAATAATTGACCTCCCAGTACTCTAAACAGCTCTGAAATTATGAGTTGCAGAGAAGGTGCTCACTTGCATTTGTAGAGGCACTTTGCTATTCCAGGAGTTCTTTGGAATTCCAGAGGATAGCAATAACATGATAAGAGCTTATCCTAGAAAATTTTATTATTTCTTGGATGTTTATACATCATTATGATCTTTTTTAAGTTTTATTTTTTAACTTAAATACACAAAAAGGAAAGAAAGAGAAATATAATATAAACTTAAATACAAAATAAGAAAATAAAACATTGCCATATGCACCACAGAACATGAGAGGATTATATAATGAATACTACACATCATGTTCAGAGCTATACATCTTTGCTTTGCTTTCTTGTAAGTTTTCTTTTGTTCTCTACTGTGCACTTTTTGCTTTATTCTTTTTCTCCCTTCTTCCCCCAACCTGAAAAAAGCTACAATTAAGAGCAGATACACAAACATAGACATATATGTGTATATATATATATATATACACACACACATACCCAGACATATATATATACAGACATATACACAAATATCCATATTTATGTGCATATATACATATATGTGCATACATATACATACACTTAGATATTTATGATCATATTCATATGGAGACATACGTCCATATGCATCTATGTTAGACTGTACTATGCATTGGTCCTCTGTTTCTCTGAGGGTGGATAACCACTTCCTTCTTAAATTCAAGTCTTTCTGTATTTTTCCAAGTCCACTAACTTGTCATTTCCTATACCTTAGCAATATTCCAATTTTATATTGTCTAGTTATTTTAAATAGTCCAAAAGTACATTAATGAATGTTACTGACACTTTGTGTAGTTTCCCTATTTTTCTCTTTTTATTATATTTATTTTAGCATTAATTTTGTTCAAGATTTGATTAGCACGCCTGCTCCTTTTTCTCTGACAGATTCTATTCTTGTTCTTTATTTTGTTTGTGCATGTCTCTTATTCCCTATACCTCCTAACTCCTTTACTTTACTTTTGCCCCCTAGTTTGCCCTCCTATTTCTTAATCTAGCCCAACTCCAAGGATCCCTCCCTTGTCCTCCCATTCTGATTAATCTAATTACCCTTCTGTAGCCCCCTTATCCTATTCCCTCATCCTACCCTCTAAAATCCCTCCCTTATTTCTTTCCCTTTCCTATGCCCTTAGGCTCTTATTCATTCATAAATTTAGAAGACTTTTATACTCTTCTAGATGAATATGTATTGCTCCATCTTGAAACCCATTCCCAATGAAAGTAGGGTCCCAGAACTACCAGTGCTCAACCCCCACATAATTCCTCTGTGTCAATTCTCCATCTACCACCTCTCTTGTATAAGATATTTACTCTTTTTACTTGCTCCTAAACAGATAAATATCATTTCTTTTAAATCATATCATACTCAGGTCTACCCCAATATTTCTTATGAACTACCCAGTTACTAATAACAATCTTAGACATGATTTGCATTTCCCCATATAAAAGATAGTCTGTCTTTACTGAGTCCCTTGTAATTAGTCATTAGTATGTACTTAATATTTCTTTTATATTTATATTTAGCTCTTGCATGTCAAATTTTCTTCTAAGCTCAAGTTTGTTTGTTTCCTTGTTTTTAACAAAATCCTGAAAGCAGGACAATTAATTAGACTTTTTTTCATTCAGGATTATGGTTAAATTTTGCTGGGTATGATTTTTTTTATTTGGCCTCAACCCCAGTTCTTTAGTTCTTTAATATATAGTGTTTCAAATATAGCCAGTTCTAGGTCTTCTGTGATTCTAATTGTGGCATTGACTTATTTAAATTATTTTTTTTCTTGTTGCGCATTATATTTTATCCTTGATCTGGGAGTCTTAGAATATGATATTCCTGGAGGCTTTTCTCATAGGATCTCTTTGAGATAGTGTTTGATGCATTTTTTTCTACTTCTACTTTCCCCTCTTACTCTAATGCTTAAGGACAAATTTCTTTATTATTTCTTGTATTATTGTATCAAGATTCTTTCTTTGATGATAGCTTTCTGTTAGTGCAATTACTTTTATGTTTTCTCTTCTTGATCTGTTCTCCAGATCACTTATTTTTCTTATGAGATGTTTCACCTTCTCTTCTCTGTTCATTCTTTATATTTTGTTTTATTATTTGTTGGTTTCATATCTTCGCTGACTTCCCCTTGCTCAATTCTAATTTTCAAGGACTTGCTTTCTTCCTTAAGATTATGGAGTTCCTTTCCAAATTGTTTGACTTTCTTTTCATATTCTTCTTTCTCTTGCATTGTTCTTTTTTTAAAGAATTTTCCTCAATCTCTCTCACTTGAATATTAAGGTCTCCTTAAAGTTCTTCTGTGAATTCTTTTTGGGAAGGTGACAATTTGATATTACTTTTTGGGATAGAAAAGGGTTTCTTTGCTTCAGCGTCCTGTGAATACGAATCCTGGTCTTCTCTAAACCTATAGTATCTTTCCATGGTTGGATTCATTCTCCTTTGCTTTGTCTTTTATTGTTTTAATTTGTAGCAGCTTGTTATTGTTTGTAATCAACTCTAGTCCTGCGTTATGAGGGAAGGTGCCTCTGGCTTCAGATCCTCCGTCTGTTCTCCCCTTTGGCCTGGAACTGCAACCAAGACCTCCACGCTCCTGTAAGGGCCGACAGCCTGCAGTGTCCCCATTGCTTCTGTACTTACCAGGCATGTACTGGTTCCTTCTTGCTCATGGCAGTGTGTCTGCAGCACAACTGAATCTGGTGTTCCTTATCTGCTGAGGTTTCCTCAAACTTCCTGGGCTCAGACACCCAACTACCCTCACTGGGAGGTTAAAGTTTCTGTTACTGGGGTGGATACCCCCCCCCCAAAAAAAAAAAAACCAGCTAGCCCCAAGGCTTTCTATTTGCCTTTTAAGAAGAACTAGCCTGGAGATGTTTACTCTTCATAGCAAGCAAACCTCATCCTGACATTTTTCTTGGATCATGTCAGGCTGTCCCTAGAGGACCACTGTTCTGCCCCAACTCTTGTTTATGTTTAACCACTCTGTGCTTACCATGAGAAACTCTTTTATCTCATTTGGGAGGAAAATCTGGAGAACTTCAAATTTTCTGACCTACTCTGCCAACTTCCCAGAATCCTCTGATCTTACTGAGATAGCTGCTCCTTCTTCTAGTGTAGGCCACAATTCATTCTAATCATCCTTTCTATTTTTAGGTCTTTTCTTTCTCTATAACATTCACAGAACAGAGAATCCATCCTACAATCCAACACAAGGAGGCCTTTCTCTGGCTCTTTTATACTTTATAGATGGGTATGCAATGTAGCAGCAGCATAAAATGATGAATCAAGTTCTTGATTTGGCTTTGGAAAGGCTTTTCTCCCAATTACACCTCTGACATAGTACCTAATAGTCATATGACCACGGACAAAAGCCATTTAACCTTCAGCTAAATCTCTAAAACTATAAAATATAATATTGTAAAAGGTAAGCTGTACTTTTGTATTTTTGTATTTTTAGTTACTAATGCAATACCTTGTATTTAATAAGTATTGGTGAACTGAATCTGAATTGATTAAGGCATTTTACACATAAATAAAATCACAAGTCCTTGAGGACATATGGACATATCAGTTCTATTACTGAACTGTCCATCTGTTACCTCCCATTGTCTCACTCCTTCAATATCAAGGACCAAATGCCCTATTTGATGGGTTTTGCACCACTTTTCCCAAAAAGGCATTATTGATAATATTTCTCAATCTTCTTACACCCACATTGTGACTTCCATTACTCTTTGAGTCATTGTAATTTGAATTCTTCTAAACCTGAAGTGTTCTATGATTTGCAATTATATGACATCACCAAAAGAAATCATATTTAAAAGATGAACTTCTGTGGCAACAAAGAGCTTAGAACCATTGAAATTGCTGGAAAATATCACAAATGCAACCCAGCCCAAATGCTTGTTCTTATTCATATTCTATTTTTACATATTAAAATTTAGGTTTTTTAAATTTTCCCCAATTACATATAAAAACAATTTTAACATTCATTTTTAAACCTTTGAGTTCCAAAATCTATCCCTTCCTCCCCACATTGCCCCCCTCACCGAGAAGGCAAACAATTTAATATAGAATATACATATGTAGTCATGTAAAACACTTTCCTAATAGTCATGTTGTGAAAGACTATATCCCCCCCCATCCTATTCCCTCTTCTGTTCATTCTATTTTAGCTCTCCTTTCATCCTGTTACTACTCAACTGTGTTTTGATTCTGGCCATCCACTCCCCCAATCTGTCCTCTCTTGTATCACCTCCCTTCTATTATCCCCTTCCCTCCTACTTTGCTGAAGGGTAAGATAGATTTCTATACCAAATTGAATCTAAATGTTATTCCCTGTATGAGACAATTCTGATGAGAGTAAGATTCACTCACTCTCCTTAACTTCCCCCCTCTTACCCTTCACTGTAAGAGGTTTTTTTCTTGCCTCTTTTATTTGAGATAATTTATCCCATTCCTCCTCTCCCTTTATGTTTCTCCTAATACATTCTCTCTCACTACTTAAATTGTTTTTAGATAACATATCTTCATATTTGATTCATATCTGTGCCCTCTGTCTATTTATAGACTAACTACCCTAATAATGAGAAAGGTCTCATGAGGTACAATTTCCATGAAGGAATGTAAACAGTCTAACTTTAATAAGTCCTTTATGATTTCTCTTTCCTGTTTACCTTTTCATGTTTCTCTTGAGTCTTGTATTGAAAGTCAAATTTTCTATTCAGCTCTGGTCTTTTCTCAAGAACACTTGAAATTTCTTTATCTCACTGAATGTCCAATTTTTCCCCTCATGGATTATATTTGGTTTTGCTGGGCAGGTGATTCTTGGTTCTAATTCTAGCTCCTTTGTCCTCCACAATATCATATGCCAAGCTCTCTGTTCCTTTAATGTAGATCCTGCTACATTTTGTCTTATACTGAATGTGACTGCACAACACTTGATTTTTTTTTCTGGTGCCTTGCAATATTGTTTTTCTTTAACCTGGGAACTAATGAAGTTTCACTTAGGATCTCTTTAGATGATTGGTGGATTCTTTCAATTTCTGGTTTACCCTTTTGTTCTAATATATCAGGGCAGTTTTCCTTGATAATATCTTGAAAGATGTCTAGGCTCTTTTTTTTTTATCATGACTCTCAGGTAGTTCAACAGTTTTAAAATTCTCTCTCTTGGATCTATTTTCCAGGTCTGTTGTTTTTTACCATGAGATATTTCACATTGTCTTCTATTTTTTCCTTCTTTTGGTTTTGTTTTATGATTTTTTTAAATTTCTCATAAAGTCATTAGTATACATTTGCTTTTAAATTTTAAAGCAATTGTTTTCTTTTGGACTTCCTGTTGCATTTCGTCAATTCTACTTTTTTGTGGCAGGCAATTGGAATTAAGTGAATTGCCCAAGGTCGCACAACTAGTTGTTTTTGTGTTAAGTATCTGAGATGGGATTTGAATTCAGATTCTCCTGACTCCAGGGCCAGGACTCTATTCACTGCTCCACATAGATGCCCCTAACAGTTCTACTTTTTAAGGCATTCTTCTCCTCATTGGATTTTTTAGCCTCTTTTATTTTTTGACTGTCTGTTTTTTTAGATATTTTCTTCAGCATTTGTGTATATGTGTCTCCTTTACCAAGCTGTTGACTTATTTTTCATGATCTTCTTGCAGCACTATCATTTCTCTTCCCAATTTTTCTCTACCTTTCTTACTTAATTTCAAATCCTTTTTGAGCTCCTCCATGGACTGAGACCAATTCATATTTTGCTTGGAGGCTTTGGATGTAGGAACTTTGGCTTTGTTGTCTTCTCCTCTTTGTATCTTCTGATCTTCTTTGTAAACAAAGTAAGTTTCTACAGTCAGATGTTTGTGTTTTTGTTCCCATTGTTTGCTTATTTTCCAAAGCTATCTCTTCACTTTTTAATTCTTTACTAAGATGGGACTCAGTTTCCAGAATGGAAGGCAAACTGTTCAAAGTTTCAGGAGTTTCATGCAGATGTTTTCAGAGACACTTCTAGGGGCCTACAATTTTTCAGTTCTTCCATGGTGGTATGATCTAAGATGAGTTTGTTCCTCTCTTGGCCTATGCTCTGGTCTGTGAGTGATCACAAGCACTTTTTTCTGACTTGGAAATTTTAGGAAAGCCACTATCCACTGTGGTCACAAACTCTGCTATACTCATGCTGCACCTTACTCTGAGACTGACCCCCAAGACTGGGACTAAGATCCAAGTATGAGCAAGCAACAAAGTCCTGCTTCAGTACTAGCAAAGAAATCCCTATAATCTCCTTCTGAACAATTATTCAACCACATTACCATCTATGGGATGAGAGTTCTCAAAATAGCCATTATTTCTCTCACTGCTGATTTATTAATTTGCTTAACCTACTCCTGGTTTGCTGAGTCCAGTGCCATGTTGGCATAGACTGTGATGGACTATACTCCTATCTCACCCAGGCCTGACAGACCTTTCCTGCTGACCTCCTGAGTTGTCTTAGGCATCTATGGACTGAGCCATCTGGATACCATCACAGCTACCTGTGATTTGGTTGCCTGAGGCCTACTCTGAGTTTGCTGTGGTCTGGTATGAGCTGACTGGCATATGCTGGCTTACACTTCTCTCTCATCCGGGTGCAACATAACTTTCCTGTTGACCTTCCTAGTTGTCTTGGGCGGGAAATTTGTCTCACTCTGTCTTGTTGTGGGTTCTGCTGCTCTAGAAGTTTTTGAGAGTAATTTTTAAAGGGATTTGGAGGATAACTTAGTTGAGTCCCTTGTCCCCTTTCTTTATATTACATAATTAAGAAAAATAGGGCTGATATACGTGACATATGGGAAGTCAATCAACAAGTATTTATTAGGCAATTTCTATATAACAGCATTGTGCTAAGAATAAGCATTCAAAGAATAGCAAAAAAAAGAAGAGCCAGTAAATATCTATATAAAGTGATGTTAGAGCTGAGTTTTGAAGGGAAAAAAAGAAGATATGAAGTGGAGATGATGAAAGTAATCAAGGCATGAGAGATAACCATTTAAAATGAACAGAGTTGGGAGATGAGTTTGAATGAGGAGCAGCAAAAAGCTCAGTGTCACCGGAACATTAACTATGTGGAAGAGAGTATTAAGGATAAAAACTGGAAAAATAGGAAGGAAAAATGGGAAAGGATGTTAAATGTCAAATAATGGCTTAGAATTTGATTCTGGGGCAAGAAGGAGCTACTAGAGGTGACATAGTAGTAGCTGTCCTTTAAGAAAATTACTTTAGCAACTGATTGAGGGATGGATTACAGAGAGGAAAGATTTGTGGGAGGAAGACCAATTAGAAGAATATTGTGACAGTCCAGGAGAGAGACAGAAAGACCAAGAGTTAGTTTCAAAGGTTATGTTTTATCACTAGCACATTACTTTGCAATTATTAGTAATGTCATAGATTCTTTAACATGTGTGGCAAAACTAGATTTCTATTTTACTGATCATCTGTGGTTTCTACAACTTTTTGCAACGTTAAATTAAAATGCCTATTCTCTTTTTTATATTTTTCCAATTACATGAAAATTTTTTTTCATAAGGTTTAATTCCTATTAGATTTCATAGAAATACTCTATCTGAAACTTGGCAATAGGATATTCATAAAAGCCACATTCATATGTGCCCTGAGTTATCTGAGATTTCTTTATCATTATATTACCTCTCTTGGGGGTTGTACTATCCATCTCTACATCTAAAGTTTCCTCACAATTTTTTCATCAGCCAATAAATATTTACTGTTTTTCAAATACTTTTTTAACTTCTGATTTACATCATTCATTTCCTCCATATTCCTCCATATATATATATAAACATTTGATTTTAAAACTTTGAATTCCAGATTCATTCCTTTCCTCCATTGTCACCCCCCTTTACTGGAAAGATAAGCAGTTCAGTATAGGTTGTACATGTGTAGCTAATGCAAAATATTAATATAGTAGATATATTGTAAAAGACTTACTATATTTCCCTCCCTCCTATCATGTAAAAATTTTAACATTAGTTTTCTTAAAACCCTGAGTTCCAAATTCATTTATATATTAGTCATGCTGTGAAAAAAACCAGCTCAAAATAACAACAATGATGTATGCTTCAATCTGCATTTAGAAAATATCTATTCTTTTAATACTCCTTTGGTTTATGATTTTTTAATTCTCCCTTGCCTTCCAAACCCTGCCAAAAAAAAAAAGCTTTGGATGCACAAATTGAAAACACCTTTCTTGTAGTTTATGTAAACAAAGTTGTCAAAGTTTAGCAAAGTGGGGGTAGAGTCAAAGTGGCAGAGTAGGGGCAGCAATACAGCCTATGTCTCCCAACATTTTTCCCCAACAACTTTAAAATAACACATCAAATAGAATTCTGGAGGTAGCAAAGCCAACAGAAGGTCAAAGTGAGACATTTTTCTAGCCTGAAACAATTTAGGATGTCAACAGAAAAGGTATGTGACATCTAGATTGAGACCAGCCAAAGCACATGTAGCAGCAACTATGAGCAGACCTTGGAGGCAGCCAGGACTATAGCAGCAGCAATTTCAGGTGCTCTCAGTGCTGACATCTTAAGGAGTTAGACAATGGGTCAGGAAAAGTTTCCAGAAGAAATTTTGCAGGTACTGGATGCACTTTGCCAACTCTATTTGCCATAAGCAGTTTTGGGCCTCAGTTCAGGGAGGAGAGGTGAATTTTTGGTTGGTCACAAGGAAATAGGGGCCCTGGTTCTAGTTCCAAAGCAGAGAATAGTTCTAAATACAGTGGAGCAGAGTCCATTCCAGGATTAAGATCAGAGTACAGAGCAGCAGAGCAATGATCACACCTCTCCTTAGATCACACCACTTTGGAAGCACCAAAAACTGGAAGGAGCCCACCCACCCACCCAGAACTAGCTCTGAAAAGAGTAGCATGAAAAAGTCTGAAACTTGGGAAAGTGTCTTCTCTTCCTTAGATGAGCTGGGTCAAAACTTAACATAAAATTAAAAGCCAAGAAATATGCCAAGAAAATGAACAAACAATACCAAAAGAATATGATCATAAAGTTAATATAATGGCAGGGAAGACCAAGACACAAACTCAGAAAAAGATAACATTTTGAAAATAGCTATAAGCAAGGTATCAAATAAAAAATACAAAATTGGCAAAAGCCCAACAAGAATTACTGGAAGAGTTAAAGAGAAAAATAAGGGTGAAAGCAAGATGGCAGACTAAAAGCAGGAAATTGTCTGAGCTCCCAGTCCAACCACCCCCAATACTTGTAAAATATGACTCAAAGCAAATATTAGAGTTACATAATCCGGAAAGTGACAGGCAGAAAGAAAACACCCACTAAAGCAAGCCTGGAAGGCCAACAGGAAAGGTCTATCTCTCCATGCTGGGAGCCAAGCACCGCCCCTTTTTCCTGCACAGTCCCAGACCTGGGGCAGTGCTGACCAGTGGTACAGACTTCAGGAGGGTGAATCACCAGCAACTCTGGTGGTTTCCAGACATCTCAACCCATAAATGACAAAGAGAACATAAAAGGTCAGTGGAGAACTCTACTACAACTGGGTGACAGCCCCTTTTTCCCTGGGGTGAGAGCTGGCAGAGGAATGGAAGCTACAGCTGCTGCCATGTGGTTGCCTCTGGAGCTCCTGACCTACAGATCTTAGGGGCATCAAGCAACCATTTAGAAGGTAATTGTTCTTGCTTTATCTTGCTTAGATTTGGATCCTGGCCTTGGGTGGTAGTCCTGGGGCAAAAAATGCCAGTGTTCAAAGCTTGTGGTGGCTGTAGATTGGGTGGTTTCCTCAGACTTCTGACAACATATGTAAAACCCCCAGCAATTTGGGACGAAGTTCTCTCCACTCTGGAAGCAGAGTTCTACCATGGAGAAGAGTTCAATTTCAAGTAGTTGGCTGCAAAGATGAGCAAACAGAGCAAGTGCAATCAGACCATAGAATCTTTTTGGGGGGACAAAAAAGATCAAAACATGGAACCAGAAGAAGTCAACAAAATCAAAACTCCTGTATCAAAAGCTTCCAAGAAAGATATTAATTGGTTTCAGGCCATGGGGGAGCTCAAGAAAGATTTTGAAAATCAAGTAAGAGAACTGGAGGAATCTTGGGAAGAGAAAAGAGAATGATACAAGAAAATCATGAAAAGCAAGTCAACAGCCTGTTAAAGGAAACCCCCCAAAATACTGAAGAAAATAACACCTTAAGAAATTGACTAACTCAAATGGCAAAAGAGGCCCAAAAAGCCAATGAGGAGAAGAATGAATTACAAACCCAAATTTCCCAGATGGAAAAGGAATTTCAAAAACTTACTGAAGCAAATAATTCCTTCAAAATTAGGTTAGAGCAAATGGAAGCTAATGATTTTATGAGAAATTAAAATGCTATAAAACAAATACAAACAAATGAAAAAATAGGAGGCAACGTGAAATATCTTACTGGAAAAACCACTAACCTGGAAAATTAATGCAGGAGAGATCACTTAAAAATCACTGGAATACCTGAAAGCCATGATCAAAATAGGAGCCTAGAAATTATCCTTCAAGAAAATCTCAAGGAAAATAGTCCTGATATTCTACAACCAACGGGCAAAATAGAAATTGAAAGAATTCACCAGTTACCTCTTGAGAAAGATTCCCAAAAGGAAAACTCTTAGGAGTATCATAGAAAAATTCCAGAGTTCTCACATCAAAGAGAAAATATTACAAGCTATATGGAGGAAACAATTTGAGTATTGTGGAAAGACAAGGATATCACAATATTTAGCAGCTTCTACATTAAGGGATAGAAGAACTTGGAATATGATATTCTGGAAGTCATAGGAGCTAGGATTAAAACCAAGAATCATGTACCCAGCAAAAGTGAGTATAATGCTTCAGGGGAAAATATGGTCATTCAATGAAATAGATGACTTTCAAGCATTCTTGATAAAAAAAAACAGAGATGAACAGAAAATTTGACTTTCAAATACAAGATGCAAGAGAAGCATGAGAAGGTAAAAATGAAAAAAGAATCATAAGGATCTTACTGAAGTTGAACTATTTAAATTCCCACTTGGAAAAACGATAAGTGTACTCAGACATTTCTCAATATAAGGATATTTGGAGGGAATATATATATGTGTGTGTGTGTGTGTGTGTGCAGGAGGGTGTATGTGTGTATAAATACATATCTGAGTGTGTCTGTGTACGTGTGTACATGTATACATAGAGAGAGGGCAAAAGATCAGTTGAAGAGGAAGGGATGATATCTAAAAAATAAAATTAAGAGGTGAGAGAGAAACATAATGAGAGGAGATAGGGAACAATAAATTCATATAAATTATCTCATATAAAAGAAGCAAGAGAAAATTGTTACAATGGAGGGGAAGAACAGGAAGGTGAAAGGGGATGGGTCAACCTTATTCTCATTGAATTTGTATTAAGGATGGAATTACATATACACTCATTTGGGTATCTTACCCTACAGGAAAGTAGGGGGGAAGGGGATTAGAAGGGGGATGGTAGAAGGGAGGGCAGACTGGGGGAAAGGGAAGCACATACTTTTGAAAATGGACAGTGTCAAAGTAGAAAATAGAATAAGTGGGGGTGAGGATAGGATGGAGGCAAATATAGTCTTTCACAATATATCTACTATGGAAACATTTTGCATAACTATACATGTGCAACCTGTATTGAATTGCTTATCTTCCAAGTGGGTGTGGGTGAGGAGGGAAGAAGAGAAAGAATCTGGAAATCAAAGTTTTACAACAAATGTTAAAAAATGTTTTTTACATGCAAATATGAAATAAGATATATAGGCACTGGGGTATAGAAATCCATCATGCCCTACTAGAAAGTTAGAGTAGGTATGGAGGAGGATATAAGAGTGAGCAGATTGGGGAAAGGGGTATTCAGTAGGCTTGTTAATTGGGTGTGGGGGTAGGAGAAAGACAAGGAGAAAATTCTTAACTCAAAATCTTGTGGAAAGGAATGTTGGAAACTAAACATATTTTTTTAAAAAGAGAAAAATAAGTGTCACTAAGGGAAAAATGGGTAAATAAATTAGAATGATGTAAGAAAATTATGAAAAGAGAATTATTACCTTAGTAAAACAATAATAAAAATATTGAAGAAAATAGTACTTTAAATAATAAAAAACAAGCAATTGTTATTTAATAATAAACTTGGCCAAATAGTAAAAGAGGCACAAAATTTCACGAAGGGAAAAAACAAAAGCTCCTTACAAAGCAGATTAGGTCAAATAGTGAAGGAAGCACAAAAACTCACTGAAGAAAATCATTCCTTAAAGATTAGAATTGGGCAAGTGAAAGCTAATGACTTAACTATTCTCAGGTTCTCAGCAATACAATGATTCAAGACAATCCCAAAGGGCTCATGATGAAAAATGTTATCCACCTCCAGAGAAAGAATTATTTTGTCTATTTTTCCCTTTTTTCTCTCTTTTTTTCTTTTTTTCCTTTCTCTCTTATATCAAGCCTTCTTGCACAAAATGGGTAATATGTTAATGCTTTACATGCCTTCTCATGTATAATTTATATCAGATTTCTCACCATCTCAGGAAGAAAGGAAGGAAAGGTGAGGGAGAGAGAATTTTTAACTCAAACCTTTAAAAAAGGCCAAAGAATGTTGAAAATTGTTTTTACATGTAATTTGAAAAAATAAAATATTATTTAAAAAAAGTCAAGTATTTTAAAAAATAGTTGAAAATGTGAAATAGCTCATTGAAAAATCAACTGACCCTGAAAATAGTTTGAGGAGAAATAATTTAAGAATTTTTCGACTACCTGAAAGCCATAATAAACAAAAAGAGCCTAGACATCATATTCAATAAATTATCAAAAAGACTGTTCTGATATGATAGATCCAGGAAGTAAATTTGAAATAGAAAAAATACACCTATCACCTCCTGAAAGAGATCCCAAAATATAATCCTCCAGGAGTTTTGCAAATTCTAGACCTTCATTATTGGTTGATATCAGTCAGTAAGACAATTTATTTTTAGGTTTATTTATTAAGGTGGTATAGTAAGAACAGTTGTTCCAAAATATTCCTCAAAATCTTTTTATATAAAACTAGAGCACGTTTAAGAAACACATGTAGCAGAGAGGAAACTCACGGTCTGTGGAAGTTCTTTTGGTAGAGTGTTCAATATTTTTCACTTAGAAATGGTATAAATTTTCAGCTATCCTATTTATAAAGCCACAAATTTGCCTTTCTTCACAACATCCAACTCATCCTCTATAACCTTTGGAATCATTGCTGATCAGCCATTGCTAGTACATGGATGAAAAAGTCCAAGCCCTCTAGGGTTTCAAAGTCCACAAGTTGCTACATAAGCAAGGTGCAAGTCAGCATAGCAGTGAAGAGACAGGAACTAAGGCCAAGGATCTTCTCCCTCTGCCCCAAGTAATTCCTTCTCAGTGGCCTCATTAGAAGACTTCCAACCTAAGCTGTCAGATACTTGAAGCCTCAATTCCAAAATATCTCACTTCTTTTAATTAAGCTTTACAGAGTGTGACCAAGTTCCTGAAATGACTTGTCACACATAGTTGAAATGCCCTTGATGGGTTGATTCATAGATTGCCCAGACCTACTGTGTGCAAGGCCCTACAGCCACTAAGGCTTACCTCAACAATAATACTAGACCAACCAAAATGCTTCACTTTCTTTAAAAGAAATGTTTTATAGCCTTGTGCCATGTATCCCCTACAACCTGCCAAGTCATTTATTCAGCAATCAGTGAGAACATGGGGGGACAGAAAAGAGTAACGTAGAGTAGATCTAGACAATCCAAATAAGTCATTTTGTAACTCCTTCTGAAAGTTTTCTCCTGCCAACTGTATCCAATCTATTAGAAAGGTCCGGCTCTCTATCTCTGTCTAAAACTCCTTGTCAGCTGTTATGCAGATGTAAATACTTTATCTCTAAATAAAGCATATTGGCTTGAATATTTCACCTACTACTACTTCTTTTCCAAAATGGAAATGAATATTTCAGTGAATGTCAGTGAATTTTCCTACCATCATCTAAGTTCTTCTCCATTAAAAATTCTTATTTTTTATGTGTTTGTTATTGGAAGATCTTTCAATTCTTGGCAATCAGGAGGGAGAGGAAACAGGTTCTACATGTAGTATATGTCCTAGATAGATCAGCAAAACTGTTGTCTACATTTAAATGTCTTCAAATCTTTGCCCCTGGTCTTAGAGATGTCTTTGCTCATTCAAAGAAGCATTTTCCTAGTTTATGCTTTAATTTCTGATTTTAATAGTATACTTGACATAAAAATCTAATCTGTCATTCCACTGGTTGTGGGGGAGGAGACTGTAATTAAATATTCTAAACTGTACTAAAGGCAACTTCCCAAGGTTCAAAACACCAACATAGGTGCTCTCCATTTTATTCAGTGAAAAATTAAGAACAGAGAAGATCAAAATATGAGATTATTCAAAATACAGCATTTACTAAGTGTGGTTCAATAATCTCCAAGTACTACCTGATTTAATCAAGTACTACCCCACCCCTGGACATTACATTTATTTAATCAATCACAAAGTCCCTCTTCTAAATACTACTCCACCCCTAGGCTGTACATTCATTTAGTCCATCACAAAGCCCCTCTTCTCAAATGGAGATTAGTTTTCAATCATAAGTAAAGTATATTCATTTGTTCAATCACAGAGCACAAAAAGGTCAAAAGTTCCCCATCCCTGGATCACAATTGAATCTACCCCAGAGTTACAACAAGCTTAAGCACAGCATTTAATACCCAAATGGAGGTATTTTCTTCATCTTGACAGGAGGCAAGGTCTCAGCAACCTTTGTTCCTGGGGAGACAAAGCTTAGCAAGGCCACAAGATACATTGCCAGTCTATTCATTAATTCATTCTCTGTCTGCAGAACAGTCCTAGGACCCCTGAAAACATTAGCAAAATCCTCTTCCAGGATTTCTATAAACATACAACAAGAAAATCCTTCTTCAGGGCTTCTGAACCAACAGCAAGGTTCCAATAATTCTGCAACAACAGCACTGTCCTTCACCAGTGGACAGTATTCACTCTCTGTCTGCAGAACAGTCTCAGTAGCTCTCAACCAACAGCAAGGTTCCAAGGCCTCTGCAACAACAGGACTATCTTTCACCAGTGGACAAACCTGGCAAAACAACATCAAAACAGACAGACAAAGTACCAGCATAAGAGCCATGTCTCCTCAGTCCTTGGCAACTCTGGGTGGCAGCTCTCAAAGTCCTGGGCATTCAAACTGGCCCTCAGCAATCCTCTCAGTCTCTCTCTGCCTCCAAGATGCTGCTTCCAAAAAGTTTTTCTGCCTCTCTCTTTTCTTGTGTCTTTTTAAATTTACGTCACCAGCTCCTCCCAGTTCAGCCCTCTCTTTTCAGGTCAACAAGTCCATCCCACAAGTGGGATTCACAGGCTCTGGGTTTTAACACAATCAAACCAAAAACCAAGCCAATACAGGGGGATCTTTAAATTCCATTACTATTATATGTGGTAAGGAATGACCCTCTACCAATGCACACTTGCATTTACTGAGTAACTCAAAATATTAGAGTTGCTTAAGCACTGAGAAGTTGTGACTAGCCAAGGGCCACCCAAATAGAATATGTAAGATGCAGAATTTAAGTTCAGAGCTTTCTGAATTTAATTCCCTCTACCCCTAAGCTATGCTTTGTTGCCTCTCAGTTAATAGTAAGAATTTCAGACACATGCATTACTAATAATAACAAAAACATCTGAAGGGTTTCCATACCCTAATATAACTAATAAAATAAAGAATGATATGTATGTAAAAAACGTATATAATAACTGTCAATTATACAATGTTCAAATTTTATTTAATAAAGTTATTTAAACTTTAAAACAACCATGTCAGCTAGCTACTACAGATATTATAGGTGAAGCAACTGAGGCACAGAGAAGCTAACTAACTTTCCTATGGGGATATGAATCTTCAGGCAATATTCAGAAAGGATGTCATAAAGGGAAGGTGGTTTTTATCTTTTTTAGTACCTTGTACACCATGGATATTCAATAAATAATCACTAGTGATGTCTCAATTGTAGACAGTGGGGCTACCAAATTTTTTGATAACTAAAAATAATAATAATAGTTTGAGACATGAATTTCATTGATCATTAGAATATTTGGCTGTTTATTTCTTCTCCTCATTGCCTTATTGAGCCTCTTTTGCCATTTGAGTTAGTTTATTTTTTAAGGTGTTATTTTCCTCAGTCAGGCTGTTGACTCTCATTTCATAATTTTCTTGCATTGTTCTTATTTCTCTTCCGAATTTTTCCTCCACTTCTCTTATTTGCTTCTTAAGGTCCTCTATGGCCTGTAACCAGCTCGTATTTTCCTTTGAAGCTTTTGGTGCAGGCGTTCTGACTACACTGTCTTCCTCCTGTTCCATGCTTTGCTCCTTTTTGTCCCAAAAATAGGAGTCTAATGTTGGATTGCATTCCTTGGTTTCCTTCCTTTGCCTGGTCATGTCACCACTCAGTCACTCGACCCCTGGGCTTTTTGCCACAGTAGGACTCTGCCACCAGACAGGGGAGCTTTCATCCCAAACGCTGGGGTTTTCTCATCTGCCAGAGGTATTAGTTGGGTGCCTTCTCTGTGTCCTCCACATGCTATGGCAAGCTGGTCACACACCCCAGGACCTCCAACCTAGATGGCAATCCAGATCCATGCAGGTTAAAGCAAGAGCAATTACCCCTCAGACTGGTTGCTTGGTCCCCCTATACTGTGCAGACCAGGAGCTGAAGCTGCCACATGGCGCTGGCTGAATGTGCCGGGCGTCTCAGCGGCTTCTTGCCCTGGGGACAAACGTCAATGCACTCCTACTTACTAGGTCCCAAAGTCCAGACTGCATTGACCTCTCACTTTGTCCTTCACATCTATGTGTTGATAATTCTGGATTGCCACAGCTGCTGCTGATCTGGACTCCCTGTGGCTGGTTGCTGGTCAGGCCCACCCTGGGGCTAAAACCTCCAGCTCAGGAGGACCTGGGCTTGGCTCCTAGAGTGCTGTGCTAGCTGATTCCTGCCAGCCTGCCAGGATGTGTTCAGCAGGAGGTTAGCTTCTCTGTGTCATTTTGTGGGTTCTGCAGCTTCAATGTTTGTTCAGAGTCCCCTTTTTACATTGATTGGGGAGGGTCTATTTCTTAACCATTGTATAATCAAAATGAAATGTTACTTTTTTTTGCCCTGATTCCCTTCCCCTCACAAGTGACAACAACCTTTCTGCACCATACTTCCATTGCTCTTATCATGTAATTTTGGGTATTATTATTGTCTCTCTTTTTGTATCCCTTACCTCAATGGAGCTCCATGAAAGTAGGGATTATGTTATATTCATATTCTGCCTCAGCACAATGTCCCAGCTACTTAGCAAATGTTTGTTGAATAAATGAATCTGAATAAAAGAGGAGTCATTTAATTTTAGAGGAAAGGAAGTATTGGTTTGAGAGGTTCCATAAGTTTTCTTTTGTAAACAATGCAGAAAATCCGCATCAAAACAAAATCAAGCCTTTGATTTAGTGGCATTTACAAATCAATAATTCTCCAGGTATTTTCCAACAAACACTCTTAAGGATCATCGTACCTGTATTCCCAGGTCTCATGGCTCATATTTCCTGCTCTTGCTGATCCCCTGCACTTTGCTGATAAAGTGACTTAAAGTGAAATTGTTTTCTCAGCTATATTGAAAAATCAGAGGAGAGAAGATGAAGAAGAAAAACAGGTTGTTTATTGGGAAAAGTAGACATATTTTTTATTTATTTAAGAGATGCAAGAATGAAGATTGCAGTTAAAAATTGTAATTTCAGAGTTTTAAAAAAATACACTCACATATTTTAGATACTTCCTTATCTAGCATAGTATGAAATAAACTGATGTTATAAACAAAAACATACTTATTATGAAATTGTTTATCAAAACTGCAAAGTACTTTGACAGATATGAATTACATTTCAAATAATTGTATCATACATTTTATTTTCTGAATTTTGTCATGTCTATGTCTATATTTTCAAACAGATAATTACTACCACTGCCCAGAAAGATACTTTAATTAGCTGAAATCAGAAGGATTTTTTTTTTCTTGGTTACAAATACTAAAGCACATACAATTGCTATTTCCCACTAATTGTAGATGAAATGAGACTTCCCTGCTGTAGCAGCAAACACCCCGACATACCCAGGGTGGCTGTCAACACAGATTCTTAGATCTCCTTTTCTAAAGGAAAGTAACTCAAAATGGGTTAACAATATTTCTTTAATCAATCAAACATATTATTTACTTAGTTCAGAGGAAAAGATCAGCACCCTGAACTTCCATGTATACAGAACAGGTTACAAGCAGAAGTTACAAGACAGAGAAACATTTCAAGCAGACAGGCCTCCAACAGTCCAACCATTACATCCATACCCAGTCAGTTACCAGAGAGGGAAGCATCAACATCTGGGTTTTTCAAAGCCAGGGGGCTCTCAACTGCTGCCCAGAGTCACATCTGGTCAAATCACATAATACTTCTCAAAGTGAGCCCCAAAACAATGTCTCAATATAAGGTTTATATAGCCTACTCCTGGCTCAGAGAATGTAATAACCCTCTTGAACCCACTGCCCAATCACAAAGTATCTCCTGAAAAAACAAGGCTCCCACCACAGGCTCCAGTTGCACTTAAGCGTATTAAATGGCCTAGAGACAGAGAAGATCTTACACAATACAATCTTAGAAAGATGGCAACAACATAAATTTGCATTCCCATTACACCTGCTTATATTAAAGACAGTATTTTGTTATGAGAAATATTCTATCATCCTGCCTTGCACAGTGCGGACAACATTCAGTGTTGATACAAACCTGAGCTATAGGGTCTTGTGGCAGGAGAAAGATATATCACTTTCAGAGGATTATCATACAGCACACACACAATCTCCGGGTTAGCTGCTGATGTAAAAGATAAGTGTAGCAACATTAAAGTAGATGGTATTTTCAATATTTAATCACTGCTATTTTTCCCTCATGCTACTACTGACCCTTGTCCAGGTATATTTCCCAGTATTCACTACACTATTAAGGAAACTAGTATCAAAAGTTTGGCAAGTTTCTTTATTAAGTTTTTAGCTTTGAACATCCAAGTTAGAGACAGTGTTTCAAGACAACTCTATGTTTGAACTATATGAATTTCTATTGCTTCTCCCTGGAATTTTCTCAGCAATTTTTCCCTCACAACTGCATTCCTAATAAATATACCCTAACTGAACAATTGACAGTGGTTTAAACTGTTTATAAAAACTAAGTAAATATTTAAACAAAGAAAGGTAAGTACGTACAAGAGTAGTCCATTCTGAAGCCCAGAGGAAAAGACTTCATGTTCTGAAAGAGGAGCATGAGAAGAGAAAGGACATAAATTATAAACATTTTTACTAACCCAAAACATGTTATGCCCAAGAAGTCTTACACCCATAATCCTGTTCCATTTCCTTTCCATGGTTGCCTTTATCTAAGCTTCTAGACTTTCAGATTCATGTAAATTTTTTGTTTAACTTTTCTTTCACCTTATTTAGAACCATGCTGCTTCCTATAGTTTTCCCTTATTCAGGTCAATTCTTATTCTTCTGGGTTCTTTTAAAACTCTCTTTCTCTGACTCATTGAACTGACTCCCGTTCCCTCCCCCAGTATTGATGTGCATTTAAAAATATTTTTGTTCAATATTTTATTTTCCCAATTACATGTAAAACATTTTGCATTCATTTTTATAAAATTTTGATTTCTAAATTCTGTCTTTCCCTGCCTACATTCTATCCCCCTCATTGAGATGCAAGCATGTGCAAGAGTGCAAAACATATATCCATATTAGTCATATTGAGAAAGAAAATAGACCAAAACAAAGTCATTTGTAATCATCTTAGATCACTCTATTGTTAAAAATAACTAAATCATTCACAGTTGAACATTGTACAATATTGTTACTATGTACAATGTTCTGCTTAATTCACTTTGCATTAGTTCATATAAGTCTCCGCAAGTTTTTCTGAGAGCATCCTGCTCATCTTTTCTTACAGCAAAATAGTATTCTATTACAATCAACTTGTTTGGCTTTCCCCAATTGATGGGCATCCCTTCAATTTCTAATTCTTTACCACTGCAAAAAGAATTGATAAAATATTTTTCTATATGTAGCTCCTTACACCTGGTCCCCCTTTATATCTCTTTGATATATAGACCTAGTAGTGTCACTGCTAGGTCAAAGGTTATACACAGGTTTCTAGCCCTTTGAGTATAGTTCCAAATTGTTCTCCAGAATGATAGGGTTAATTCACTAATACATTAGTGTTCCAATTTTACAATATTACCTCTGCATCTGTCATTTTCCTTTTCTGTCATTTTAGATAGTCTGATAGGTATTAGATGGTATCTCAGAGTTGTTTCAATTTGCATTTCACTAATTAATAGTGATTTTAGAGAATTTTTTTCCTATGACTACTGATAGCTTTGATTTCTTCATCTGAAAACTACTTGTTCACATCCTTTGACCGTTTATCAATTGAGAAATGATTTAGGATTTTATAAATTTGCTCATTTTTCTATATATTTCAGAAATGAGAACTTTATTAAAGAAACTATAAAGTTTTTCTTGGTTTTCTGATTTCCTTCTAATCTTAGTTTCATTGGTTTTATTTGTATAGAAACTTTTTTAAATTTTATATAATCAAAATAATTCTTTTTGTGTTATATAATCCTCTCTGTCTCTTATTTGGTCATAAACTCTTCCCTTGGTTATAGATCTGATAGGCAAACTATTCCATCCTCCTCTGATTTCTTCATGCTATCATTCTTAGTGTGTGAAAAATGTTATCAATTTGTTATCTGCTTCTGTTTAATGGTTGAACACATCCCATTCATATTCCTAGTTATTAACTTCATATTTACCGCTACCCTACTTCACCTCACCCCCATTTATCCTTCTCTCTCTCTCCTTTCACTCTGTCCCTTCTTAAAAATGTTTTGCTTCTGACAACTACCTCCTCTAATGTGATCTCTCTTTTATCATAATCTCCCCTTTTTTATCCTTCTCCACTCCTGCTTCCCTGTAAGGTAATATAAAAATCTATAGAAAACTGTGTGTAAATTATTCCCTCTCTGAGTCAATTCTTATGAGAGTGAGGTTCAAGAATTGTCTGCTCCTCTCCATATTTCCTTCCACCGTAATAACTGTTTCATGTGATATAATCTACCCCATTTTATGTCTCCCTTGGGACAGCTATGTGACTGAATGTATGGAATGCTGGACCTGAAGTCAGGACAATATCTTCCTAAGTTCAAATCCAACCTCCAACATTATTAGCTGTGTGACCCTTAAGCAAGTCACTTGACTTTTTTTGCATTAGTTTCCTCATCTGTAAAATGAACTGCAGAAGGAAATAGCAAGCAACTCCTATATCTTTGCCAAGAAAAGTCCAAATAGTGTCAAGAGCTTGAGGACACAGCTGAAATGACTGAACAAGAATCTCTCCCTTCCCCTTCTCCAAGTGCATCCCCTTTTCTAGTGCCTTTATATTTTTTGGGGGGGAGGGGTTGGCTATCATCCTATTGCAGTGAACTCACACCTGTGTCTTCTGTCTATACTGATTTAACTGTCCTAATAATGAGAATATTTTAAAGAATTACACATAATTTTCTATGTAGTAATATAATTTACCTGTATTGGATCATTTATGATTTATCTTTCCTGTTTACCCTTTTACCATTCTCTTGAATCTTGTATTTGAAAGTCAGATTTTTTATTCAACTTTGGTCTTTTCATCAGCAATGTTTGTAAGCCCTCCACTTCATTAAATATCCATATTTCCCCTGAATTTTTATATCCAGTGTTTTCTGGGATGGTGACTCTTGATTGTAATCCTTGCTCCTTTGCCTTCCAAAATATCATATTCTAAGCTCTCTGAACCTATGTAGAAACTGCTAATGTTGTGTTGTCCTGACTATAACTCCATGATATTTGAATTATTTCTTTCTGGTTCCTTGCAATATTTTCTCTTTGACCTGGGAGCTCTGAATTTTTACTCTAATATTCCTGGGAGTTTTCATTTTGAGATACCTTTTCAGAGGTGATTGATGGATTCTTTCAATTTCTATTTTGCTCTCTGGTTCAAGGATAGCAGAGCAGTTTTCCTTGATAATTACTTGAACGATGATGTCTGGGCTTTTAAAAAAAATTATGACTTTTATCTAGCATAATAATTCTTAAATTATCTCTCCTCAATCAATTTTATAGGTCAGTTGTTTATTCTGTTGAGATATTTCATATTTTCTTCTGTTTTTTCAATCTTTTGCTTTTTGTTTTATTGTTTCTTGATGTCTCACAGAGTCATTAGCTTCAAATTGCCCATTCTAATTTTTAAGGAAGTATTTTCTTCACTTAACTTTTACACTTTTTTTTTATTTGACGAATTCTGCTCTATGAGGAGTCCTTTTCTTCAGTGAATTTTTGCACATTTCTTCCCATATCTCCAATTCTTCTTTTTAAGGAATTCTTCTCTTCAGTGGATTTTTGTGACTCTATTACCCCTTGACATATTCTGTTTTTGAAAGGCATTCTTTTCTTTTCTTTTCGAGACATTGATTAATTTATTTATTTCTAGTTTTCAACATTCATTTCCATAAGATACTGAGTTCCAAATTTTCTCTTGATTTCTCCCCTCCCATCATCCCAAGATGGCATACATTCTGATTACCACTTCCATCAGTATGACCTCCTTTCTATCATGCCTCCCTCTTATCCTTTCCCCCTTACTTTCTTGTGGGGCATGATAGATTTCTATACCCAATAGCTTGCATATCTTATTTCTCAGATACATGTAAAAATAATTTTTAACATTATTTTTAAAACTTTGAGTTACAAATTCTTTCCCTTCTTCCCTCCCCAGCAAACCTCACTGAAAAGGCAAGCAATTCAATATAGTTTATACATGTGTAGTTATGCAAAACATTTCCACAACAGTGATGTCATGAAAGACTAATTATACGTCCCTCCATCCTATTCTGCCCCCCCCAATTATTCTATTTCTCCTTTGACTCTGTCCTTTTTCAAAAGTGTTTTTGTTTCAAAAATGTTTTCAAAAGTGTTTGCTTCTAACTACACTTTCCCCCAATCCTTACTCCTTTCTATCATCCCCCCCACCCTATCCCCCTCCCACTAAATTTCCTATAGGATAAGGCACCCAAACTGAGTGCATATACCATTCTTTCCTTATGTAAGATCTGATGAGAGTAAGGTTCACTCATTCCCTCTCACCTGCCCTCTCTTCTCCTCCATTGGGAAAACTTTTTCTTGCCTCCTTCATGTGAGATCATTTGCCCCATTCTATCTCTCCCTTTATTCTTCTTCAAATATATTCCTCTAACCCCTTAATTTTATTTTTTACATATCATCCCTTCATATTGAACTCACCCTGTGCCCCCTGTATGTATGTGTGTTTGAGTATAATTGTATATATGTATATGTAAGTATATGTATATATGTGTGCGTTTATGTGTATAGATATATGTGTATGTATATATACACATATATGTGTGTATGTATATATACACATATGTGTGTATATGTATGTACACACATATGTGAATATATTCACATATATGTATATATATATATTTCTATCCCACAACCTGAATACTGAGAAAAGTCTCATGAGTTGCAATATCATCTTTCCATGTAGGAATGTAAATAGTTCAACTTTTATAAGCCCCTTGTGATTTCTCTTTCCTGTTTACCTTTTCATGCTTCTCTTGAGTCTTTTCTTTGAAAGTCAAATTTTCTACTCAGTTCTGATCTTTTCATCAAGAATGATTGAAAGTGGGGTGGCTAGGTATTGTAGTGAGTAGAGCTCTAGCCCCAGAGTCGGGAGGACACGGGATCAGTTCCAGCCTCAGACACTTAACACACACACACACACACACACACACACACTCACACACACACACACAAAACTGGCCGTGTAACCTTGGTTACTTAACCTAAGTTACTTAACCCCAATAGCTTTTTTTAAAAATGCTTGAAAGTCCTCTATTTCATTGAAAATCCATAATTTCCCCTGAAGTATTATACTCAGTTTTCCTGGATAGGTGATTCTTGGCTTTAATCCTAGTTCTTTTGGCCTTGGGAATATCATACCCCAAGCCTTTTCATCCTTTAATGTAGAAGCTGCTAGACCTTGTGTTATTATGATTGGTCTTCCACAATACTCAAATTGTTTCATTCTGATTGCTTGAAATATTTTCCCTTTGACCTGGGATCTCTGGAATTTGAATACAAAATTTCAAGGAGTTTTCCTTTTGATATCTCTTTAAAGAAGCAATAGGTGGATTCTCTCAATTTTTATTTGCCCCTCTGGTTCTAGAATATCAGGGCAATGCTCTTTGATAATTTGATAATTTCTTGAAAAGTAATATCTAGGCTCTTTTTTTTATCATGGCTTTCAGATTGTCCAATACATTTTCAATTTTCTCTTCTGGTTCTATTTTCCAGCTCAGTGGTTTTTCCAATGAGATATTTCACATTGTCTTCTATTTTTTCATTCTTTTGGTTTTGCTTTATAATTTCTTGATTTCTCATAAAGTAATTAGCTTCCATTTGTTCCATTCTAACTTTAAGGGGTCATTTTCCTCAGTGAGCTTTTGGGCCTCCTTTTCCATTTGATCAGTTCTGCTTTTTAAGGCATTCTTCTATGTATTGTCTTTTTGGACCTGTTCTGTGATTTGGGTTTCTCTATTTTTTTAAAGTTATTTTATTGAATATTTTTTGGGTCTCCTTTAAGAAAATTTTTGACTCATTTCCACAATTTTATTACATCACTCATTTCCCTTCCCAATTTTTCCCCTACTTCTCTTAGTTGATTTTCAAAATCATTTTTGAGCCCTTCCATGGCCTGTGCTAGTATTCTTATTTTTCTCGAAGGCTTTTGATGCAGGAGCTTTGACTTTGTTGGCTTCTTCTGGTTGTATGTTTTGATCTTCTTTGTCACCAAAGTAAGATTCTATGGTCTGATTTTTTAATGTTATTTGATCATCTTCTGAGCCAAATACTCGACTTTCTAACTCTTTGTCAAGATAGGACTCTGCTTCCATCAGGGGTTGGTGTGGGGGGTTGTGTATTATCCAAGACTTCAGGGGATTTGTATAAGCCACTCAGTTCTCCACCATCTGTGGACCCAGAACTCCAGGAGCAGCCACCACCAACACTGCTGCTGCTGCAGGTGCCACCATCTCTCCTGCCCTGCACCTGGGGCTATACAGTGCTCCTCTCTCACGCAGGTTCCACAGAGTTTTTGCACTTACATTCTGCTCTGTCTTTGACATTTGTGGGTTGAGAAGCCTGGAAACCCACAGCTGCTAGTGATTCACTACCTTTAGACCTGTTCCACCCTGTCTGTGCAGGTGTGACCCATGGAAGACTGTGCTCTTCTCCCAGCCTGTTGCAAGATGCCCTTCCTGTTGGCCTTCCATGTTGTCTTGGGGTTGTGATGTGTTTCCCTCTGTCATTTCGTGTGTTCTGTTTCTCTAGAATTTGTTTAGAATATTTTTTATAAATATTTGGAGAGATTTGGGTGACAGCTCAAGAAAGTCCCTGCTTTTATTCCACCATATTCGTTCCACCTACAAAGGTCATATTTTCTCTAGTATTTTTTCTTCCTGCTTTATCAAACTGCTGACTCTTTTTACTCCTCTTTTTTTCTTAGTATTATTTTTTTTTCTAATTACATACAAAGACAGTTTTCAACATTCTTTTTTTTTTAATTTTGGGTTCCAAATTTTTCTGCCTCCCTGTTTCTTGTAAGTAATATGTTATAGGATTTTTAAAAAATATACTTTGCTATCTATTTCTATTTTATGGGAGAATTCATCCCATTTACATTCACAGTTCTGATTACTAGATGTGTATTTCCCTTCATCCTATTATTCGTCATTTATATTTTTCTATCTCTTTTCACCCTGTTCTTCCTCACTAGAGTTTTGCATGTGACCACCACCTCCTTCAGTCTGCCTGCCCTTCTAGCAGCCCCTATACTTTTCTTTCTTCTTCCTCCTCCTACTGCTGTCTTCTCTTCTATCCACCCCCCTTTCCTTTTTCTTTCCCCTTTCACCTCCTACCTCTCTATACGTGTAAAGCCAAGCATGAGCAGCTCTCCAGAGGACTGCTGCTGTGAGTAGCTGTAAGATTCTGATCACATAGTATAGTGAACACTCTATTTATTCAGCAGTAAAATAAAGCAAAATATTCACAGAAATCGTATAGCATTCATAATGATATAACATAGAAACTTATCAGAAAAGTGGCCACATAGATTTAAACAAAATATATCATTCAGTAAGTTTTTAACTCAATCATCCTTAAGGAGTAATTCTCCTTAAGGGATAAAAAGTATAAAGTTCTCCCACCCCTAAGTCACAGTAAATCATGAACTTGTCAGTCAGTCCAAGTACCTGAGGAAAGGTACTTTCATCTTGCCCCAGACTGGCTTCCAAATTCTGTGTTTTCTCTTCCATGTTCCCAGCTGTTTTCTGAATTCACCCGATTGTCACCTGAACTCCCAGCTCCTTGTCCAGTTCCCTTTCCATAGTGAAGCTTCACCTCAAGTACTTCACAGTTTCGGTTTATGGGAAAAGGAAACTTAAGAAACCCACAATAACATTCATACACATTCACTTTCCGCCTGTGAAATCAACACAGACCCACAAAGAAGGCTTGAGAAATCAACAAAAATCATCAGTATAGACCCAGGCCCTCTGAAAATATCAGTGAAACCCTCCTCTGGGACTGTAAACATACAACAAGAAAATCATCTTTCAGGGCTTCTGAACCAGCAATAAGGTCCCAGGGCTTCTGTAGCAACAGCAACACCCTCTATCAGCAGACAGATCTGACAAAATAACATTAACACAGTCAAAGTACTGACTGCCACAATCATGCTTCCTTCCAGTTCTGCTCTGTCCCAACTTCTCCTCCTGCTTTTATATGGTCTTTAGCTCCTCCCTGTTCCACCCACCTCTTACATCCTTCTGTTTCCAACCTTTGGCAAGTCCCTCCCATTGGTCTTCACATGATCTGTTTCTTAAGAAATACTTGATATAATCACAGGCAAGCTCAAAGACACTTGAACTGAAACAATGTGCTAAATAATTAAATAACTGAAACAAGGTGCTAAGTACTCCTTTGCTTGCCATTACAATAGGGTAAGATAATGTTTTATACCCAACTAAGTTTATATATTATTCCATCTTTGAGCCAAATCCAATGATAACAAGGTTCAAATAATTCTCACCCCTACATTCTTTCCCTCTACTGTAATGTCTTTTGCACCTCCTCATGTGATATAATTTACACGATTTTGTTTCTCCCTTTCCTCTTTTCCCAGTACAATTATTTTTTCATCCATTAAGTTTTTGTATCATTACATCAAAGCCAATTTATACCCATATGTTATGTTTCTGTATGTTGCTTCTAACTGCCCTAAAAGAGATACGGTTTTCAAGATTTACAAATATCACCTTCCTGTGTGGAGAAAATGGTTTTTAACCTTATTGAATAACATGTGTTTTTTTCTTTCCTGTTTATCTTTTTCATGCTTCTCTTGGGTCTTGTATTTGAAGATTAAATTTTCTATTCAGATCTGGTCTTTTCTGCAGGAAAGTTTAAAAGTACCCAATTTCACTGACTGTCCATCTTTTCTGCTGAAAGATGATACTCAGTTTTGCTAGATTGTTGATACTTGGTTGTAAGCCAAGCTCCTTTACCTTCCAGAGAAAGTAGAAATTTTCTGTTAGCAAAGGCTCTTCTTTAATTTTCTTCTTACCATTTGTCAAACTCCCTCACCATCTGTGGGATCAGAGCTCTGGAAGCTGACACCACATATTCAGTCAACCCCCAGTCTAACTCCCACACAAGGCTTGCTCCTAGATTATAGGACAGTCTCTGCTGGCACAACTTGCACTGGAATGTGCTCTACTTTCAGCCCAGTGAGAAACATCTTTCCTGATGACATTCCAAGTTATCTTGGGCTGGAAAAGTGTTTCACCCCATTTTTTTTTTGCTCACTCTGCCACGTTAGGATTCATTTTGAGGCATTATTTTAATGTTGTTTGGAGCAGAATTTGGTATACTGCAAGCAAGTCCCTGCCTTTACTCTGCCATCTCGACTCTGCCTCATATGAACTTTAATAGATCGCTGTGAAGTGTAACCTATCAGTCTTAATTCTATCATCCTTTCCAATTCATTGAAGGAGCTGTTTTGTACCTCATTAAAGAAAAATCACCTTTCATGGCTGCATCATTTATAGGCAGTTTTAAATCTCATACTCATCCTCTTTTGTATGATTATATGCTGTGGTTTCAAACTTTGACATTTTCCTCCTGCTTAAATATTTGCTGTCTCCAGCCAAGCATCTGAAGCATGTTTGATTTTATTTTCAACTAACCTCAAATTCTACAGGTCTAAATTCCATTCAGGACCTGTTGCATACACATATCACAAGAAAACATAATCTATATGCAAGTGAATATGCATAAAAACAATGAAAAATAATAACAGTATAATATATAATAGCCAAATGTGCTCTAGCATCTTATATGCAAATGGATGAACCACAAAATTATACTTAGTTAACAGACAGATGCATTTATGGTACAAAAACGTGCAATATTTTTCATCTATATAGAAGAACAAATGTAATTATATGCAAGGTGGCTCATATAGAGCTACATATTAGTACTGCCATCTAGTAACAGGTTTAATCACTTCTACAATTTCCCTTTTAATATCATTGGTCAGTCTGATGATAGATCAAATTGACCTATCTACTATCTATCTTGCTGAGTTATCTGTTCCTGTTCCTGAACTAGTTGTTGGCAAGGGCTGATCATCATCTTTATAAAACTATCATTCTGTATCCCTAAACCTGAATTTGTGGAAGATATAGATTATCTAGTAGTGTTACTGTGGTCTGTAGTTTATCTACCCTGGGCATCTATGTAGTAGAAATTTAATTAAGAAAGATGCTTCATCTGAATTCAGTTTTCTTCACTGTTTCAATTATTTTTTTTTTTACTTCAATACACTGGAATCCTCTTCACTTGAAATATCTCTTTGAGTCATTTGCTGGTTCTGTCTTTGCACAAAACAAACAAAAAACCTTCCGAGTAATTTTTTTAAATTACATTTATATAAATTCCCATAAATATTTTCCTGATCACCTAGAGGTCACCAATTTCCCCTATAGAGAATAAATAGTTTCATTGAATTGACTTACAAAGCCCCTGCCAGCTTCTGGCACTGATCTGCAAAAGGTCTAATTACTATGTCTCTATAAATAGTTGTGGAATAGTTTTTTTTTTCTTAAACCTGCTAACATGTGTGGCCCATGAGCATCAAGATTTCTCAAGAAAATTCAGTCTAGTTCCAGGTCTTGACAGCAAATTTGGGCATTAAGCCATCATTTAATTGTGTCACTGTTATTCTGAGCTCATACTGTAGCTAAAAGGTAAGCTTCTTTCACTTTTGTATAATTTAAGAGATATACTGGTTATATGTACTTTTGTTTTATATTCAGTACACAAGCTGCATTTCAAATATCAATAGATCCCAATGTATTTTGCAGCATATTTTTTTTTAATTTTAAACTTAAATACAAAATGAAAAAAGGAAAAAAAATGCCACATACACAGCAGACAATAAGAGAGGATTCAATATAAAAGAGCAAATTTCTATTTCAAGAAAAGCTAGAAAATAAATACTATAGGGGTGGCTAGGTGATTCAATGAATAGAGCACTGGCCCTGGAGTCAGGAAGACCTAAGTTCAAATCCGGCCTCAGACACTTAGCACATAAATTAGCTGTGTGACCTTGGGCAAGACACTTAACCTCAATTGCCCTGCAAAAAGTAAAATAAAAAAAATAAAAAATATAGATAATTTTCTTTTTTTTACATTTTTCAAATGCCTTATTAACTTCTCATTTACATAATTCATTTCCACAAGATGTGGAGATACAAATTTTCTCCCCATTTTTCCCCTACCCACTGCCCCAAAATAGCAGTCCCACAGGATATCCCCTCCTCCAATCTGCTCTCTCCCATCTTTTCTGCCATAGCCCTTTCGACTTTTTCAGTAGGGCATGGTGGATTTCTATGCTCCAGTCCCTATTTATCTTATTTCCTAATGACATGTAAAATAGTATTAATAATAATTATATATATATATATTTTTTTTTAATTTGTTTTTAAAACTTTGAATTAAAGATTCATTACCTTCCTCCTTGTCACCCACCCTTACTGGGAAGATAGCAGTTCAGTATAGGTTGTACATGTGTAGCTAATGCAACACATTAACATAATAGATATATTATAAAAGACTGACTATATTTCCCTCCCTCTTATCCCACCTCCCACTTGTTCTACTCTCTATTTTGATCTCTTCCCTTTTCAAAAGTGGATGATTCCGACTTCCCTCCCCACCAGCCTGCCCTCCCTTCCATCATCCCCCCTCTCATCCCCTTCCCCTTCTGCTCTCCTGATTGACCCATTCCCTTTTACCTTCCTATTCTTCCCCTCCATTGTAATCATTTTCCCTTTCCTCTTCTTTATGAGATAGTTTACCCCATTCTGTCATCTCCTCTCATTATATTCCTCTATCACCTCTTAATTTCACCTTTTAAGTATCATCCCTTTCTGTTAAATTGGTCCTGTGCCCTCTATCTATGTATACCTGTATATATATATATGTGTGTGTGTGTGTGTGTGTGTGTGTGTGTGTGTGTACACACACACACACACACACACACCTGTTCTCATATATAGACATAAATATATTTCTATTCCCTTCAACTATTTTCATGCTGACAAAAGTTCCATCAGTTACAATTATTGTTTTTACATGTAGGAATATTAATATTTAAACTTTGATAAGTTCCTTATGATTTCTTTTCCCTGTTTACCTTCTCATGATTCTCTTGCTTCTTGATTCTGAATGACAAATGTTCTATTCAACTCTGTTTTTTTTTTCATCAAGAATGCTTGAAAGTCCTCTATTCCACTGAATGACCATATTTTCCCCTGAAACATAATACTCAGTTTTGCTGGGTATGAGATTCTTGTTTGTAATCCCAGGTCCTTTGACCTCCACAATATCATATTCCAAGCCCTTTGATCCCTCAGTGTAGAAGCTGCAATATCCTGGGTTATCCTGATTGTGTTTCCACAGTATTCAGATTGTTTCTTTCTGGCTGCTTGTAATATTCTCGCCTTAATCTGAGAATTCTAGAACCTGGCTATAATATTGCTAAGAGTTTCCTTTTTGGGATCTTTTTCAGGAGGTGATCGGTGGATTCTTTCAACCTCTATTTTGCCCTCTGGTTCTAAAACATCAGGGCAGTTTTCTTTGAGATATTCCTGGAAGATGATTTCTAGGTTCTTACTTGGATCATGGATTTCAGGTAGTCCAATAATTCTTAAATTATCTCTCCTGCATCTATTTTCCAGATCAGTAGTTTTTCCCATGAGATATTTCACATTGCCTTCTATTCTTTCATTTGTTTGGATCTTTTTAACAGGAACTTGATTTCTCATAAAGTCATTAGCTTCCATTTGCTCCAATATAATTCTGAAGCCATGATTCTCCTCAGTGAGCTTTTGAGATTCTTTTTCTATCTGGCAAATTTGGCTTTTTAAGGCATTCTTCTCTTCATTGCCTTTTTGAGCCTCTTTTGTCAATTTAGTTAGTCTATTTTTTAAGGTGTGATTTTCCTCAGCCAGGCTGTTGGCTCTCATTTCATAATTTTCTTGCAGTGTTCTCATTGCTCTTGCCAATTTTTCCTCCAATTAGCTTTTCTGCTTCTTAAGGTCCTCTATGGCCTTTAACCAGCTTGTATTTTCCTTTGAAGGTTATGGTGCAGGTTTTCTGACTTCACTGTCTTCCTCCTGTTCCATGCTTTGCTCATTTTTGTCTCCAAAGTTGGAGTGTAATGTTGGAATCTTCTGTCTGCTTTGTTTCCTTTGCCTGGTCACATAGCCCCTCAGTCACTTGACCCCTGAGCTTCTTGCCACAGTAGGACTCTGTCGCCAGACAGGGGAGGTTTTGTCCCAAATGCTGGGGTTTTCTCAGCTGCCAGAGGTATTATATGGGTGCCCCATCTGAGGCCTCCACCGGCTCTGGCAACCTGGATACACACTTCAGGACCGATACTCTAGACTGCAATCCAAATCCAAGAATGTTAACCAAGAGCAATTACCCATCAGACTGGTTGCTTGGTTTCCCTACATTGTGCAGGCCAGGAGCTTAAGCTGCCATGTGGTGCTGCCTGGCTGTGCTCACATCACAGTGGCTTCTGGCCCTGGGGACAAACACCAAGCACTCCCACGTACTGGGTCCCAAAGTCCACACTGCACTGACCTCTCACTTTGTCCTTCACATCTATATGTTGATAAATCTGGAAGCAGCTGCAGCTGCTGGTGATCTGGAGTCCCTCTAGCCAGCGGCTGGTCAGGCCCGCCTTTGTGCTAAAACCTCCAGCTCATGGGGGGGGGGGGGAGGCTGGGCTTGGCTTCCAGAGCACTGCAGTTGACAATTCCTGCCAGGCTGTCCTCAGTGGGAGGTTAGCTTCTGTGTGTCATTTTGTGGCTTCTGCAGCTCCAAAGTTTGTTCAGAGTCCCCTTTTCACATTGATTGTTAAGGTGGAAGCTGGAGTTGCTTGGAGGTCATGCTTCTACTCCACCATCTTGACTCTGCTCCCCTTTAGATCATTTTCAAGATGCCCAGCTTTGCTTTCTTGGTTTTCTTTTGTTCTCTGTTATATACTTTTTACTGTATTTTCCCCCTGGTTCCCTTCACCATCCTAAAGAAGACTGCAATTAAGCATGGACACACACACACAGATGTATAGATATAGATATCTATAAACAAAAAATACACATGATATTTATATTATTTCATGTTTTATTATTTTATTATGTTATATTTGTATTTACTTTTATTACAAATATAATATAGAAATAAATTATAAATCTTATTATATTTATCATTATATTTTTTATTATTTAGCATACCATTCTTATTTCCTATTACCATCTGTTTCTGTGAAGGTGGATAGTATCTTCATTCATAAGTGTGAGATTTTCTCTGTTTTTATACAACAACCAGTTCATCATTTCCTGCACCACAGCAATATTGCAACCCAATTCCAATCCTGTATTAGAGATTGTCTATGAAAGTTTTTCCTAAATTTTCTGCATTCTTTCTCTTCTTGGCTACTTAGGTTTTATTTATATAAGAAAATTTTAATTTGAGATAATTGAAATTCAACTATTTTGCAGAGCAATTTGAAATTATACCCAAAAGTCTATAAAACCACGTATGTCCTTTGACCTAACAATACCATTACCACTATTGTATCCTAAAAAAGATTAAATAAAAAACCCATAAAATTCAAAGGACCTTTACATACAAAAAAAAATTTAATAGCTCTTTTCCTGGGGGCAAAGAATTAGAATTTGAGGGGGTGCCCATTAGGTGGGGAATGACTGAACAAATTGTGGTATGTGAGTGCACTGAAATATGATTATACTATAAGAGGGGCGGCCAGGTGGCTCAGCGAGTAAGAGCACCGGCTCCACTGTTGGGATGACCTGGAGATCGAATCCTGGGCTCAGACACTCAGCACCACACCCAGAAATAACTGGCCGTGTAACCTTGAGCAAGTTACTTAATCCCGGTTGCTTAAAAAAACAAAAAAAGATTATACTATAAGAAATGATGACTCTCTCAGAGAAATCTGTAAAACCTGCAAGGTCTGACAGAAAGAGAAGTGTGTTGTGTACAAAGTAACAGCAATGTCATAAGCTGTGACTGAGTTGACTGTGCTCAACAATAAAATGATCCAGTACAACTCTGAGGGACTTAAGATGAAAAATGATATCCATCCCCAGAGAAGGAATGGAAGAACTCATGGTGTCTGAACACCGATTGAAACACACTTGTTTTTTAAACTTTATTTTTCTGGAGGGTTTTTCTTAACCTCTGTTTACTTTTACAACATGACTAATATGGAAACTTTTTGCATTACCAAAATGAATAACTTATATCGAATTGCTTGTCTTCTCAAGGAGGTGGGGTGTGAAGGGAGGAAAAAATAAAATTTTGAGCTCAAAGTTTTAAAAATCAATGTTAAAAACACTTTTACATATAACTGTGAAAAACAAAATGCTAAATATAAAGCATAAAATAAAATAAAATGTTAGGAAAAAATAAAGTAAAATAATTGAAATTATCTTTTTTATACTTCAACAATGCTGTCACCTTATAATATAGTTTAAGATCTGATACTGCTCAATCTACTGAATTTACAAATTTTCCTCTTGGTGTCTTGGATGTTGCTGACCTTTGGTTCTTCCAAATGAACTGTGTTCATTTTACAAGTAATTTTTTAGTAATTTAATTGTGGTGACATTGAATAAATAGATTAGTTAGGTAAAATTATCATTAAAAAAAATTACACTACCTTCCCCCCCTACAAACAACCAAAACAAAAAACTGCCTCTATGAAAGAGTAATCAATAAACATTATCACCTATTTAAAAAAGATTACATTGGTTGTACCTACCCATGAACAATAAATATTACTTCAATTATTTAGATCTGAGTTTATTTGTATAAAAATTATTTTATGTTTATGTTCCTATAGTTCCCATGTATGATTTGGCAGGAATATGCTCAGGTATTTCATACTGACTAGGTATTTTAAATGGTTTCAAACAACATTGGATAATATTGCTGACACAGCGTAGTTTTGCTATTTTTCACTTTTGATTATATCTATTTTAAATTGGTCTGAGATCATAATTGCTATCCCTACTTATTTTACATACTAAATTCAAGTCCTGTCTTTTATCTTTGTGTGTACCTCTCATTTTATAGTGTTTCCTGAAAGCAACATATTGTTTAATTTAATTTTTTTAAGCTGCTATCTATTTCTGTTTTATGGGTAAATTAGTCCCATTCACATTCTAAGCTACAATTACTGGTTATGTATTTCTGTAGATCTATAAAAAATATTGTGCAGTCGCTGGAACATGGTAGGGATCATATAAATGCTTATTCCTTTTACTTTTCTCCTCATGCAACACTCATATATTCAAAATATTGTTCCATATTGGCAATATTCAACTGACCACAGTATGTAAATGAGCTAGTCACAAGCTAATACCACAATAATAGAACTCAATAATAAAAGAAATTGAGATATGGTGAATAGCAATAATGAAAATATGCAAATGAAAAGCAATAACCATAAAAGCATTTCTTTCACAAACCCACAAGTTACACATGAATAGGTAGAGTTGCAAAAAAAAACTTCATTAAATGCAGTATTTCATATGTAAATTTATCACAGGAAAACAGTAAAATGGG
Source organism: Petaurus breviceps papuanus (assembly GCF_028583685.1). Classification (NCBI taxonomy): domain Eukaryota; kingdom Metazoa; phylum Chordata; class Mammalia; order Diprotodontia; family Petauridae; genus Petaurus; species Petaurus breviceps. The sequence goes on from NW_027185616.1 coordinate 28,971,509, forward strand.
CATAATAGAGAAAATGGAGGCAACTATACATAAGTTACTAGAAAAAACAAATGTCTAACAATACTACTTAACAGAAACAAGAAGGAAGATTTAAAGTGATATTCAAACTCTGAAAGAAGGGGAAAAATAAATTTCAGAGAAAAAAATATACCTCCATATGAGTTCCTACTTGTAGCATGATTTACTTGTAGGACCTGTGGTTGGGTGCATGGTACAGTGATCAGGATTATACACACATTCTTTGCCCTACCATTGACTTGTCCAGATAGGTTTCTTAGAATAAAAAACAAACAAACAAAAACAAACAAAAAACTCCTTTTACTCTGGGAATTACTGTCAAAGTGTTCATAATTCATTTTATTGCTTTGTGCTCTGAGCCCCTAGCCTCAAACAAACCTTGGAATTTAGATGTACCTTTCTTCTTTAGGATTGTCTCCCCTTTAACTGCTTCATCCCAGCTATATTTCAAAGGAGTATAACCTGATTAGAAATTGGTGGTTTACCTCTGTTTATAAAGACAAGAAAAAAATTAGTATAAAGAAAGGTCAACAGATTTTCCTTGTGCCCCAAAAAATAGGTTTCAGCTTTTCAAGAAGAAGTTTAAGGAAAGACATGTAGTCCAGGGTGCTTTCTGCAATGTAACTTTTATCTTGACACACTCTCAAAGCCAGGCTTGTTTCAGAATCCTAGCCCTTTTCTTTCTGGTACCTTTTTCTATCTGTACTACTGATCAATTCCACGTGACTTCTCAAAGATTTTCTTTCTTCTACACATGTATCTTCTACTCATCCAATCAAGAAGGAGATTCACTCCCACTTTCATTGAATTGAGTTTTAAAGGTCACTTTCAGTTACAGCCTGATATTATTCATCCTATGTTAGTTTCTTCCTTTCTGATTTACTCAAGAGACTTATTCATACCTCACAAAGGGATCATTTGGCATGGCTGAATTTTTATACTTAACACCTTGTTATCTGGCCCATTTTATGTGATTAGGTTTATGAAAGACAAACTTCCTTACATATGCAATATATAGTTATTTGAGGAGTTCAAATCAGTCCAATGAACTGATTATTATGCATTCTGCTAAATAATTTCATAAAGAAAAAACATTAAAACTAACAGCTGAGGGGAGTTCTCTTGATCTGTGTATTTTGAATTAAATTGGACAATCAGGAACTGAAGCAACTCTATGCATACAAATGGATGCTTAAGCAAAGCTCTTTGAAAGTTGGGTTATGGATTCCTCAACACTGGACCAATAGACACATTCACAGAATTTTAAAGGGATGGAATTTATGGTATTTTACTATAACTGCCAAAGCAAACTCGGTATTTCATGACTTAATTTTATGATTTCTTTTTAGCTACTTTAACTGTATTAAAAGTTTTACATGCTAATAAGCAGGTCCTCTCTAAGATTTATTTCTTTCTGTTCCTTCTACCCAACTTTACTTGAGTATAAAAGAACTAGATTCAGATACAGGTAATTTATGCATAAAATAAGAGAAAACTATAAACCTGGGTTGAGCTTCATTCTGATACCACTCTTATGACTGTAAGCAACTCATTGAACTTCAGTGAACATATTTCAATCAATTGATAAACATTTATTAAGTACCTACTGTTTGCCAGACACTATAAGATATAAGAAGCAAATGATCATCCTTGCCCTTGTGTGGAATGAAAAACCCCATTTAAAATTTAATCAAGAACATGGAGATCTCTTAAGATAAAAACAGGAAATTTTATTCTCTTTCCCAGGGAGAAGGAGGTCCTCCCCATGACAGGTCAAGGAGTGAGTATATGTTACAAAAGACAGAACAAGAAATTATACCCTAACACAGTCAAGCCCACCTCCCCATCCCTTTTCCCATTGGCTGAGAGCAGACTCAAGTCTTGGAGCAAAAATCTTCCCCAAGGGAAAATAACAGGGAAATAGGAGATTACCAATTCAAACATACCTATCCCTATTTGGCAAATGCCAAAGTAAGAAGGAAGGGGCTAAGAGCTTAATGATGATTGACAGCAAAGGAAAGGGGGAAGAGACCTGAAGCAAGAGGGGAAGAGGTTGCCAGCAAGGTTAGGGGTGGAAAACTCCTAAAGCTCCTAATATTGATGTGGCAGTAGTAAAGAAGGGGGGTAGGAGTGATGGGGTGCTTGGGATCTACATCTGTAATATCAATTTGTAACATCAGTTTGTAAAATCAATCTGTAAAAACAGTCTGTAAAATCACACCCCTCCCCCCAACCTCAGAGCATTAATTATGCCCAGAAACAACTCATGAACTCTTTATTTCTGCTTGGAACAATAACAAGCTACATCTATGAATCCTTCACTAAACCATCTATAAACATTTTAGCTTAGGCAAACATTATCTCCCCTTAGGTCAACTGCCCCATGAATCCTTCCATGCCCTATCTATAGGTTAACTCCTTAGCCAATTATCCACATACTGAGTCCCCTTTAGCTTTGGTTCCCAACATCCATCTTGTCAAACATGACACTGATGGGTGGCAGACTAGACACTTCTCAGTCAGCCCTTGACCGCTAGCTGACTTAGTGATGTTTCAGGCCTAAAACCACACCTCCAAGTAGCCCCCCCTTGAGATATTTCCCAGTGAATTATGGGCAATATGCCTGTGCAGTTGACATTAAAAGTGCATGTCCCTTTAAGCACTGACCACACCTTAACTCCACCCTAATCCCACCTTTTCTTACCTGGTTAGTATAATTGACATTTAATTTACAACCTAAACTCCTTAAAACTATGCCTAAGTCTTCTTTAAGTTTGCAGGTCCCCTAAGGACCCTCTCCCACTGTAAAGCATACAATAAACTTTTACAATCCTGATTCCAAGTTGGCTTGGGCTGAATTCTTTCCAGACTGAATCGCAGGGATTCTGGTCAGAGATATTGATCACAGTTCCTATATAACCTATTGACATTCCCCATCAGGGGAATGGTCAAGTAGACAGTCAGAATTGACCCCAATTTATAAGACACATTCTGAGAGTTTTCAAGTTGCTACTCCCCAGACACACTCAAAGAACTTAAAGATTACTAGGGTATGGGGGGAGGTTGAGGAGGGAGTCAACATGCAGATAAATGTATGCAAAGCAATCTGTACACAGGATAAGTGGGAAATAAAGGAAGGCAAATATTTCATCATGTATACAATGAAGAAGTTGGACTAAATTATATTTATGGTTCCTCCCAGATCTATATCCTATGCAATTCTCATAGGTTTTTTAGATTCAGTTCTAGATAAAAGAGAAAAAAAAATCCTTGCTCAGGCAATCTCTTTTTAAGGTGGCTGTTCTGAATGAAGTAGTCATCTATCAAGGACAAAAATTATAAGAGTCTTTTTGAACCCTTTTTATCTTTTCTTCCTGAAACCTAAAAAACCGGCTGTTAAAATTAACAGTTGCAGTGTTAACACTGAATGCTTGTTAAAACGAAGCAGTTAATCACCAGGAACAGCACATTAAAAGTGTTAATTTATATGTTAGAAAGTTCTTTTTAATTAGAGTTGTAAAAAAAGTTTCTTAAAGAAATCCTGGCATCGCATGGCTTTTTGTTATACCTAGATCTTTTTTTTTCCTCCTCATGGACATGCGTGTCAGGAGATATGGAGAGGTTCATATGTTAGTTATTCCCTGAAATTTAAGTACAAATTGAAGCTGTTTGAAATGGAAAGTGACAATAGCAAATAATGTAGGTATCCAATAGTGAGAGGTAGAATACTCAACAGGAGACACAGTGTCATATGACGCTAAGCCTTTAGCAAAAATATAATAAAGTTACAACTAGAGAGAAATTCTGAGGACTCATAGCTATCAGTAAGCAGTTGGAGGGCTACTATCTTAAAAAAGAAAAATTGGTCTTAACTTCTTGGATGTCAGTATTCCTAATTAGCTTTGACTTTACATTGTAGAGAACTGTCTAGAAATAAACCAAGATAAATAAAATTTGATACTACCAGAATTTTTAAATATCATAACATGTGAAATACAATTGATTGTAATTAATGAAAATTGCAGCAAAAATAAAACATGACAATAAGACAACAATAATAATTCACATTTGAATTGGCATTTTGAATGGAGGACCTCAGGTGAGAAAGACCTAGATTCAAGTCCTATTTTTGACTAAAACTAGCTGGGTGACTATAGACAAGTCATCTAAATTTTCATTGCCTTAGGAATTACATGATTATAGTACAGTATTTTGACAAGTGTTTAAGTTAAAAGAACAAAATTTCATTCTTCCTAGTGTATAATATGTATGTAATGTGTAATATATATACATATAATATGTATGGAAAAAGTTAATTTCATAACAATTCTATTTAGGGCGAAATGTTTATATCTGGTGAATATTTTTGAAAACAATTGTGTTTTCTAAATAAAGTAGGGCAAGGCTCTCTATTTCATACTCTTGTGTGGAAAGATAAAGAGATTGTACATATGATGAAGTTAGAGTTATAAATTGATTAAAAACACTTTTTTATGTTTTCAATTCAAAAAATAACCTGCATATTAGAGTGTAGTAATTAAAGACCTTCATATTAATCACTTGACCATTCTACAAAAGTAATTCTTGTTATTTTTAAAAATTCAGGTATTTCCAAATATGAGTAGATAAGGAACCCATCTGGCTTTTTTTGTCAAGAGCAAATCATTTTTCCAGTTTAAAACTTTGACATCATCCTTGATTCTTCATTCTACACTCTGATAATCTCCCTCTTTCCCCACACAAGAACTTGGGCTGTGCTCATGGGACTCTGACCACTGATTGGTAAGTTTTTCCCTTATGTTGCCTGGACCTGGGCCAGTATGGTATTTCCTGGCCATTTCAGAACTATGTTGTTGTCCACCTAGCCCATCTCTTCCACATATTTATAGTTCTTTCTTTATGTTGTGTCTCTCCCAATAAGGAGAGGGATTATTCTTGCTTACTTATATTTTATTCCCAAGGTTTAGTACAATGCCTGGCACAGTTAATACTTTTTAAAAAATTTGTTCATTCATTCATTCTCCCTCATATCCTCATATTCAGTGAGTTACTAAGTCTTGTCAATTCTTTCTCCATAGTATCAGTTGCATCTTTTCTCATTCACAGCTGACCATCTTAGTTCAGGCTCTCACCTGAATAGGTGAGAGCAATAGCCTCTTCATTGATCTCTTTTCCTCCATTCTTTCCCTTTTCTAATCAAATGCCCACAGAACTAAAAAAGCCATAGTCCTAAAGCATAGACCTTACTATACCCACGCCATTATTCAAAAAGATCTAATGGCTCCCCATTTTCTAGAGGGAAAAAAAAGTGTGTATGTGTATATATATATATATATATATGTGTGTGTGTGTGTGTGTGTGTGTGTGTGTGTGTGTGTACATGTGCATATATGTGTATAAGTATATACACATAAGTATATATACATATATTTTATATGTATATATGTCCATGTGTATATACACATTCTTATATATGTGTGTATTTGTATGGATGTGTATATATGTATATATACATGTGTATGCATAAACATATGCTTCCATTTGTTATGCAAATCCTTCTACAAGTTCTCTCCATTCTTCATTTCTGGGAAAATTGCATATAACTTTTTTTCTCTGATTACCAGCCAAACTGGCCTCGATGCTGTGCCACATGCCCCACATCCCATTTCCTGCCTTTGTTTCTTTGTTAATGCTGTTTCTTATGCCTAGAATTTATTCTTTTCTCCAACTCTATCTCAGAGAATCTTTAGCTCTCTTCAGTGTTTAGCTTGAGTCACCTCCTATATGAGACCAATTCCCTTCTCTATCTCCCCTTAACTGAGATTATCTGTCTTGCCACAGTCTATCTTCCATTTAGAACTTCCCCTGTTATCCATCCCTTGCCTTCTAGGCACCAATAAATTTTGTCACACCAAAAAATAAAATAAAAGAATCGTACCCCTAATCTACATGACTCTTTAAAAAAACGTTCATGCAAAATCTCTTCACTAAGTCCCTAGGGTGTTAGCATATCCACTTCTATATTTAAGGTAGAAATACTGGGATGAGAAGTTTTAATCATGAAGGGGAAAAAATTATTCATATGAAATCTTAATAATACACAAGAGCTTCTAGAATCTTCACATGAGGACTTTAAGATAAGGCTTTTTGCAGGTAGAGAAAGAGAATATTTTTGTTGGGGGAAAAAAAGGAAAGCAGTTTTTTTTATTACTGTTAATCTGAGATTTCTAGTCTTATAATGTCTGCTCCTTTAAATAATTTATATCAGAATGTGTTTTTTTTTTCCAAGGGATAGGCATCTAAGGCAGAATGCTACAATGGAAAGAACATAGGATTTGAAGTCAGAAAACCAGGGTTTAAAACTACTTGCATACATTTTGATAATAAAAGTAACATGCTACAATGAAAAGACTACTAACTCTGGAATCATAAAACCTGGATCCAAAGCCTACCTCTGATGCTCACTTGCTATACTTGAACAACTCACTTAAATTCCATGGGCTTCAATTTCCTCATCTGCAAAATGAGGGAATTGAACTAGATGGCTATGGATCAAATATGGTACATATCATATCACTCTAGCGCTGAACAAAAGTGTTAATCGACTTGTCTTATATTGTCTGTATATTGAAATAAACTTTTGGAACCGAAGTGAAAAAGTTCTCAGCATATCAAATGAAGAAATACATTTTTTTTCCTTTTCTCCTTCTGTTAGATGTATCCAGTTCCAAGAGAAAAATATTGAAGTATCCTGCAAGAATTGTGTTGCTAATCCATGTCTTTATGAGAGCTAGGTGGTACAGTGCATAAAATGTCAGGCCTGAAGTCAAGAAGATTCATTGCCCTGAGTGCAAATCTAGACTCACACAACTAGTAAGGACAGTTTGAAACTCAGGTCTTCCTCACTCCAGATCCAGCACTCCCTCCACTATGATACCTAACTTTCTTCTCTCTCTTTACTTTGTTAGAACTTTCTTTTTTAAGCAATAGGGGTTAAGTAACTTGCTCAAAGTTACACAACCAGTAATTTTTGTTGGGGGCCGAGTATCTGAGGCTGGAATCGATCCAAGGTCTCCTGAAGCTGGGACCAGCACTCTTACGCACTGTGCCACCTGGCCACCCGTAAGCAATTGGGGTTAAGTAACTTGTTCAAGGTTACACAGCCAGTTATTTTGTGTGGGTATTAAGTATCTGAGCCCAGAACCAATCCCAGCTCTCCCGACTCTGGGGCAGGCACTCTTACTCACTGGCCACCCCATAACATTCACATTTCATTAACATCGTTCTTCTTCCTGAGAACATAGAGAATGACATACAACTTTTTGTCCTTGTCTTGTCTCACTGCTTCCCCTTTTATTCCTCTTTTTCCTTCTCATCTTTCTTTTTCCCATCCTCTAATTTTCTTTCTCTTCAAATAAATATTTCATTTCCTCTTTCTTCTACTCATCATGGCACTTTTTTCTTTCATGAGCTTTCTCTATCCCAAGTCTAGTTGCTCTCAAATTATTCACCTTAAGTCTACCATTTTTTTATGTTGAATCATTCAATTCTCCAGTCTTTATGAATTTTTCTTCTCCAAATTCAATCTCTTAATTCTTTTTAAAAATTCTTCAAATTTCTTTAAAATATCCTTCTTTTTTGTTCTTTATCTCTATTACTTCTTTTCTTCCTTTATCCACCCATTTTCTCACTATGAAGTAGAACATCTTTGCTGCCTAGCAAAAAGAGAACCGTCTCCCTTTGAACCAGTACCTAATAAATGAATAATAGAGAAACATTGTTGTTTTGAAGTTGGAGAATTTCCACCCTTTGTGATAAATATTTGTAAGCACAAGTAATCATCAAGATCGTAGGAAGTTGATAACATACCTAATTACTACAAAGTGTCTTAGTGAGATCTAATCATTTTCCCTTTTTATTTAGCATTTAAGGTTACTTTTGTCTTTGACAGATCCTGACAACTCAGTCTTTTTCCAAATATGGAAAAACTTTAGTCCAAAAAAGATATTGCTTCCCCCCCTCCCCCTTAATTATAAAGAATCCCAATCCTGCTTCAAAAACAGGGGACAAGATAAATGCATCCTTTTCTGTTACCTACTATTTCAAAGCTATTTGTAGACTGGAACCTGTTTGGTACAATACAAAGTAAAACTCAAAGGTATCTCATTTTCTTGCCATTGTGCTCATTGTATACCTTCCAGTTAGAGTGTTGGTTTAGGAACAAAGGTGTGTTGTTTTCCATAGTCAAGATATAGGCTGTTCTGTTTGATCAAAATCTTCAACTAAAAAAGGGATGGAAGATCAGATTTAATGGCTTGATTAATGAGACATAGCAATTTTAGTCATTTAAAAATATATCAGAATTATTGCCTGTTTTCTTAGAATTTGGGTCAAGAATTAATATAAAGTGACAAGTTAATTAGTAGATAGGTTAACAGGAGAGACTACTACCTAGGCTATTCTACAGGGTATCAAGCATAAAATCTGATCTTCCATCCTAGTTTATTACATGTTATTTATTAAACCAAAGAAACCTCTTGTCTGATGTCTTATATTCTCTCTCTCACTATATATATAATATGATATATTATATATAATACGTATATATAATATATAACATATGTATATATATGTATGTGTGGATGGATGTATCACTCCTTATTAAATTCTTTGGTTTAAACAAACATCAAGATTATTAATTATACAGTATATTCATAGTGTAACAAGTGAGAAAATATTCTAAATATTTATGGTTGTTGACTCTTCTCTTCCATTCCGCTTTCTCAGGTTAGCAGACAAAATCTTACAAGAATTCTCTTTTGGGGGGGGGGCAGAGTCAAGATGGCTGAGTACAAACAGGACCTCTGTGTGTCTCTGGCTCCCACCACCTCCAATCCATGTATAAGGGGACTCTGAACAAACTTTGTAGCTACAGAGCCCACAAAATGACACAGAGAAACTAAACAACTGCTGAGGACAGCCCAGCAGGCCAGCAGGAATCAGCCAGTGAAGCTCTCTGGGAGCCCAGCCCAGCCCCATGGTTAAGTTTTAGCCCCAGCGTGGGCCTGACCAACCACCAGCTGGAGGGACTCCAGATCACCAGCAGCTGTGGGGGTCAAGAATTGTCAACACATAGATGCTAAGGACAAAGTGCAGTATGGACTTTTGGACCCAGTAGTTGAGATTGCATTGGCTTTTTCGCCCTGGGGCAAGAAGCCACTGAGGGCTGTGGCCCAGTCACCACATGGCAGCTTCAGCTCCTGGCCTCAGAGTGTAGGGGAACCAAGCAACCAGGCTGAGGGGTAATTGCTCTTGCTTTAACCTGCTTAGACCTGAATTGCAGTCTAGGGTGGAGGTCCTGGTGTGTGTGACAAGCTTTCCAGAGCATGTAGAGGCTTCAGAGAGGGCACCCAACTAATACCTCTGGCAGCTGAGAAAATGCCAGCATTTGATATGAAGCTGCCCTGTCTGGTGGCAGAATCCTACTGTGGCAAAAATCCCAAAAGTCAAGAATTAAGTGGAAACATGACCAGGCAAAGGAAGGAAACCAAGGAATGAAATCCAACATTAGACTCCTATTCTGGGGACAAAAAGGATCAAAGCATGGAACAGGAGGAAGACAGTGATGTCAGAACTCCTGCAACAAAAGCTTCCAAGAAAAACACGAGCTGGTCACAGGCCATAGAAGACCTTAAGAAGCCGATAAGAGAAGTGGAGGAAAAATTGGGAAGAGAAATGAGAACGATGAAAGAAGATTACTAACTGAGAGTCAACAGCCTGACTGAGGAAAATAACACCTTAAAAATAGATGAACTCAAATGGCAAAAGAGGCTCAAAAAGGCAATGACGAGAAGAGTGCCTTAAAAAGCTGAATTTGCCAGATGGGAAAAGAATCTCAAAAGCTCACTGAGGAGTATCATTCCTTCAGAATTAGATTGGAGCAAATGGAAGCTAATGAATTTATGAGAAATCAAGATCCTGTTAAGCAGGTCCAAACAAATGAAAGAATAGAAGGCAATATGAAATATCTCACTGGAAAAACCACTGACCTGGAAAATATATCCAGGAGTGACAATTTGCAAATTATTAGATTACCTGAAAGCCATGATCAAAGAAAGAACCTAGAAATCATCCTCCAAGAAATGCTCAAGGAAAACTGCCCCAATGTTTTAGAATCAGGGACAAAATAGAGGTTGAAAGAAGCCACCGATCACCTAATGAAAAAGTTCCCAAAAACAATACTCCTAGGAATATTACAACCAGGTTCTGAAATTCCCAAATAAAGGGGAGAATATTACAAGCAGCCAGGAATAAACAGTTTGAATATTGTGGAAATCAGGATAACTCAGGATCTGGCAGCTTCTACACTGAAGGGTTGAAGGCCTTGGTATATGATATTCTGGAGGCCAAAGGAGCTGGGATTAAAACCAAGAGTCACCTACCCAGCAAAACTGAGTATCATGTTTCAGGGGAAAATATGGTCATTCAGTAGAATAGAGGACTTTTAAGCATTCTTGATGAAAAAAGCAGATTTGAATAGAAAATTTGATATCCAGATTCAAGAAAAAAGAGAAGAATGAGAAGGTAAACAGGGAAAAGAAATCATAAGAAACTTATCAAAGTTGAACTATTAACATCCCTACATGGAAAGACGACATTTTTAACTGATGAAACTTTTCTTGGTATGAAAATCGTTTAAGGGAATAGAAATATATACATGTTTGTGTATGTGTGTGTGTGCATGTGTGTCTGTATTGGAGGGTATATGGGCATATGAATACATATGTGAATGTGTGTATATATGTTTATAGCTATACATAGATAGATGGCCTAGGACCAAATTAATAGGAAATGATGATACTTAAAAGGTGAAATTAAGAGGTGAGAGAGGAATATAATGAGAGGAAATGGGAAGAGACAGAACGGGATAAACTGTCTCATATAGAGGAGGTAAGGGAAAATGGTTACAATGGAGGAGAAGAATAGGAAGGCAAAAGGGAATGGGTCAACCTTACTCTCATTGAGTTTGGCTTGGGGAGGGAATGAAATACACAATAAATAAGGTATCTCACCCTACAGGAGAGTAGGGGGGAAGGGGATGAGAGGGGGTATTATGGAAGGCAGGGCAGGCTGGGGGGGGGAGGGGAGTTGGGAGCACCTGCTTTTGAAAAGGGAGGGGATGAAAGTAGAGAATAGAACAATTGGGAGTTGGGATAGGAGGGAAGGAAACATAGTCAGTCTTTTACAATATATATATATATATATATATATATGTATATATATATATATATATATATGTTACATTAATGTTCTGCATTAGCTAAACATGTACAACCTATACTGAACTGCTTATCTTCCCAGTAATGGTGGGTGACAAGGGAGGAAGGGAATGAATATAGAATTCAAAGTTTTTAAATCAAATGTTTAAATATATATACATACATACATAATAGTGTATATACACACATACATACATATATATACGTATATACATATATATATATTATTACTAATACTATTTTACATGTAATTGGGAAAAGAAGATATAGAGGTACTGGGGCATAGAGATCCACCATGCCCTACGGTGTGGGAGAAGATATGGGAGGGAGCAGATTGGAGGAGGGGATACCCTGTGGGACTGCTATTTTGGGGTGGTGGGTAGGGGAAAAACGGGGAGCAAATTTGTAACTAAAAATCTGGTTGAAATTAATGATGTAAATCAGAAGTTAAAGCATTTGAAAAATGAAAAACAAAATAATTCTCTTTATAATGGTTGTTCACAAGATAAGAGTAATTTGAGTCTCTCACGAAAGTTATTTTAATCATTTCTTTACTTCACAGTCTCTTCCTTGTCATAACAATTAGCAATCAATTTTGGCAAAGAGCTGAACTTCCAATCTCCTTCTAGATCCCTCCAAAGGAGTTAACCTATAATTCCTCAACAATGAATTATTTTGCAAAGACATAGTAACAGAAAAAAAAATAAAGTATTCAAGTCCTTAAGATAACTGTAAGAAAGTATAATACAATGGGCCATAGTGTCCTCATTGAAATGAAAATTATAGCAGGATTTAGTCTTGAAACGGACATTAGCAATCATCTTATAGATGAAGATGAAACCCAAAGAATTTTTAATTGAAAAAGGTGATTCAATTAGTATTAGCCAGAATTTAAACATTAATCCTAAGTTTAGGTCTAAAGTTTATTCTTACTGAATTTCACTTTCCCAATAGATTCAGTCTTTGACTAGGAGTAGTTAAATTTGGGCAGGAAACAATTATAACATAAATGTGCATTTATTTTTTATTTTAAAAATTGGATTTTATAATATTGGATTTTAAAAATAAAATTATGGACCTATTTTGGCTTTGTCACCAGAATTTTTATCCTCCAATCCCAATTGAATAATATAATTTAAAGCGGGTGGAAAAAGTAAAGAAAAATCAATGTCAATCCATCAAAAAAAAAGGTGGAAAATGTATACAATGTATCACACCTGTGGACTTCACCCCTTTGCAATGGAGTAGGGTGGGTTCATTTTCTATTATTTCTTCTTTGGAAGCATGCTTGCTTTTGCAATCTTGAAACGTTCACTTTTTATTTTTTTCTGCTTGTTCATTCCATTCCTATTGTTATAGTGAGTGTGTATATACTTTTTTTCTTGCATCTGCTTATTTCCTTTTACATCAGTTCATGTAAGTCTTCAAATTACTTTTTATGCATCCATAGTCATTAATTTCTTATAGCACAGTAAATCCCCTATGTAACTGTGCCATCCTAAACTGAAATTGGATTCATATAAATGTAAAGTATCAATCAGGGAATTTGTTTTTCCTTGCATATTTGCTAGTTTTCTATACATCTTGGATGCCAAACCTTTATTTGAGAATTTGGTACAAGGACTATTTTTTTCACAATTGATAATTTTCATTCTTATTTTAAGCATATTAATCTTTATACACCTTTTTTTCCATTTCATTTTATTGAAGTTCCCTATTTTCTCTTTTGTATTTGCCTCTATTCTTTATTCGATTAAGAATAGATCTCCTAGGTGGAGCAGTGAGTAAAGCGCTGGCCCTGGAGTTCGGTTCCAGCCTGAGACACTTAACACCCACACAAAAAATACTAACCCTGTAACCTTGGGCAAGTTAATTAACCCCAAATTGCCCTCCAAAAGGCAAAAAAAAAAAAGAATAGATCTCCTACCTATAGTTGTGGAAGGTATACTATTGATTTCTCTTTAATTTTTTATGTTATAGTCTTTAACATTAAGGTGCTGTTTCCACTTAGAATTTATTTTGGAGTACAGTCTAAGATATTCATCTAAGCCTAATTTCTGCTAAACTATCTTCCAATTTTCCTAGTCGACTTTATAAAATAGGAAGTACAATTCTACATAATATGTTTTCCAATTTATCAAATGATGGATTGTTGAGTCCCACTGTTTATGATTCTCCCTTGTCTAGTCTATTTCATTGATCTACTTCTCTATTTTTAACTGAAACCAAATGGTTTTGATGACTATGATGTTATAATATACTTTGAGTTTTGAAAGTACTACTTCCATTTCCTCCCTACATTTAAAAAAATATTACACTCAATATACTGTATATTTTGTTTGTTTTCAAATAAATTTTATTATTCTATCAAATTTTGTAAGGTTCCCTTTGATAGTTTGATTGATAAAGCCTTAAAAGTGCAAACTCTCCCACCATTACATCCATACCAAACAACATCTGGGTTTCAACATCTGGGTTTTTCAAAGCCGAGGGGGGGCTCTCAACAACAGCTTCCCAGAATCCAGATCAAATCACAGAACACTTCTCCAAGTGAGCCCCAAAACAAAGCTACACATCAGGGCTTATATAGCCTTCTCCTGGCTCAGAGAATGTAAAAACCTTATTGACTCACTGACCAATCAAGAAGTATCTATTGAAATACAAGCCTCCCACCCCAGGCTCCAGGTGCACTTTAGCCTAGGGGCAGGGAAGGTCTTAAAAATTTACATTCCCATTATAGTAGCCATCTCTACTTTCAGAAGAGGGGAAAAAATGGGGAAAATAAATTTAAATGATAACTTTATTATATATCTAAAAGGAACACAATTTGTATGTAAATAGATTTTCAGTTTAAGTGGAAGCATCATTTTTATTAAACTATGTTATGGAAATACTTGTTTTATTCCATAAATTAAAAATAAGATAAATATTTTAAAAGGTATTGAATATATCTTCAAGATTTAATTTGCCTTTTGATTCAACTATATTACTGCTAGGCTTGTACTCAAAAGAGATGTTTAGAAAAAAAGAGGAAATGATGGTCACAAAAAATATTCATAGTACTTCTTTATGTAGTGACCAAAAAAAAATGAAAAACTGGAAACCAAGGGCATGCCCATCAATTGGGGAATAAGTGAACAATTTATGGAATAGGAATGTCATGGAATACTATTGTGCAATAAAAAATAGATTTTTTTCCAAGAAACATGGAAATACTTGTGTGAACTGTTGTAGAGTGGACTGATAAAAACCAGAAGAATAATTTATACTGTAAAATCTATATCATAGAAACAATTTTGAAATTTTGTATAAACTAAAAGATGAAATGAGAATAATCACAACAAATCATATAATAAGAACAACACTTCAGGGTGGCTAGGTAGCACAGTGAATAGAGAACTGGTCCTAGACTCAGGAGGACCCTAGTTCAAATCTGGCCTCAGACACATAACATAAAAACTAGCACTGTGACCTTGGGCATGTCACTTAACCCCAATTGCCATCCCCCAAAAAAGGCAAAAAAAAATGAGAACAACACTGTAAAACACACATAGAAAACACCTTGGTACACCCTATGTAAAGACAATTATCTGGGAGATGAAATCCCAGGGCTCGTGGGAGATATGTTTATATAGATTGAAACTCAAATGGATAGGTAGATAGATAGAGATGTGTGTATGTATGTGTACATATATGTTATGGCCAATGATAATTTTTTTCCTTGCCTATACATATTTGCTACAAGGATTTTTTTTTCTTCATTTATCAAATAGTGGTAAAAGATAAGAGAAGGAGAAAATGAATTTCTGTTAAAGAAAAAAAAAATAAAAATCCTTAATTTGCTAAGGATACTAGGTCTCTGACTATAAATGCAGTTTTCTGGTGGACTAAGTTAAAAAAAACCAGGACACATAATAGGGACTTAGCTGGGTACACCTGACTTCTGACAAAGGCCCAATGTAGGTTACACAAAGATAGGGAAGCTGTACCCAATTGACTCAATGCTGTCTCCTTGATGAATATCCTTCCCTGACAAGGACTAAATAGACTCCTTTTGGTAAATGTCAAACATTGTTGAAGTATTTAATTTCATTCCAATCCTGAACCTAAGGAATCAGTCATGCCTGAGTTATACCTGGACTAAGAAGGTAGATTTTTGCTTGTCACCTATGTGATCTTATTTGTTGGCATCCATACCAGTCAGGAAATATGGTGTTCAATGTTTCAACAGGAAGATGGCTTATGACTACTTGGATATCCATATATGCAACTGCTTATCTCTTTCTTATTCTTCTTTTTTTTTGGAAATACAATTTTATTTTTTCTAATCCCAGGTAAGGATTGTTTTCAACATTGGTTTTTGTAAGATTTTTTGTTTCACTTTTTTTCTCCTGTTCCCTCCCATTTTCTTTCCCAAATGTGGAAAGCAATATGATATAGGTTATACATTTGCAACAATGTAAACACATTTCCACTTAAGTCATGTTGTGAAAGAAGCAACAGAGAAAAAAGGGAAAAGCCAAAAAAAAGGAAAATAGAATTCTTTGATCTGTATTATCTTGGTATCATAGTTCTATCTCTGGATGTGGATAACATTTTCCATGATGAGTCTTTTGTAACTGTCTTGGAAAATTGTTATCTTTGAGAAGAGGTAAATGACTCATAGCTGATCATCACACAGTGTTTCTGTTACTGTGTACAATGTTCTCCTGATTCTGCTCACTTCATTCAGCATCAGTTCATGTAAGACCTTCCAAGTTTTTCTGAAATCTGCCTACTCACCATCTCTTATGGTACAATAGTATTCCATTACATTCATATACAGAAACTTTTTCAGGCATTCCCCAGTTGATGGGTATCCCCTCAATTTCAAATTATTATTTTTTATCAAATGCTTTATTAAATTCTAGTTTCCATAATTCATTTCCACAAGATTTTGAGTTACAAATATTGTCCCCTTTTTTTCCCTACCCACAACCCCAAAATATCAATCCCACTGGATAACCCCTCTTCCAATCTGCTCTATCCCATATCTTCCCCCATTCCCCCTTTGATTTTCCAGTAGGGCATGGTGGAACTGTATGCCCCAGTGCCTGTATATCTTATTTCACAAATACATGTAAATTAATATTAATAATACTAGATATATATTTAAATATTTGATTTTAAAATTTAAATTCCACATTCATTCCCTTCCCCCCTTGTCACACACCCTTACTGGGAAGATAAGCAATTCAATATAGGTTGTAAATGTGAGGCCATGCAAAACATTTCCATAAAGGATATATTGTAAAAGACAGACTATATTTCCTTACATCCTAGCCCACCTCCCACTTGTTCCATTCTCTACTTTGATCCTGTCCCTTTTGAAAAGTGGGCACTTCCAACTTCCCTCTTTCCAGCCTGCCCTTGGTTCTATCATCCCCCCACTCATCTCCTTCCCCCTACTCTCTTGTGGGGTGGGATACCCTATTTAGTATGTATATCATTCCCTCCCTAAGCTAAATTCAATGAGAACAAGGTTGACCCATTCCCTTTTGCTTTCCTGTTCTTCCCCTACATTTTAAATATTTTCCCTTGCCTCTTCAATATGAGATAGTTCACCTCATTCTATGTCTCCCCATCTACTCTCATTATATTCCCCTCTAATCTCTCAATTTCACTTTTTAAGTATCATCCATTCATATGAAATTAATCCTGTGCCCTCTCTCTATGTATACCTGTACACATATATACACATATTCACATATGTATTCATAGGCCGATAGACCCTCCTATACAGGCATATATGTGCAAATATGTGTGTATATTTCTATTCCCTTCAACTATTCTCATACTGAGAAAAATTTCCTAAGTTACAATTACTGTTTCTCCATGTAGGAATGTAAATAGTTCGACTTGGATAAGTTCCTTATGATTTCTTTTCCCTGTTTACCTTCTCATGCTTCTCTTGCTTCTCATATCTGAATGTCAAAATTTCTATTCAACTCTGTTTTTTCATCAAGAATGATAGAAAGTCATCTGTTCCACTGAATGATCATATTTTTCTCTGAAACGTTATACTCAGTTTTGCTGGGTAGGTGACTCTTGGTTTTAATCCCAGTTCCTTTGACCTCCAGAGGCCTTTGACCCCTCAGTGTAGAAGCTTCCAGATCCTGTGTTATCCTGATTGTGTTTCCACAATACTCAAATTGTTTCTTCCTGGCTGCTTATAATATTTTCTCCTTGATCTGGGAATTCTGGAACCTGGCTATAAAATTCCTAGGACTTTTCTCTTGGGGATATTTTCCAGGAGGTGATCAGTGAATCCTTTCAACCTCTATTTTGTTTGCTGGTTCTAAAACATCAGGGAAATTTTCCTTGAGAATTTCTTGAAGGATGATTTCCAAGTTCTTTTTTTTTTATCATGGCTTTCAGGTAGTCCAATAAATGCTTATAAATATCTTTAATTTTTTCCTCTGATATGTATAAGCACACAAAAATGCTCTAAATCACTATTGATTAGAGAAATGCAAATCAAAACAACTCTGATGTATCACATCTCACTAGTCAGATTGGCTAAGATGACAAAACAGGAAAATGACAAATGCTAGAGAGAATGTGGAAAAATTGTAACACTAATGAATTGCTGGTGGAGTAGTTAACTGATCCGACTATTCTGGAGAGCAATTTGGAATTATGCCCAAAGGGCTATAAATAATTTCATACACTTTGACCCCGCAATACTACTTCTAGTGTTGTATCCCCAACAGATCATAGAAATAAGAGGAAGACCCACATGTACAAAAATTTTTATAGCAGCTCTTTCTGGGGTTTCAAAGAATTGGAAATTAAGGGGGTGCCCATCAATTGGGGAATGTCTATACAAGTCATGATATATGAATGTAATGGAATACTATTGTGCTATAGGAAAAGAGGAGCAGATGGACTTCATATTTACCTGGAGAGGCTTATACAAACTGATGCTTAGTGAGAAGAGTAGAACCAGGAGAAATTTGTACACAATTACAGACACAATGTATGTTTGACAACCAACTTTGACAGACTGTACTCTTCTCAGCAATGCAGGGTTGTAAGTCAACCCCAAAAGACTCATGATGGAGGAAGATGTCTATATCCAGAGAAAGAACTAGAAAGAACTGAGTCTGAATTCAGATTGAAGCAAACCACCAGATATTTTTCTTTTTCTCGTTTGGTTTTGTTTCCTCTTTCCCAATGTTCATTCCATCTGATACAATCCTTCTTTATAACCTGATTAATGTCTAATGTGAAAAAATTTGCAGATCCTATATTTGATTGTATGCCATCATGGGGGGCAGGGGAGGAGAGGGAGGGAGAGAAATTTGAAACTTAAACAATTGTGGAACTAAATCTTGTAAACTAAAAGTAAACAAACAAATTAGTAAAGACCAAAAAATTTCTTGCACTGAAAACTACCTGTTTATAACTTTTGACCATTTATCAATTGAGCAATTGCTTGTATTCTTATAGATTTGACTCATTTCTCTGTATATTTTAGAAATGAGGCCTTAATCAGAGACATTGGTTTTAAAAATTCTTTCCCAATTTTTCACTTCTCTCTTAATCTTGGTTACATTGGCTTTGTTTGTACAGAAGCTTTTCAATTTAATGTAATCAAAATTATCCATTTTGCAATTTATTAGGCTCTGTAATTATTGTATGGTCATAAATTCTTCACCTCCCATAAATCTGACAGGTAAACTATTCCTTGCTTTCCCAAATTGCTTACAGGATCAGCCTTTGTACCTAGATCATGCACCCATTTAGACTTGATTTTGTTATACAGTGTTAGATAATGGTGTATACCCAGTTTCTGCTATACTGTATTCCATTTTTCCCAGCAGTTTTTGTCAAACAGGGAGTTCTTATCCCCAAAACTGGGGTCTTTTGGTTTATCAAACAGTAGCTGGCTATAATCATTGAATACTGAGTCTCATGTACCCAGTGTATTCCATTGATCCACTACTCTATTCCTCAGCCAGTACCAAGTAGTTTTGATGACTGCTCCTTTATTATGCAGATTAAAATCTCATATAGCTAGGCCACCTTCCTTAGCATTTATTTTCATTAATTCCCTTGATATTCTGGATCTTTTGTTCTTCCAAATGTTGGGGTTTTTTTACTATTTTTTCTAGCTCTATAAAGTAACTTTTTGGTAAATTTATTGGTATGGTATTAAATATGTAATTTAATTTAGGTAAAATTATCATTTTTATTTTATTAGCTCGACCCAGCCATGAGCAATTGATGCTTTTTCCAATTAGTTAGATCCGACTTTATTTGCCTGACAAGTGGTGTGTAGTAATATTCATATAGGTCCTGGGTTTGACAGGTAGATTCCCAAATATTTTATAATGTCTACAGTAAATTTAAATAGTATTTCTCTTTCTATCTCTTATGTTGGATTTCCTTTCAAATATACAGAAATGCCAAGCATTAATGTGGGTTTATTTTATATCCTGCAATTTTGTCAAATTTATTTATTGTCATGTAGTTTTTTAATTGATTCTATAGGATTCGCTAAGTATATCATCATATCATCTGCAAAGAGTGATAGCTTGATCTCTTTTTTGCTTGGTTTGATTCCTTTGATTTCTTTTCCTTCTCTAATCACCACTGCTAACATTTATAGTACCAAATTGAATAAGAGGGGTGATAGTGGACAGCCTTGTTCACCCCTGATCTTATTGGAAATGTTTTTAGCTTATCCCCATTACATACAATACTTGCTGGTGGTTTTAAATAGATGCTACCTATTATTTTAAGGAAGACTACACTTATTCTAGTATTTTTTAG
Organism: Petaurus breviceps papuanus; assembly: GCF_028583685.1. Taxonomy (NCBI): domain Eukaryota; kingdom Metazoa; phylum Chordata; class Mammalia; order Diprotodontia; family Petauridae; genus Petaurus; species Petaurus breviceps. The sequence continues at coordinate 28,991,623 of NW_027185616.1, forward strand.
GTTTGTTTTAAACAAGTGTTTTTAATAGGAATGAATATTGTATTTTCTCAAACATCTATTGAGATAATCATGTAATTTCTGCTAGTTTTATTGTTGATATGATCAATTATACTGATGGTTTTCCTAATATTAAACCATCCTTGTGTTCCTGGAATAAATCCTACCTGATTAAAGTGTATTATACTTGTAATAAATTGCTGTAGTCTTTTTTTTCTAATATTTTATTTAAGATTTTTGCATCTATATTCATGAGGCATATTGGTCTATAATTTTTTTTCCATTTTTTTCTCTTCCTGATTTAGGTATCGGTACCATATTTTTGTCATACAATGAATTTGGTAGGACTCCTGCTTCACCAATTTTCCCAAATAGTTTCTAGAGTGTTGGAATCAATTGTTCTTTAAATGTTTGCTAGAATTGGCTTGTAAATCTATCTGGCCCTGGAGATTTTTTTCCTAGGGAGTTCACTGATGGCTTGTTCAATTTCTTTCACTGACATAGATTACTTAAGTAATTTACTTCCTCTTCAGTTAATCAGGGTAACTTATATTTTTGTAAATATTCATCGATTTCATTGAGATTGTCAAATTTATGTGCATACAATTTGGCAAAATAATTGCTAATTATTGTTTTGATTTCCTCTTCTTTGGAGGTAGATTCACCCTTTTCTTGTTTGATACTCATAATTTCATTTTCTTCATAATTTTTTTTATATTAAGTAAGGGTCTATCAACTTTATTATTTATTTTTCATAAAACCAGCCCTTCGTTTATTTATTAATTCAATAGTTTTCTTAATTTCAATTTTATTAATCTCTCCTTTGATTTTCTTTATTTCTAATTTAGTATTTAATTAGGGATTTTCAATTAGTTCTTTTTCTAACTTTTTCAATTGCATACCCAATTTACTGACCTCACTTTTCTCTAATTTATTCATGTATGCACTCAGGGATATAAAATTTCCCCACAAGAACTTCCTTTGCTACATACCACAAGTTATGATAAGTTGTCTCATTATTGTCATTCTCTTGAATGAAGTTACTGATTGTTTCTCTAATTTCTTTTTTGAACCCACTCATTCTTTAGGATTAAATTTTTAGTTTCCAATTAGTTTTTAGTCTAACCCCACCTCTCTTATTATCCCCTTACCTGTCCTACTGCCTCTAGGGCACAATGGATTTTTATACAGATTGGAGTAAGTTATTTCCTCTTTGAACCCAAACCAATGAGAGTAATTTCATACAGTGCTGTTCTCCCTCACTCCTTTCCCTCTATTATAATGAGCTTTGTTTCTTTTCACCTTAGAATCTTAAACTTAACTGATTATGTTGATCCCTCTTTGAACCAGAACCAATGATATTAATGTTCATGTGTTGTTCATCTCCCTTTCACCTTCCCCTCTACTATAGTAAATTTTTATGGCTTTTCATGTGTCATGATTTACCTTTTTCTACCTCATGCTTTCCTTTTATCTCATTACAGTCATCTTTGAAACCCTTAATAATTTTTTTATCCTCAGATTAGTTCATTTAAACCCACACCCTCTCTCTCTCTCTATATATATATATATATAGATAGATAGATAGATAGATAGATAGATAGATAGATAGATAGATAGATAGATAGATATAGATATCCCTTTTTAATGGTCATGATAATAATATAAATTTCAGTATTGACAGGCATCAGCTTCTCATATAGGGATGTAAACAGTTTACTCTTATTACATCCCAAGTTATGTGCATGTGTGCATGAATATGCATGTGTCCATGTGTGTTTGGAAGTGTGTTTTTGTTTTCCTTTTTATGTCTTTCTTGAGTCGTGTAATTGTAGATCAAATTTTCCTTTGTGTTCTGGCTTTTGCTTTTGCTTTTGAGGGAGAAGGTAGGGTAATTGAGGTTAAGTGACTTGCCCAAGGTCACATGGCTAGGTTTTTTTGTGTTGTGTCTAAGGCAGGATTTTAACTCAGGTCCTCCTGACTCCACAGCTGGTGCTCTATTCACTGAGCCACCTAGCCATCCCGTGCTTTGGCTTTTACATCAGGAAAGTCTGGAAGTCCCTTATTTCATTAAATGATCATCTCTTTGCCTGACAGATTACACTCAGTTTTGACAGGCAGTATGCAATAGATCCTTTGTTGCAGTCCTAGCTCTTTTGCTTTATGAAATATCAAATTCCAACCTATCCAGTCTTTTAATGTAGAAGCTGTTAGGTCCTGTGTAATCCTGACTGTAGTTCCAGGATATTTTCATTGTTTCTTTTTGTCTGCTTGCACTATTTTCTCCTCCTCATAATTCTGAAATTTGGCTATTATATTCCTTGTAGTTTTCAATTTGGGATCTCTTTCAGGAGGAGTCTGGTAAATTCTTTTAAGAACTATTTTACCTTCTTATTCTAGGACTTCGGGGCAGTTTTCTTTGATAATCTCTTGGAGGATGTTGTCAGGGCTGATTTTTTCATCATAGCTTTCTGGTAGACCAATAATTTTTAGGTTATCTCTCCTGGATCTGTTCTCCAGGTCAGTTGTTTTTCCAGTGAGATACTTTACACTTTCTTCTAATTTCTCAATCTTCATGTTTTGCTTGATTGACTCCTGGTGTATCATAGTGTCCTGAGCTTCACTTTTACTGATTCTAAATTTTAGTGAATTATTTTCTTCAGTTACTTTTTGAAGGTCCTTTTTTAGGGAGGTATTTTCTCCAGTTATATTTTGAACCTCCTTTCCCAGTTCACCATTTTTAATTATTAACGATTCATTTTCTTCAGTGAGATTTTTGTCCAATTTTGTTACTGTAGATTTAAATTTATCTTCTCCCTCTCTAATTTGGCTTTTTAAAATCTTTCTTGAGCTCCTCCAAGAATGCTTTTTGGGCTTGAGACCAGTTCATATTTCCTTCTGTGGTCTCAGGTGTGGTCCCCTGTATTTGTTTGTTATTGCTTGCTATAATAAGCTCGGATTGGGGAAGCTAGGTGGAATAGTGAATAGCGCACCAGACCTGGAGTCAGGAGGACCTCAGTTCAAATCTGGTCTCAGACACTTAAAATGCATGCAGGAAAAAAAAAAAACCTACTAGTGTGACCTTGGGCAAGTCACTTAACCCCAACTGCCCTCCCTTCCCCCTCCATAAAGAAAAAAAAATAAGCTTGGATGAATTTTCTTGCATTTTCCTTCTCCTTCTTAGCTTCCTTCTTTCCCATTGTGTTTTCCTATTTCCTAATTTCTAAGGTTGGGAGCTCAGGGCCTGGTTGTTGACTTTACGTGCTGTAGCCCTGGGTGTCTAGACTGAGGCAAAGGTCAGGATTCTCAGTGTTTCCTATGAGTTACCCTGAAGCTCACAGAGTAACCTCTGGGGTAAGGGTGGTCTGGCAGCTTCAGATTTCTGCCTATGTGACCCTGGGCTACAGCTTAGGCAGGCTAAGCAGCTGGTACCACTGGTGTCTGCAGATTTCCCTGGTAGTGCTAAGTTTGACCTGGGCTTGTGTTGTTAGCTCGTTGGCTCCAGCACACTGGGCTTTGGAAGCTCTTGTTGGTCAGCTGAGGTTGGGCTTGTTGGGACCCTTCAAACCCTTCACTTCAGACTCCTTACTTCCTCAGTTACACACTTTCTCAGTGACTCCTAAGCCTAAGGATATTTCTAGTATTTCAGGATTTTACTCTGCGTAGAACATTTATCTCAGGGTTTTCTAGGGGGAATCAGAGCAACTAGAGTTTACTTGAAGCATCATGGCTTCTGGAAAATCAGGTAGGTGATTTTTAAACTTCCAGGCTGTGGGCTGATAACCCCAGGAGAAGCTGCTGTCTCTGCTGTGGGCCCTGTGCTTTCTCTTACCCAGCTCTGATGTATCCTGCACCAGTGAGACTGCTGCGAATTGCCCTTAGGGTGGGTGAGTCTGCTGTCTGTGGCTCCTTCTCATTCTGCTGTAGTCTGCTCTCTACTTCATGCTGATGCAGCCATGCTCACCCTGCACAGACCCAGGTGGGCACTTTCCTGGGCTGGATTCTGCCACGCTCTGTCTCCCAGTGGATTTTGTCACTCTAAAATCCATTCAGATTCACTTTTTAAAGTTTAGTGTTGGAATTCATAGAGGAGCTTAGAAAATTTACTGCTTCTGTTCTGCCATCTTGGCTCTACCTCTGTTTTCCTGATTTTTCTCAATTCACTTTGCATCAGTTCACAAGATTCTTTCATGATTTTTTCTGAAATGTGCTTGCTCATCATTTCTTATTGCACAATAATATTCCATTTCACTATTTTACCACAGCTTGTTCAACCATTCTCCAACTGATGGACATCACTTCAGTTTCCAATTATTTGCCACCAAAAAATAAGCTATTACAAATATTTTTGCACATATATGTCCTATTTCCTTCTTTATAATATACCTATGATATTGCTGCATCAAGGGGTATGCAGAGTTAGGTTCCCTTTGGGCGTGGCTCCAAATTACTCTCCAGAATGATTGTATCAATTCTCAACTCCACCACCAGTGCATGAGTGTCCCAATTTTCTTACATATCCTGCAACATCTAATGTTTTGTTTTGTTTTATTTTTTGGTCACATGAGCCAGTCGGATGGCTGTGAGGTTTTAACTCAGAGTTTTTGTTTTGTTTTGTTTTTCAATTGTCATTTCTCCAATCAAGAGCAATTTGAAGCCCTTCTTCATTTGCCTAGAGATATCTCTGATTTCTTTTATCTTAAAAATGGCTGTTCATATCCTTTGACCAGTTATCATTTGGTGACTTGCTTTTTTTCTCTTACATTTGACTCATTTCTCTATACCTTTGAGAAATGAGACCTTTCTCAGAAACACTTTTGGTAAAGAATATTTCCCAATTTTCTGCTTTCCTTCTAAACTTGGTTGCATTGGATTTCTTTGTACAAAAGCTTTTCAGTTTAATATGATCAAAATTCTCTGTTCTATATGTTATAATGCTTTCTTTATCTTGTTTAGTCATGAATTCTTCCCCTCCCCATAGATCTGACAGCAAATCTATTCATTTCTCTTCTAATTTGATTGTTTCATCATGTATGGTATGTTTTAGCCAGATGTAGTTTCCTTCCTTATGTTTTTAAATAGGTCTATTTTTGTTTTATTTTGTATAAAATAAGGATTGCTACCCCTGCTTTTGTTTTTACTTCAGTTGAAGCAAAATGGAATCTGTTCTAGCCCCTTCCTTACCTTTACTCTGTGTGTGTGTGTGTCTGCTTCACATGTGTTCCTTCTAAGTAATATATTATTTTAAGCTACTTTTTGGCTCTTCCATGGACTCTTTTTGGACTGGAGACCACTTCCCATTTTTCTTTGGGATTTTGTCCATGGGTGTTTGACATTGTTGTCCTATTTTGTGTTGATGTCTTGGTCTTCCCTGTCACCATAATTGCTTTCAATGATCAGATTCTTCTTTTGATGTTTTTTTTTGTTTTGTTTTGTTTTGTTGTTGTTGTTTTGTTCCTCTCAGGGGCTTTTTGCCTTTCTTTTAAATTTGATCTTTGCTCCCATGGTGGAAAAGCTTCTGTCTCAGGCCTTTTGTACCAGTGAATGTATACCACAGCTGTTTATCTGGTGATATGCTGATGTTGCTCTGAGGCCCGTGGCTTATGCTTATGTCTGGTGTTGCATTGAAGAGGTGGTGGTGAGCTTGCTGGCACTGCTAGAGGCCATAAGAGTCTGGCAACTTACGTGGTGCTTAACTGACATCCTAGGGGTGGTATCTGGATTGTGCTGAGGCCAGGTGGGTTTTTTTCTGCATTTCCCCAGGGCTGCACTGAAGCACATGGAGGTCTGATCCCTAGATGATGCCTGTTTTCTCTGGGTTGCACTGAAGCATGTGGTGGTTCTTGGAGTTGGCATATGCTGGTTCCTCTGACTATTCTAAGGCACATGGGGGTCTTGTGTTGACGTTTGTCTGCTCTACCACACTGGGGCTCAGGATCTTCCTCTGGTTTGCTGAGGTGGAGCTTGCTTCTGGGTTGCTTGAATGTGCTCCCCTTTTACTAGAGTGAGACACTCCTTTCTTGTCAATTCTCTAAGTCTCCAGGGCTAAAAGACCAGTCCACCCCTTCTTCCTCTGGTTCCAATGTTCCAGGATTTATTCTGGGGATCTATTTTATGGTTGTTTGGAAGTGAATATGGGAGAACTATGGTAATTTAGTGCTTAGTCTGATATCTTGACACCTGGAAGTTGCCCCAGGTTCTCAATCTTGGAGTGATCCTCGTCTCTTGCCTCTCTTTTTCCTTGTATTTAAATGGCAACCAAGTATGTCATGTCCTACTAGTACCTTTCAAAATATCCCTTGAAACTATTTTCTCTTCATTCACTAGGATAATTCATTACCTCAAATTATTTTTACTGTTCACCTTATCAAATGTAATAGATTCCTAATTTCAATCATGCCTTATAGTCTTTCCTTTCTGATTTGTCCTACATAAAACTGACAAAATAATGTTCCTAAAATATGTGTGATCATATCACCCTTCCCTCCTAAACAAACCAAAAAAAACTTTTAAAAATTCCCTTTTGCTTCCATTATAAAACACAAATTCTTCAGGTTGGCAGTTGAAGACATTTACAACTTGTTTTCACTATGCTTTTCAATTTTTTTTTCATATTACTTCTCTTTAGGGACTCTATATTACAGCTAAACTATCTATCCTGTGTGCTATTCCCCAGGCTTGGCATTTTATCTCCCAGCTCATTGCCTTTTCATAAATTGTCTTCTAGGTTTGGAATCATTTTACCTCTTTCTCTTAGCATCTTGAGCTTCAAGACTCATCTTATATGCCATCCCTTATAAGAAACTTTTTTTTTCTGAACCTTGTGCTTATAACTCTAAGCTTTTAAAACCCAAAGTTTTTAAATTGTGTGTGTATGTGTATAGGTGTGTGTGTGTGTGTGTGTGTGTGTGTGTGTGTGTGATAGACCTCTTTGAAGTCTGGAAAGTTTATAAATCTGTTCTCAAGATAATGTGGATTTTATTTAAATTAAATTTATAGGATTACAATAAAAACTAAGTATATTAGAGCAAAGTTATCAAAATATTTTGTAAATAAGCTCATGTTCAACAAAATAAAACAAATGCTAAAGGCTAGTGCCTTCTCATTCTACAGATAACCATAAACATTTATGTCATTTAATTGTTTTATCTCTGCCAGGAAAACATAAGTTCTGTGGAGGATGGACTCTGTTTTGTCTTTATACCTCCACAGGTTTGCATAGTACCTTGCAGATGATATGTGTTTGCCAACTTTTTTTTTTTATTTTATAAAGAAAATTTCAAGCAGAAGATATTGAAAACTCAAAGGTCTCAGCACAGACTGAAAAAAAAGTTAGACTCTTGAAAAAGGTGACTAGCAATTTCTCACTACCTACCTTGGACTATTATTAATCCAAGGTTTAGACACAGAATTTTCTTGATGTCTTATTCTGACAAAAACCAAGAAGTATGCATCATTCTAAGTTATCATTTTACTTGGACACTTAGAGAACCCCAAATCTTAGCACTTCATGGGACTCAGAGGTTATTTAATCTTATATGCAAAAGAATATTTTCTACATTAAGCAGATTTTTTTTGTTTTGTTTTTTACCAAGGCTCTACATAAGTAACTCCAGTGACAAAAAACTCCTTCTATTTTGACAGTTACAATTGTTAGGATTTTTCTATTCTTATACTACAACAAAATCTCCTCTCTGTAATTTCCTCTCATTGGTTCTAATTCTGATTTCTGAAGACATCCAAACTAAGAGAACACAGATATAGATTTTAAATAATCATATCTCAGAAAAGGAACCAGAACTGACTGAAAAAATAACTGATTGGGAAGTGAGGGAGATTCCTGGTCCTGAAGGGTTTACAAAATAATTTTGTCAAAGCTTAAGTAAAAATGATTGCCTATTCCTCACAAATTATCCTCAAAGATTTAGAAAGAAACCTCATCAATATATTCCTTTTTTGAGATAAATTTAATAACAAAAATAATAAAGTAACAAAAAGAGTAAAGAATAAAACAAATGAGGAAAATTACGAATCATATCCTTAATAAATATTAATTTAAAATTTTTAATAAAATCCCGCCAAACACACTAGAGAAATTCAGCCAAAAAATCATTCATTTTAAGTAGGCTGCACTAATACTAGGCATTCAAGGGCAATTAATATTAGAACCAAAATCAACATGATAAATGATGTGGAAGATAGAAAGCATATTAAAAAACAAAAACAAATGATTATCTCAAAAGTTTCAGAAAAGGCTTTTGACAAAGTAGAATACTTGTCCATTCTAAAACTCCTGTATAATATGGCCATGAAGGGATATTTTGAAGTCATAAATTATTCTATATAAAACCAAAAGCAAGAATATGAATGGGGGAATATATTAGAATCTTATTAAATAAAGGATTAAGTATTTGCACTCTTCTGATTATGAGTCTAGAAATATAGCAAGAACAATGAGATAAGAGAAATTAAAGGTATGAAAGGGGGCAAAAATAAAAAAAAAAAAACAATTATCCTTATTTCCTGATGACATGATGCTTTCCTGAGGAAATCCTAGGGAATCATCAAAGATGTTAATTGACCCAATTAATAGTTTTATCAAAAATGAAGGTGGCAAGCCCTCACACTCCCTCCCCAAATCAACAGCATTTCTGTGTAATGAAGACAAAACACAATGGGCAATAATTGAATGGGAAATTCTATTCAAAATAATATAAAATGCATGAAATGTTTAGGGATGAATATGCTGAAACATACAAAATATGTGTATACTTTGCAAAGGGTTCCTTAAAGACATAAAGAACAACTTAAATAGCTTAAAGCATATTGCCTGTCAATATAATTCAAATGGTAATATTACCAAAGTTAATGTAGTTTTAATGTTATACCAAACTATCAAGAGGAAATTTGATAGAACTTGATAAAATAATTATAAAATTAATTGGGAGAAATATCATAAAACATTGCAGGAAATAACAAGAAGTTAGAAATGAAAAGGAATAGTATTTTCAGACTGAAAACTATGTTATACATCATTATCCATCAATACAATTTAATAGTTTTAGAAAAAGATAAAGATCTAGACTAATGGAACAAGTTGAAAAGAGTATCAGAAACAATAGAAGTAAGTAATCCAGTGTTTTATAAACAAGGAAGCAAATACTTAAGAAAGAACTGATTATTTTTCTAATATAACTACTGGGTAAATTGAAAAGGAGGGTAGCAGAAATAAGACTTAAACCAAATTCTTATGCCATATTCCATGATAATTTTTTTTAAAATAATATGGGACTCAATATCAATGATTAAAGTTCTGGGCACTTCTCAATGACATAAGCATAAAGATATCAGACTCAATATATTTTCCAATACACAAGAACTCTCAAATTTCTCCAAAAGAGACATTATGAGTCAAAATTAAATCAACTTCATAAGCTTTTATTATTTAGGACACCCAAAATCCAAAAAAAGGTAAAAAAAATCCAGAAATTGAAACAGAGACTCAATGGTTCTTTATTCCTTTACTTCCACCACTACCACCAACAAAATCACACCAGTAGACTCAAGGACAGACTTAAATCAAAACCAACCTCTAAATCTTGTTCCCCCCTCCCTTTTTTGAGTGCTATAGACTATAACTTTTGACTGCAAGTCCCCTCAAGCTCAATAATCAACTTTCCCATAGCATCTCAGGAGCTGTCAGGGGTGCATTTTGGACACATTAGAGATACATATTTCTGAGCTGGCAACACCAAGTAAAGCAGACTTTGCATTTCCTGTGTTAGAGAAAGCAGGTTTTGGTCAAGACAACTAAGGAAAAGAAGGAGCCAGATAGGTTCCCAGTATGGGGCACAACGTGTGTAGGGAGCTGTGCAGCACTCCTCCAAGGCTGTGATAAGGAGTAGAACGTCCAGCTAGGACAAGTTCTGACCACCGAAATGTCAGTTGAGACAAAGACTAAAACTGGTGAACCTCAAATTACCCAGTGTGGGAGGAGACTGAGATGCTTTGAGATTCAACTCCTGTGATAACTCAGTAGATGCAGAAAAAAAAACATTGACAAAATACATCAGTCTTTTATATAAAAAATCCTGCAAAATATAAGCACATAGGTACTTGTTTAATATGATTTTCAAAAATCAATCAAAACCCAAAAGCATATATAATATGCCATGGGGATACAGTAAAACCTTTTTGCCATAAATATTAGAGTAAATCAAAGATGCCCATTCTCCCAACTGTTATTTAATAACTTCTGGAAATGCTAACAAGCACAGTAATACAATACAAAAGAATTAAAAGACATAAAGATAGGTAGAGGAGATAAAACTATCTCTTTGATGATGTTGTAATAATTTGCTTGGAAAACCCAAGGAACCAATAAAATTCTAATTGAAGAAAATTAATGGCATTAGCAAAGTTACAAACAACAAAATAAATTCCATTTCAAGTAATTATTAAATGTAGAAAGTGTCTGGAGATCAATCTCCAAGCACACAAAAGACTTGTATATCAATTATAAAAACACTCTTTAAAAAAATAAAGAATAATCTAAAGAGCTGAAGCAATAGTCTGTGCTCATGGTTAGGCTTTGCCAATATTATAAAAATGATAATGCTACCCAAATTGATTTATACAACATACCAATTAAAATATCAACAGAATACTTTGCAGAGCTTGATAAAATACTAACAGCTTTATTTTGGGAAAACAAATTTCTAGAATGTCAACGGAAATGTTTTTTTTAAGTAAAAATAAAAGGAAATAGGCACTTCCAGACCTCAAGCTATAACATAAAGCAACAATTATCATAGATGTTTGGTGGTGTCTAAAGAACAGGAAAATGGTATACCAATGGAACAGGCTACACTCGGGAGATTCAGAAATAATAGAATCCAACAATCCAGTTTTTGATAAAGTAGAAAATATAATTTACCTAGGTAAAAAATCTCCATTTCATAAAAAATTACTGGGAAAATTGAAAACTTTCTGGCAGAAATTAAGCTTATAACAACCACATCACATTAAACAAATGCTTCAAATCATTAATAATTAAAAAATGCACATCTACACCTGAAAGTTGGAAAAATGACAAAATGGCAACACTAAATAATAGAGGGGTTGTGTGATGATATGTAAACAAATTCATTGTTGGGAGAGTTGTGAAGCAATGCAATTATTTTGGAAAACAAGTTGGAATTATGCAAATGACTAAAATGTATATAACCTTGGAAACAGAGTTCATATCTGGGCTTATACCCCAAGGACCCCATTGATACGAAAAAAGAAATCCCTATATGTTCCAAAGCAGCCTTTTTTGTGATAGCTAAGTAGCTATTCATCAACTGGGTAATGTCGAAACAAATTGTGGTACATAAATATAATGGAATAATACTGTACTATAAGAAATAACTTGTTATGAATATAGAGAGGAAGGAAAGATTTATATGAACAGGTGCAGAATATAGCAGAATCAAGAAATAGTGCGCACAGTAACCAGTAACTACAATGTAGAAAGAATCTTACGCCAAAAAATCAAAATTATATGTAATGACATTATAAAAATCAAATGGGACACAAATTAAGACACATGAAAAAACACTCCATCTTACCATTTTTGGAGTGTAGGAGGTCACATTTCGCGAGCTTTAGGGTTTTTAAATACATAGATCATTAGTTATGATTTTTTTTCTTTTTTTCACTACATTGTATTGCATTTTAATTTTTAAAAAAGCTTTATTAACTTCCGATTTACATCATTCGTTTCCACCAGATTTTGAGTAACAAATTTTCTTCCCGAATTGCCCCTACCCACTGCCCCAAATTAGCAGTTCCACAGGATATCCCCTCCTCCAATCTGCTCTCTCCCATATTTTCTCTCATACCCCTATCAACTTTTCCAGTGGATCTCTATGCCTCAGTGCCTGTATATCTTATTTCCCAATTACATGTAACATAGCATAAATAATAGTATATATATATATGTATATTTGAATATTTAATTTTAAAACTTTCAATTCCAGATTCATTCCCTTCCTTCTTTGTCACCGACCTTTATTGGAAAAATAAGCAGGTCAGTATAGGTTGTATATGTGTGGCTAATGCAAAACAATAACATAGTAGATATATTGTAAAAGACTGACTATATTTCCCTCCCTCCTAGCCCACCTCCCACTTGTTCTATTCTCTACTTTGATCCCATCCCTTTGCAAAAGTGGGTGCTTCCAACTTCCCTCCCCACCCCAGCCTGCCCTCCCTTCCATTATCCCCTCTCTCATACCCTTCCCTGCTACTCTCCTGTAGGGTGAGATAGTCTATTTAGTGTGTATCTCATTCCCTCCTCAAGCCAAATTCAATAGGAATAAGGGTGACCCGTTCCCTTTTCCTTCCTATTCTTCTGCTCCATTGTAACCATTTTCCCTTGCCTCTGCTGCATGAGATAGTTTGCCCCAATCTGTCTTTCCCCATCTCTTCTCATTATATTCCTCTCACCTCTTCATTTCAACTTTTAAGTATCATCCCTTCCTATTAAATTGGTCCTGTGTCCTCTATCTATATATACCTGTAAACATATATACACAAATTCACATATGTATTCATATGCCCCCCCCCCTCTCTCTCTCTCTCTCTATATATATATATATATGTGTGTGTATATTTCTAATACATTCAACAACTGACAAAAGTTTCATACGTTACAATTATTGTTTTTTGATGTAGGAATGTTAACAGTTCAACTTTGATAAGTTCCTTATGATTCCTTTTCCCTGTTTACCTTCTCATGCTTCTCTTGCTTCTTGTATCTGAATGCCAAATTTTCTATTCAACTCTGTTTTTTTCAGCAATAATGGTTGAAAGTCCTCTATTCAAGTGAATGACCATATTTTCCCCTGAAATATGATACTCAGTTATGCTGGGTAGGTGACTCTTGGTTTAATCCCAGCTCCTTTGACCTCCGGAATAACATATTCCAAGCTCTTTGATCCCTCAGTGTGGAAGCTGCCAGATCCTGGGTTATCCTGATTGTGTTTCCACAATATTCAAATTGTTTCTTCCTGGCTGCTTGTAATATTCTCTCCTTAATCTGGAAATGCTGGAACCTGGCTATAATATTCCTAGGAGTGTTTTTTTTTGAGGGGGGAGTATTTTTTTCAGGAAGTGATCAGTGCATTCTTTCAACCTCTATTTTGCCCTCTGGTACTAAAACATCAGTCCAGGAAGTTTTTTTTGAGAACTTCCTGGAGGATGATTTCTAGGTTCTTACTTTGATCATGGCTTTCAGGTAGTCCAATAATTTTTAAATGATCTTTCCTGGATCTATTTTCCAGGTCAGTGGTTTTTCCCATGAGCTATTTCACATTGCCTTCTATTCTTTCATTTGTTTATATCTGTTTAACAGCGTCTTGATTTCTCCTAAAGTCATTAGCTTCCATTTGCTCCTATCTAATTCTGAAGCAATGATTCTCCTCAGTGAGCTTTTGAGATTGTTTTTCCATCTGGCAAAATTGCCTTTTTAAGGCATTCTTCTCTTCATTGCCTTTTTGAGCCTCTTTTGCCTTTTGAGTCAATCTGTTTTTTACGGTATTATTTTCCTCAGTCAGGCTGTTGACTCTCATTTCATAATTTTCTTGCATCGTTCTCATTTTTCGTCCCAATTTTTCCTCCACTTCTCTTATATGCTTCTTAAGGTCCTCTATGGCTGTAACCAGCTCGTATTTTCCTTTGAAGCTTTTGGTGCAGAAGTTCTGACTTCACTCTTTTCCTACTGTTCCATGCTCTGCTACTTTTTGTCCCCGAAATAGGAGTGTAATGTTGGAATCTTCTGTTTGCTTTGTTTCCTTTGCCTGGTCATGTCGCCCCTCAGTCACTTGACCCCTGGGCTTTTTGCCACAGTAGGACTGTGCCACCAAACAGGGGAGCTTTCCTCCCAAACGCTGGGGTCTTCTCAGCTGCCAGAGGTATTAGATGGGTGCCCTCTCTGAGATCTCCACACCCTCTGGCAAGCTGTACACACACCCCAGGACCTCCACCCTAGACTGCAATCCAGATCCAAGCAGGTTAAAGCAAACGTGATTACCCCTCAGACTGGTGCTTGGTCCCCCTACAGTCTGCAGGCCAGGAGCTGAAGCTGCCACTTGGCGCTGGCTGGCTGTGCTGGTTTCTCAGTAGGTTCTCGCCGGAGGTGGGGGGGGGGACAAAAGCCACACACTCCCACTTACTGGGTCCCAAAGTCCACACTGCACTGACATCTCACTCTTTCCTTCGCATCTATGTGTTGATAAATCTGGAAACAGCCACAGCTGCTGCTGATCTGGAGTCACTCTGGCTGTCAGCTGGTCAGGCTTGCCCTGGGGCTAAAGCCTAGGCATGGGGCTGTGCTGGATTCCTGCAAGCTTGCCAGCCTTTCCTCAGAGGGAAGTTAGCTTCTCTGTGTCATTTTGTGGGTTCTGCATGTCGAAAGATTGTTTAGAGTCCCCTTTTTACATGGATTGGGGAAGGTGGAAGCCGGAGCCGTGGGAAGGTTGTGCTTCTACTCCACCATCTTGGCTGCACCCTTTTTCTTTCTTAAAAAATATAATTTGTCATATGTTATAAATCTCAGAAAGAAGGATCTACACCATCCTTTATGGTGACATAGAAACAGAAAAAAAATCAGTTAAAATTACACCAAATTACCACAAATAATAGAAATGCAAATCAAAATAATCCTGAGTTTTCACTTCATACTGAGTAAATTAGTAAAGCTGAAAAATATGGGAATAATCTATATTGGTGAAGTTGTGGAAAGATAGGTGCCCTAGTGCATTATTGGTGCCCCTGTAAATTAATACAACAGTTTAGGAAGAAATTTAGAGTTATGCAAAAAAATATTAAAATGCCCAATTATTTTGACCTGTAGATTCTACTACTAGACTTATAGCCCAAGGAAATCATTTATAATAAATGAAAAATTCCATAAAAATCAAAATATAGTGTAGCAGCACTTTTTGTAATAGGAAAGAACTGGGCAGCATAGGGGGTAGAGAAGCATGAAAATATTTACTTGAACATATGCGAAGTGAAGTAACCACAGCCAAGAAAATAATATGTGGAATCACTGCAATGATGGAAATAGAATGAAAAACCACAAAATAATTAAATTGAATGTTATAAAAATTATAAAGAACAAGCATGAATTCAAAGAAAAGATATGAGTAGACCTTGACACTTCCTTTAAAGAAGTGGGAGATTCATAGGTATGGGACATTATATATATTTTCAGACTTTTTATGCCATGGTTGGTTTGACTGTTCCTTTTTTTTTCTCTTAAAATAGTCTTTATTATATCAGTTGGGTCTTTGGGAAGGGGAAAGATATACTATGAGAAATTTAGGTGATATAAAAACAAAATATATCAATAAAATTCATTTTAAAAGAAAAGAATTATGTGTTGAGATGCGTAAATGGAAGGGCTCCTTTTTTTCCTAAATAGAATTTTGTTTCCTAGTCAAACACATAACCAACTCACATCTACTTCCTGCATACTTCCCTATTGTATTCTATGGAACATTGAGAGTACAAAACATATTGGAAATCAATATTGAAACATTGTCATCAAAGAAAGATTATTCTCAACTATTGTGTTTTTCATATTAAAAAATAAGTCAGACTCTTTCCTATGTATACCTTTATATAAGACACATTATAACAAGAGTTTAAACTTAGCAAAGTTGTTAAACTGTAAGTTAAACTTTTGCAACCTGCTGTCCCATCTCCTACCATATGCAGAAAGAATCTGGGCACTTGTGGTAGCTTTTCATTCCTCAGACACCCACACTATACACTGTAATGTCAAGCTAATGCATTGTTTAAGTTATTTAATTATTTAGCACTTTGTTTCAGTTCAAGTTTCTTTTAAGCCTTGCCCATGATTATATTAAGCCTTTGTTAAGAAACAGAACTTGTGAACCCCTGTTGCTGATGCAATAGTAAGGGTAATAAGGAGCTAATAAGGAGAAGCTGAATCTGGAAGAGAGCAGAACTGAGAAGAGAACTCTTGTGGTGGCAGAGTTGAGAAGGAGAAAACTTGTGGTATCCCAGTACTCTATCTTTGTATGTTCAATCTCTGTTGATTTTTTTTTTTTGGTGACACTTCGTACAGAAGCCCTGGGACCTTACTGGAAGCCCTGAAAGAGGATTTTCTGGTTGTCTATTTACAGAAGTCCTGAAGGAGGGTTTCAGAGATCCTGGGACTTTATTGATGATTTGTGTTGACCTGTAAGGCCTTGTTTGTGGGTCTGTGTTGATTTCTATGCTGATGATTTTTGTTGACTTCTTGGACCTTGTTTGTGGGTCTCTGTTGATTTAACAGGCAGATCGTTAATTGATGATGGTGCTGACATTGTATATGAATGTTGTTTTGGCTCTGATAAGCTTTGTCTTCCCAGAAACAGAAACTGTAAAGGACTTGAGATGGAGAGGACACTGGGTACTTCAATATGGAATGGGAACTGGACAGGGAACTCGATGAGGAACTGGATGAGGAGCTAGATGAGATACTGAGAGTAGCCTGTCTTTGAATTCAGGTGACAGTTTGGAAAATTCAGGCAGCAGCTGGACCCATGGAAGAGGAAACATGGAATTTAGGAAACAGCCTCAAGTCAAGATGAAAAGACCTCTCCTTGGGTAATTAATGTTGATTGAGAAGATCATGATTTACTGTGGCCTAGGAGTGGATAACTTTGACCCTTGTACTTTGTGTCCCTTAAGGAGGCTTGCTCCTGAGGTGGAATCAAGATGGTGCAGTAGAAAAAGGAACTCCACACAGCTTCAGGTCCCATCACCTCCAATTCATGTAAAAGGAGACTCTGAACAAACCTTGGAGCTACAGAACCTATAAAATGACACAGAGAAGCTAACCTCCCACTGAGGACAGTGCAGCATGCCAACAGGAATCAGCCAGCACAGTACTCTGGGAGCTGAGCCCAGACCCATGAAGGTTTTAGTCCCA
>NW_027185616.1:29023609-29035830 GCF_028583685.1 Petaurus breviceps papuanus
TTTAAGGCATTCTTTTCCTCATTGCCTTTTTGAGCCTCCTTTGCCATTTGAGTCAGTCTATTTTTTAAGGTATTATTTTCCTCAGTCAGGCTGTTGACTCTCATTTCATAATTTTCTTGCATTGTTCTCATTTCTCTTCTCAGTTTTTCCTCCACTTCTCTTATCTGCTTCTTAAGGTCCTCTATGGCATGTAACCAGCTTCTACTTTTCTTTGAAGCTTTTGGTGCAGGAGTTCTGACTTCATTGTTTTCCTCCTGTTCCATGCTTTGCTCCTTTTTGTCCCCAAAATAGGAGTGTAATATTGGAATCTTCTGTCTGCTTTGCTTCCTTTGCCTGCTCATTTTGCCACTCAATTACTTGACTTTTGGGCTTTTTGCCACAGTAGGACTCTGCCACCAGACAGGGGAGCTTTCGTCCCAAATGCTGGGGTTTTCTCAGATGCCAGAGGTATTGGATGGGTGCCCTCTCTGAGGTCTCCACACAGTATGGCAAGCTGAACACATACCCCAGGACCTCCACCCTAGACTGCACTCCAGATCCAAGCAGGTTAAAGCAAGAACGATTACCCCTCAAACTGGTGCTTGGTCCCCCTACACTCTGCAGGCCAGGAGCTGAAGCTGCTAAGTGGCACTGGCTGGCTGTGCCAGAGTCTCAGTGGCTTCTTGGCCCGAGGGTAATAGCCACACACTCCCGCTTACTGTCCCAAAGTCCAGATTGCACTGACCTTTCACTTTGTCCTTCACATCTATGTGTTGATAAATCTGGAAACTGCCGTCACTGCTGCTGATCTGGAGTTCCTCTGGCAGTAGGCTGGTAGGCCCACCCTGGGGCTAAAGCCTAGGTGTGGGGCTGGGCTGGGCTCCCACAGCATTGTGCTGGATTCCTGCAGGCCTGCTGGCCTGTCCTCAGCAGGAGGTTAGCTTCTCTGTGTCATTTTGTGGGTTCTGCAGCTCCAAAGTTTGTTCAGAGTCCCCTTTTTACATGGTTTGGGGAAGGTGGAAGCTGGAGCTGCAGGAAGGTTGTGCTTCTACTCCACCATCTTGGCTCCGCCCCCACTTTGAGGCTTTCTTGATAGCACTAGTAGCCTACTGGCCTCAAAGAGTAAAATACCTCTCTAGGTTCTCTGAACAATGTCCAGCCCTTAGTAGTCATTTCATAATTGCTTATTAGCTTATAAAATTAGTATTAAGAAAGAAATTTTGAGTTTGTATCAAAACCGTTTTTATACCTAAATACTTTTGATCAGTATTTTTTTTCCTGCTAAAGTGAAGATTGTTTTTATAACTACATAGTCAGCTCCTACAGAACTTGCCTTTAATTGATTTTGTTTCTTCATTTAGGGTAAGAATAAAAGGAAGGACCCTTTACATTAAATCTTTCACATTTCGTAAGATTGTTGATTTTTGAACTGAATGGGTTCTTAAAGTTTACTAAAACTTCCTAATTTTGCAGGTAAAGAAACACATAAAAGTTAAATTCAAGTTAAAAGTAGAAGTCTAAGTAGGCTGTTCCTAGTCATTTTTTAAATTTTAAATTATTCATTTTCATTGAAACATTGGTTCCCATCTAATAAAAATAAATACTTATTCTCATAAAGATAATTTTAGCTCTCTAATTGCACAGCATATGTAATTCTAGGAGACTGGGAAGTATAATTCTGTATTCAGAGAAAGAATCAGCAGTTCAATAGTGCTCCTTAAAGTATTTTTATTTTTTTTATTTCTATATTGATAATACCAGTATTTAGTCTTAAATGAAATTTGCTACTGAGTTTGGGCTGTATTCCCAAGCAAACTGACTGAGCACCATGGCCTAGTGGATAGAAAACATTTATCAATGCTAAGAATTCTAAGATTCAAGTCCACCTTTGACATATACTGGATATGGGCCCCTAAGTCAAATTATTTCACTTCTTGGTGTTCTAGACAACACTCTAATACTGTAAATTGTATACCAAGTGCTGACCTGCATTGACAGAGGGAGTTTTCTTACCCAGGAGTTCCCTATATCAAAGGAAATAGCATATTAACCCTTATCCTTATCACTATTTGTAACCCTATTCTTACTCTGACAATGTTACTTTCATGAAGGTTCATCTTTTAAGTAGATTTGAATACTTTATGAACATTAACTGATTAATGTTTAAAGATTACATCTAGGAAAAATGGAAATCATTTTTCTTTACCTACAAAAAGAAGTATACCATGACATGTAAAAATGAACTTAGTTTAGAGAGCAATTTCACTTGTCCGCATGAAACTTATCTGAAGGCACTGTCATGAATTTCCCTGCTTATTCATATATAGAACTCATTTTGGGGGGAAGCAAAAAATTGTTGTTATTATTTTAAAGATTTTATTATAGTTGTTTAACATTATCAGAGATTGCTAGTAAATATTTTCAAATAGAAATATGACTAATAAATACTTAGATAAACAAAAAACACTATGCACATTATAGTCAACAACTTTGAGCCCTTTAGAGATACAGGAAAGCATAGAGAATAACATGGAGATTTTAGCTGCAATTCACTATTGAAGTTATTGACAAATGTTTTAATACTTGAATAAACTGAGTTGATTCTGGCTGTGCACCCTCTACCACACTTTTCTAAAATTATACCATTGTCCTACAGAGAATTAGGGGGTATATTAAATACTGTGCTTCAAGTCAGGAAGATAGCATTTACTGCTTCGAAATTTACTAGCCATGTGACTCTAGCAAAATTACTTAACCTTAACTTTTCTGCATTTGTAAAATGAGATGTTTGGAGCAGAGCTAGGCTATCTATAAATTGAAGATCCTATGAAATGGAAGAGAGTAGTGTAAGGCTGGAGTACTTTTATATTTTTGTTTCATATATTACTATAGAAAAATAATTCATCATGACATAAGCAGTCTACTGTTGACATATATATTTTTTTGAATTCAGTTAGTTTGGTCTTTGGAAAGTAGATGTAGTCTATTGTTGAAATCAGTCTAAGTCTATCTGGCATCCTAGAACCTACCCGCTTAGCATTTGGAAACCTAGAGTCACATCCCTAACATGGATTGTAAAATTCATTAATTATGAAATTCATCTTTTAGAGAAGGTTTTTTATAAGGATCAGGTCAATATGGCACAGCAAAGCAAGTACTTCACTAGGAAGCAGAAGACTGAGATTCTACTTCATCACTTCATCCTTTTCCTCCTCTGTAATTTTCTAGCTTGTGATTTTTAGCAAGTCATGGAAGGCCTCTAGACAATGTTTATTTGTAAAATAGTTATTAATACAGAGAGCTGGATCAAATAATTTTAAGTACCTTCTAGATCCAAGATGTGTTATTTATAAATTTGTGCCACTTAAAACTCTTGTATACCTATGGGCTATATATTCCCATCACTATAAAATGGAATACATTGGAATATATTACTCATAATACTTACTTATTGGTAGACAAAAGGATGATTTCTCATCTATTTTGACCATGTCACAAAGCTAATGTAGAGATCCATTTAAACTAACCAGGAGTTCCTTAAATGGATTAGGTACATAACACACATTTTCAGATACTTTTAATTACCAGAAATGGCCAATCATGTACTTACACCTTTACTAATAGATACTGTTTCCTGATAACCTAGAATAACTACACCCTGATACCAACTCAGTGATTGTTCCATTCCTGCCTAGAACTTCAAAACTGTGAGAAAGTACTGCCATAATCCTAACTCTCAA
Source organism: Petaurus breviceps papuanus (assembly GCF_028583685.1). NCBI lineage: Eukaryota > Metazoa > Chordata > Mammalia > Diprotodontia > Petauridae > Petaurus > Petaurus breviceps. The sequence goes on from NW_027185616.1 coordinate 29,027,329, forward strand.
TTACTGACCTATCCTCTAGCCTTTTCTCACTTCTCTGTACCAGCCCCCTGGGACTGATAAACTGCTTATTATCACATTCTACAAAGATTAGTATATATTCACTTTCTACCCTCCCCATCCCTGTGATTCTGAATGCTTTCCTACAACTGTCATTGTATAAACCTTGTTCTCTACTCCCACCTGCTCCCTCTTCCCCCATCCTACATTTTCTCCTCCCTTATTTCTATCCTTCCAAAATTCCACTAAAGACCTACTCTCACCCTTATTACTATGCTCTGATGAATATCTACTCCACAGGTAATAGGTTCATTTCATCTTAAACATTTTTCTTTATCACTCCTTCCATCTTCTGTACTTTCTAAACCCTAGTCCCCTTCTGATGATGCTGACTACTGGATATATTTTCAGTAAACTGAATGTTCATACATATTAAATTCAGCATGTCCAAAGTTTGTTTCCCACCAAAGCTGCTCATGTTGCTAATTTGCATACTTCTTTCGGGACCACCAACATACTCCTGGTCACACAGATTTAAATTCTATATACTATTCTTGACTCCTCACTCTCTCTTATTCTCTATGTGCAATCAGCTTCTAAGTTCTATAATTTCTACCTTCCTAACTCCTATTGTATATTCTCCCCTTCTGTCCTCTGATACTGCCTTCCTGAAGTAGTCCCTTATCACCTCACAGTAGGACAACTCTTATAGCTTTGTAGTTGGTTCTACCTACTGAAAATCTCTCCCCTCTCCCATTCATCCTCCATTCAACTACCAAAGTGATATCCCCAGAATATAATCATGACCATTTTACCTTCATATTCAACAAACTCTAGTGGTTTCTCATTATTTCCTCTAGAATCAAATATAAAATGCTCTGTTTTTTTAAGTCTCAATAACATATATCATTTCTATCCTTGTAGTCTTTTTATATCTACTACCCTCTATATATTCTATGATCCAGTGCCTGGTTCCCTTGCTATGACTTGCACAAAATTCTCCATCTTCTGACTGTGCATTTTCACTATCTATCTGTGATTCCTAGAATTATCTCCATCTTTTTTCTCTACCTCATCCTTTATTTCCTGGATTCATTCCAGTTGCAGTTAAAATCCCATCTTTGACAAGAAGTCTTGCCCAGTCCTCCTTAATTCTAACATCTTTTCTCTAAGATTATGCCCAAGTTGTCATGTATGCCTCTTTGTTATATTGAATTGAGTTTTTGTACATTATGTTCCCCACTATACTGCAAAGTCCTTGAGAATAAAAAAGTTATTTTTTTCTTTCTTTATAATTCCACAGCTTAACAAAATATTTAGCATATATTAAATATTTGATAAATCCTTATTAATAGTTGGTACTCCAAATGTAACATCCTTATCCAATGACTTAACTTGGTGGATGTCAAGATGCCACTGAAAGAGTTGTTGTGTCAATCTTCACATTCTGGTTATAAGACAGAAGACAAAAGGAAGTTGTATTTAAATAGCAGAATGGCTAAAAGATTATAGCAAATGGCAAAGCAAAGAAAAAATTTGACAGACTTTGTTTTATGGAGAAATTAAAGACATCAAGAAACCTCATTTCTTAGAATACTTGGTGTATTTTGTTACAGTTTGTGAGGAGTAGTTGCACAAACAAAGCCTTGAACACAAAAACAGCTTATGTTTTTACATATGCTGCAGATGATAATCAGGTAAAGAGACTATTTGAAACCTTAATATGACCATTTGTATCAAATTAAGATATATTTAATATTGGGTAAAATAAATTCAAAAGTGAGAAGGAAGAACCACAAAATGGTTCTTTCTAAGGTATTTTATTAAGGTGTTATTAAGAATATTATTAAAAATTTTATTAAGATGTCACTTCATTAAAAATGGAAAATATAGTTCAGATTTTGGAAATTTGAGAAGTCAAATGAATGTAGACCATACAAGAGTTTCATGCATGGCTATCATGAATATTTTCTATAAAAAGCAACGTTAAATCTGGGAAGTTCCACAAAATAACAAAAGTAAAATTAACCACAAAAGTTAGGAAATATATGTTTTAGTCTCCTTTGTGATATCATCATTCTCATGATTAGAAAATGTTAATATCTCACAAACCTCTTTTCAGGGTATTAGTCTCTTCTTTTTCTCTACTCTATGATTTTATTATCTATACACCATTCTTTCTTCAGGTTCCATGTCTCTGTAGTATCTGTAAAATAAAATTACAGATATTCCTCTATTCTTGCAATGTGCTTTCTCCTCACATCTGCTGCTTAGAATCCATTCAAGATTTCTATGAAATACATCACAGGAAATCTTTCCCAATTCTCTAGTTTTTAGTGTTGTCTCCCATTCAGAATTCCTCCGATATTTTTTGTACACTTTATTTTTACTCATCTGCATACATGTTATATTCTTCTCCCCCAAAAATGAGATGATTGAGGATAAGGACTATTGTATTTTTGCCTTTATATTTCAGTGCCATCACAACTCCTTGCACATGGTAGGTCCTTTACAAAGGTCTGGTTGCCTGAATGTGAGCCCTTTCTGAATCACCTGTCAGTCATAAACTCATACCATTAACTGGTTAGCTAAAAATTGTCAAAACCAAAATGAAATTAAATAAAATAAGATACAGCACAGAAATGAGTAATGCCAGCCTGATGTGAATAAGATCAACAACCTGGGTGAATAGATAAAAAATAAAAATTAACTCAAGCTACTGTTATTTCCTGGGAAAGCATAACCAATTTAAGTCAGTCAACACAATGAGGTGACCAAATTACCTACACAGTTTCTCAGAAAGCCAAGATGACCTTTTTCCTACAAAGTGATATAGCAACTAAAGGCAGTAACAGTTTTTAATATAAACAAGTTATAAATCATAGAGAGAACGGTGGTGAAATATTATGAGGTAGAATGTTATTAAGGTATTTTATTAAGGTATTATTAAGAATATTATTTTAAAATATTTTATTAAAATGTCACCTCATTAAGTAGAGAGAAGCCGTATAGAGCAAAACAAGATTACAGAAAACTTGGCAAGAGACTAGCTATTTAATCTCAAGGGTACTTAAGAATAAAACTATAAGTAAAACAAGAAATAACTTTACAAAAAGATGCAAAAGATCTATATAGGTTTCTGAAACAAACTCTTTTTTCAATCAGTAACATTGTTACCATCATATGTGTACTATGGCCTCATAGTCCTTTACATTATATATAAAGAAGAAATGGCACCAAATAAAACAGATAGGAATATCAATAACTACTGACCACACTAGTAACCCATTGTAGGACCTTCTAAATAAGATCACCAATTTATCAAGAATAGCAACATAAGGTCATGCAAAAAAAAGAAGAAAATAGATGAAAACTTGTTATCTAGATTTTGATAATTCAACTTAATGTACAAACTCAATATAGAAATATTTTAGATAGATACTATGGATGAATAGTGAAGTAAACCCAGAACTGGGTATGATGAAGAAAGGAATTTAGATTGCATTTTATATATTTTATAGATTTTAGTGACTCCAAACTCCTCCTCTGGAAAAAAAAAAAACCTCATTTTTCTTACATTGGTGCCCTTTGCATGGTCACAAATCATAAAGCATTACAGTTCCTAAATAACTTAAGCTGAGTGCTGCCTCAACAATTTTAGGGCAAATTTTAGGTTTGTGGTGGATAGAAGTGGGTTGAGTTTATGACAAATTAAATTTTATGCAGGAGAAGCAGTGCAAAGGATGTTGTCAGAGATAATTATGGCTGAAAATTGGGGTCCTTGCTTTTTCATGAATGCATATGATCAAATTTAAGTAAAAAAAAAGCACAGCCCATGTGCTCCTTTGGTACTGATGTAATGCTAAGATATCTAGAGTAATACCAGAAAGCCATGTTGGACTCCTATGAAGCATTTCTAGGAGTACACAGAAAAGACTCAATCCTTATCCAAATAAAACATATAATATCTGTTTCAGGAATGTTATAGACTCATTTTGAAGAGAAAAAAAATAATGCAAGATAGGTTTACATGCAAGCAAATCACTCAGAATCCAGATAGAATAAGAGTCTAGTCTCAAAGCATTTCAAGATAGGGTGCTAAGGAAAAGACAGCATGGTTGAAAAATAAATGGAAGCATTTGTTTCATGCTGCAGCCACTTGGCTTTGTCTCTGGGGTGACTTTATGTATTTTCTAATAAATATTTTTAATCCTCAAGGATAATTATTGTAGCAATTCTAAATAGCAAAAACAAGGCATAGACAAGGTTTGCTTTCATCTTGCATTATTTTTATTTAAAAATCACAAACCAGCAGGGGTGCTTTCTTTCTGGCACAGTACTTACATTTTCTATTACTCTTATTCCCAGGGATAAAAATGTGGAGTTCTTTATATGACTTCAGTCAGAAGGAAAAAAAAAAATAAAGCCAACCCAGGCTCTCAAACTGACAAAGTCAGGCAGTTTCACACTTGTTCTGAACTTCCCCCTTAAATGTGTTGCTTCAGGGGGAATTTCCTCAAACACAGAGGAGATAGCAGCAGTAAAGATTTGATTTTCTGAGGCACAAAAAAGATCACCCATGCTACTGGTGCCACCTACGTAATAGCATCAATTTCAAACTAGATGTTTGAATTTTCTATTTTATTTTTTGTTAAAGCAGTTCTAGAGAACAGAGCCATCATTTTTGGATGTTGGATAAAATAATCAAATTCTTTCCATACTGTACGCAGAACAATATTGCTTTTTAATTTAAACACATTCTTCCACAATTCAATAAGGGCCTCTGGGACAATTAAAATATTAAAGAGGAGTGAATACATTCAAAATGTTCTAGGAAATGGAAGAATTAAGTTTTTCATATTGGTTTTTAAATGAATTTGAGTGGTGAAATGAGAGAAAAGAGAATGGACAAACTGAAAACAGCAACATATTATAGGCAGAATTTCAAGAAAAACAACATCAAGGAAAAGCAAGAATGAAAAATGAAGTTTTGTGTATCAAAAGGAAGTGAGAGGAAAGATGAGAATAGCAGAGGAGAGTAATGAGTAAGTGCCTGAGTTTTAATGATATGGAAACAGGTGAGAGTTAAGTAGAAAAAAGAAAGATAATGGAGACTTAAAATAAGTAACAATGTAAAGATTTCAGCAACATTTAAATTTGTTTTAGTGCCTACTAAAATAAGATTAAGGGGTAATAAAGGAAAGTACTGGGAGAATGAAAAAGGGAGAGGTTGACTGGGGAAAATTATCTCACATAACAGGGGTAAGTGAAACTTTTATAGTAGAGGGGATTTGGGATGACAGCAGGTACTGAGGAGTACCTGAACCTTGCTCTCAACAGAATTGGCTTGAAGAGGGAATAACATACACATGCCTCTGGGTACAGAAATCTACATTACCCTACAGAAAATAGGAAGGGAAGGGAATAAGAGAAGGGGGAAATGAAAAAAGAGAGCATAGATTGGGAGAGCAAGCAGTCAGAAGCAAGACTGTAAGACCCCTTTGAGGAGGGACAGGGTGTAAAGGAAAGAGGCAATAGAATCAATGGGGGAGAATGGGGTGTTGGAAAATATATTTAGCAATAGCAACTGATAAAAAAATTAAGAAAGTTTCCCTAATAAAGGCTTCATTTCTCAAACATATAGAAAACAAAGTCAAGTTTAGAAAAATGAGAGCCATTCCAAAACCAATAAATAATCAAAAGGGGACAGACTCAGGGTGGCAGAAAAGAAACAGAACTTCCACACAGCTCCTGCTTCAACCTCCTCCAATTCACGTAAAAAAAATATTCTAAACAAACTTTGGAGCTACAGAACACACAAAATGACAAAGAGAAGCTAATTTCCTACTGAAGACAGTCTGGTAGGCCTGCAAGAAGGGGCCAGTGAAGCCCTCTGGGAGCTGAGCCCAGCCCCACTTGTGGCCTCAGTTGGCCACAACTGGGCACCAGCTGGAGGGACTTCAGATCACTAGCAGCTGTGGTGGTTTCCAGAATTATCAATCCATAGATGCTAAGGACAAAGTGAAATGGACTTTGGGAATGGGGAGTTTGGGAGTGCAGTCAGGCCTTTGCCCCCAGGAGGGAGAAGTGGCTGAGGTGCCATGGCCATGCAGCCTCCCCCACATGGCTGCTTCAGAACTCCTGTCCTGAAGATTGTAGGGGGATGAAACAACCAGTCTGAGGGGTAATTGCTCTTGCTTTAACCTGCTTGGATCTGGATTACTCTCTAGGGTGAGGTCCCATGGTGCATGACCAGTATGCCAGAGTGTGTGGAGGCTTCAGAGAGGGCACTCAACTAATAGCTCCAGCAGATGTGAAAACCCCAGAGATTTGGGACAAAGCTCCCCTCTCTAGGAGTGGAGTTCTACTGTGGCAAAAGCTCAAAAGTCAAGTAATTGAGTGGCAACATGAGCAAACAAAGGAAGTAAAGGAAGCAGAACAATCTGACATTAGACCCCTACTTTGAGGACCAAAAGAATCAAAGCATGGAACAGGAGGAAGACAGCAAAGTCAGAAACCCTGCACCAAAACTTCCAAGAAAAATATGAGCTTAATACAGGCCATAGAGGAGCTTAAGAAGGATTTGGAAAACCAAATAAGAGAAGTGTAGGAAAAATTGAGAAGAGAAATGAGAACAATACAAGAAAATTTTGAAAAGCAAGTCAACAGCCTGACTGAAGAAAATAACACTTATAAAACAGACTCACTGAAATGGCAAAATAGTCTCAAAAGGGCAATGAGGAGAAGAATGCCTTAAAAAGCAAATTTGCCAGATTATCATTATGTCAGTATGTCAATATGTTAGTGGAGTGTAATAGTCGAAGTTATAGAACCTGGGGTTTAAATCCTATATCTACCAATTGCTATAAACTAATCTTACAAATCAATTAACCTTTCCTTGCTTCAGTTTCTTCATCTTAAAATAAGTTGCTCAGATTCAGTTGCCTCAAAGGTTCTTTCACCTTATAAAGCTATGGTCCTAGGTTTAAAAAATATTTTCCTGTCATATTAGCAAAAGATGCAGAAAAAATTAGGCTTTAAATTTTTATTCCTAAGCTCCCTTATGGAATAAGGTCCAGAGTTTCATGCCATCTACTGAATTTTATAGGTCTTCCCAGTTTACTGAAATATCATTGTAGAGATACAGAGAAAAAAATAAATCTCCCCAAAGAAGTAAAATCAGATGAAGACTTTGTAAATAAAAGGTCAATACCTCCTTTGAACTATACCTGTTGATAAATTTTAAATGACAAAGGCTTGGAGTTATGAAACTTGTTCAGGGACTAGCGAAAAGTGATAGAAGAAAAAATAAAGTGGTTAAACCTTCCTACATCTAAAATATTTTCAGCATTACAAAACTGTGAAAGTATCTAGAATTCCAGTAGCCTATAAGAGATTTTAAGGTACTAATTTGGAGTAGAATTTCTCTTTATAGTCTGCATTTTCAGGATGACCACTTCTAAAATTATTATTTCATAACTTTAGATACAGCAAGGTAGGCAAATTTCATGGAGCATAGTATAAAATGTACACCAACCTTTTCAAAAAGCCATTGCTCACTCAAAGCAGCATGGTTCTTTATACAGTGGATCCTGACAGTGGATCATCAGCATGTAGATGAAGTCTTACATCCTACTGCAATGTCACATTGCCCACCATTCTATAGGAGGTTACTTTTGTTTGAATCCTCTTGTCATTCAGATTATCAGCAAGTTCCACAATCAGGAAGAATCCCTGATTATAAAATAATATAGCAAAAAGAAAAATCAGTAGAAGAATGCCTGGGATGGGTTTGTAATGCATTTAAAGTGTGAAGATGTCCATTTAACCCTTAACAACATTAATTTTCTTCACAGTGTGCAAACCTTGTCAGTAGTTTGAAAAGCTATGAATTTAAATAACCTTAAGCAGCCTGAGAAATGAATAATTTGATAGGTATATCTGGCAGACTGTTGAAATGTCTTGCTTTCCACTCTCCCCCCACCAGTGGTTCACTCTCCATCACCCTCCCTCCTCCCCCAGTACACATTTACAATCTTCCCAGAAAGTATGCTGCAGGATTTCTGCCAAACTTGGGCTGCAAAGAAGGCAAAAATCAAGCAATAAATGCTTCTTATTTGCAAATCACCAGCATTAAGGCAGTACTCAAGGAGAACAGTGGTAGTTTCCTCCCTTTCCTGCTCCCTTCCTGGAAAGATGTAAAAGCAAGAGCTCTACTTTAAAAAAAATGTTGTTTTTTTTTAGCCTCCCAAATGAATATTTAATCTCACTCAGATTAAAATAAATGAATTGCTGGTGCCTCTCAAGACTATATTTATTATTTTGTAAAGCTTAATGATTTTTCATTATTAATGGGGGTACTGACAACTCTACTAACTCACTTTGATTGACATCCTATAGAAACAACTGTATTCAGAGGAACAGAACATATCCTTCCTTTCCCCTCTGGCTGCAGCTGGTGTGTGTGTGTGTGTGTGTGTGTGTGTGTGTGTGTGTGTGTGTGTG
>NW_027185616.1:29035840-29046496 GCF_028583685.1 Petaurus breviceps papuanus
GAGAGAGAGACAGAGAGACAGAGAGAGAGACAGAGACATAGAGAGAGAGAGACAGACAAAGAGACAGAAACAGATTAAAGGATTTTTGGTAGATTAAATCATCACAATTGCCTTGGATATGTGAAAGCTTATACTCTTTGCTCTCTTTGTGCTGCAGAGATGGGAACTAAGTATGAATGAAGCATTCTAGCAATTTTTTTATTCCAAAAGGGAGAGTTCCTCAGCAAGACATTACAGTTTTACATGATTCAGAATCCAAGCACAATACCAGATCATAGAATTAAAGATAAATGTTTGTGTTCATCAATTTTAAAAAGGGGCTATTAGAGTCCAACACTCATTTTATACATAAAGAAACTGACATTCATAGAAATTAGGTGACTTGACTAGGGTCACCCATCTAGCAATAACTTGTACAATGATGCATCCAGGCCATTTTGACGCCAAGTCCAGCAGCCCTATCCACAATGCCAAAGCAGAGACTTACAATAAGCAGTGTCAGTAGTATGTAAAAGGGAAAGATCAATGAATTTTACATTAGAGGACCTAGGTCAAATCCTACTTTTGCCACTTAGTACCTGGGCAATGGGCAAATAACAACCTCCTTGGTTCTCAGTATCCTCATCTGAAAAATGATGAAGTTCAACTAGATGCTTTCTGAGACCCTTTCTAGGTCTAAATCAAATGATCATGTAACTCTAATATAGAATGATCCAGAAAGCAGAACACAAGCAACATATACATAGTATGTCATGCCAGTAGCTTATATAAGAAGCATTACAACCACATACTTTTAGGTTAACCATAAGCTACCCTTGCCAGCAGTTTGTGTTTGAAATTAAAACTAATGTAAGGATAGATGGTTGTGCCCAGATGAATATTGCTAAGCTATTGAATTAATCAGAACTTATGAGAAATGGTATTATTTATTCAATCAATAATAATTTAATGCCTATCATGTATAAAATTATTTTAGGCACTAAAGAAAATATAAAGGCAAGAACAGAGAAAATAAATAGAAAAGTGGAAGAACACACTTCCTTTCAGTTGTAAATGGAATTTTCCTAGTACCTGAGTTCATATCACAGCTCTGTTCTTGCTGGTAGTGGTGCTTCATTCTGGAAGAGGACCATGACTTTGGGAAAGTGATGCTATCTATGACTTGCAAATGAATTGGATTTACATGAGGGAAGGCTGTGCAAAGTCACCAGCCTTACTTTCTCCTCCAGAGCCATCTGGGTCCAGTGGCAAGATATAAATCTCAACAACCTCTAATATCTTACAGCTTTGCTGCCTATTCTCTGAATAGTAAAAGTTATTTCATTTTCCTCAGCCTCAGTTTTCTGATTTGTAAAATGAAAGTGTTAAACTAGGTGAATTCTGAGGTCCATTATATTTATAGACCTTAATAGATTATGAAAGTTATGCATCCACATAAAGTCTACAACCTACTAGAGGAGATAACAGATGCCCTGTAATTATATAATAACTATATGTTTGAATGCAATATAATAATTACAGAACAATTGTATAAAATGCTATGCAAGGCATGGGCTGCCTTGTAGCTCCTTTCCAAACATTGGAAAGAAGAAAAGGGTAGAAAATCCTCTATCAGATGCAAAGTTGGATTTTGTGAACTCTATGTTTTCTTCCCATTCAAATCCAAAGATTCAATGATTCTCTAAATTGCAGAAAACTACAGCCAAGTCTAAATATAGTGGATAAACTTTCTTACATCCATCTGTGGAACCCACAGAGACTTCTAAGTGGATAATTTTCTATTTCACTGATTTGTAATATGCCTCAGACACTTAACATAAAACTAGCCATGTAACCTTGAGCAAGTCACTTAATCCCAATTGTCCTACCTTCCCCCCTTCAAAAAAAAGGGGGTGGCTAGGTGGTGCAATGAAGAAAGTACCAGCCTTGGAGTCAGGAGAACCTGAGTTCAAATCTGACATCAGACACTTAATATTTACTACCCATGTGACCTTGGGCAGGTCACTTAGCCTTAATTGCCCTCCCTTCCCCCCCCAAAAAGAATATATATATACATATACACACACACACACACGCACATTATATATATACACATATATATGTAATATTGCAACTACTTTCTTGTGAGATTATGGCTAATATATCCTGTCCACATCTTCTTTGTAGAAAGTTATTTCCAGGTTGTCTTTCCTATTAGAATGTGAATTTCTTGAAGGAAGGAATTGTTTGTGTTTTTCTTTGTTTTCCCAGTGTTTAGGCACTTTATAGCTACACTTACTACTGCTACAAATGCTACTGCTTCTGCTAGTACTACTATTAGAAAATGATAATAGTAATAATAACAACAACAACAAACAATATCTGCATAACACTTTGAAGTTTGCACTTTACTTTGTAAATTTCCCATTTATGCTCACAATCTTGGGGAGTGGATTCTATTATCATCTGTATTTTAAAGATAAGGAAACTGAGGAAAACACAGTCATTTACAAGGATCAAATAGTGAGCAAAGAACTGAGAGAATTTGAAATCAAGTCTTCATGACTACAAGTTGAATGACCCATCTACTATCTGCCTATGAAAATTCCTTCCAATGATGCAGATTGCAATTACTTGATAGGTAGTCTTTGAAAGTTAATGTGATAAAACTTTAATCAATGTCAAATATTAATTGGTGAATTTTTCTGAATATGGTTAGGCTGGTACTCTCTTCAACACCTTTTGAAAATATATTTATTTGTTTTTCATTTTCAATATTCACTTTATAAGATTTTGAGTTTAAATTTCTCCCCCTCATTTCCCTCCTCCCCCCTCAAGATGGCATGCAATTTAATATAGGCTATATGTATACAATCATATGAAAGATTTTTCCACATTAGTCATGTTGTAAAGGAAGAATTAGAACCAAAGGAAAAAACTATGAGTGAGGGGAAGAAAAGAAAAATAATATGCCCTATTTTTGCAAGCTCTCAGCCCAAAGAGGGTTGAGAGATCAAGCAAGTGATCAGAGCATGGATTGCAGAGATCTATTTGCTGGTGTTAAGGTAAAATTCTCTTCCTTGGTCCCTACATCAATGTGGGTTGCAGTCCTAGGTAGCAGTACTGGGGCAAGGAGGAGTGCTGACCTGAGGGAGCCTGTAGAGGTGGTAGAGATGAAACCCTCCTCACTCTTCCAAAGAAGAATATAGTGCTGGTCAGAGTACAAGCCAGGAGAGGAGTAAACACCTTTCCTTTGATTACATAACTTTGGAAGAACTGGACATTTACAGGTGCCTCGAAGTATCTCTGAAAAGAGCTGCAAAAAGCCCCTGAAGCTTGGGACAATATACCCTCAATAGTGGAAGCAGAGTCCTACTTTAACAAAGAGTTAACAAGTGAAGCAATTGGCTGGGAAAATGAGCAAATAGCAGAAAAAACTTACATGATAGAATATTACTTTGGTGACAAAGAAGATCAAAACAAGCAACCATAAGACAACAAAGGCAAAACTTCTACCTCCAAAACCTCCAAGAAAAATCTGGTTTGGTCATAGGTTATGGAAGAGCTAAATAAGGATTTTGAAACTCAAGTAAGAAAAGTAGAGGAAAAATTGGGAAGTGAAATGAGTGATGCAAGAAAAGCATGAAAAATGAGTCAACAGCTTGCTAAAGGAGACCCCAAAACATACTGAAGAAAATAAAACTTACAAAACACACTAACCTAAATGGCAAAAGAGTTCCAAAAAGTCAATGAGGAAAAGAATGCCTTGAAAAGCAGAACTGGCCAAATGGAAAAGGAGATCCAAAAGCCCGCTGAAGAAAATAATTCTTTCAAAATTAGAATGGAGAAAACAGAAACTAATGACTCTATGAGAAATGAAGAAATCATAAAACAAAACCAAAAGAATGAAAATTAGAAGAAAATGTGGAATATCTTCTTAGAAAAACAACTGACCTGGAAAAGACATCTAGGAGAGATAATTTAAAAATTATCAGATTCCCTGAAAGTCATGACCAAAAACTGAGCATAGACATCAACTTTCAAGAAATTGCCAAGGAAAATTGCCTTTATGTTCTAGAACCAGAGGGTAAAATAGAAATTGAAAGAATCAACCAATCATCTCCTGAAAGAGATCCTCAAAGGAAAACTCCTGCAAATATTGTAGCCAAATTCCAGAGTTCCAAGGTAAAGGAGAAAATATAACAAGCAGTTAGAAAGGAACAATTCAAATATTGTGGAAACACTACCAGGTTAACATAAGCTTTATCAGTTCCTACATTAAAGGATCAGAAGGTTTGGAATATGATATTCCAGAGATCAAAGTATTGTAATGAGAAATTGCAAATGGAGACCATTAATCATTTTAAATGGAATTTATTGTGGAGCATAATTAACCCAGGGACTGCCAGGGGACATATACCCAAATCAGGCAGCCCCAAGCATATACAACTCAGGTTTATATAGACAAAAGTCACAACATAAATTTCACCAAGGGGAACAAGCAGGGAAAATGCAGAAGCTAAAGGATAGCATTGCTTAACAATTGTTGGCTAGGGATCAGTTTGTTACACAACTGGAAAGTTCCCAAATCTATTTTGAGAACTGGACAGAAGGCGGGGGGTGACTATGAGCTTCAGGTAGTGGGCTTGGGCAGGTTTACTTTGCTGCCTGGCCAGGCTTTGGTGGGTTTTGGGCAGGTTTCTTAGGCAGCTCTTCTATGATGGGGAGAGATGGGGGATATTTACAAAATGGGGAGTTACTACAATCCCCACTTCTTTTTGTCTAGAGTCAAACCTTTGACTCACAGTTGAACCCTTGACTCACAATTGGTGTCTGGTAGAGGAGTGATGGAGACATTGTACTCATGCAGGGGCTGATACCTAGGCTCCCTTACAAAGGGAAACTTGAATGTGGGATTGAGAGGTGGGAAAACAAACAAAGGCCTATAGTGGGGGCCAGGCCAAGAAGCAGTAAAACTGGATGCTTGGGAGATTTCTTCTGGAAGGGTTACACCAACATAATAGGAGGACTAGGCATTTATGCAAAGCCAACAGTTAGTGCCAAAGTCAGGTTGGGAAGTATTTTAACCTTTAAAATATTGAGGTTCCCCCCAGATCTTCCCTTAGGTCATTGATGCAGAGTGGAATGGGACAATAGAAATGCACCAGTGGAGAAACCAGGGCAGAGGGGGGACTCATCCACGAAAGTTCTTCTGCCTGTAATGTCCAGAGTACTTGATCCCCTTTTTAAAGATCCAGCTGTTTTTACCCTTAGGAACATGGGGGTTTGACATGGAGAAAGGGCACAATAACATTAGAAGGAAACATGGGAAAATCTTTACTTGAGAAAATCCAGTCCTGGGTCCACCTTCCATTTGTCAGAGGCAGCTAATTTCATATTACAGTGGTGGAGCCAGGCAGGGATAGAGTTCACTTTGACTGACAGGATCTGATGTAGGTACAGGGAAGGCATCTCCAGCCGATTTCAGGACCCTCCTTTTTGTTTCTTGCAATCCCTGTAGGAACTTAATTAAGGAAGAATTAGTAGCTTCAGCTCATAACTCTTCTCTAATCACTGGGAGAATGGGTGGAGGCCATCTATACATAATTCTGAAGGGAGAAGGCCCATTTCCTTTGGGGGGGTGCACCTGATTATGAGTAGGGCCAGGAGAAGAAGCATGACCCAGGTTTACTAATTTGGCAAGGAATTCCTTCAAGGTCCAGTTGATCCACTCCACTTGGCCTGAGCTCTGGGGTTGGTAGACACAAAAGCTGGCCCATTATCAGAACCAAACCCACTCAGAAGACTAAACTGGGGAGGGGATTTGTTCAGAATTGGTTTGAAGTCAGATAAGAGTCACTTTAAATCCATCTCATAGCCAGACTCAGGGACAAGCTGGTGGAAAACATCCCTTTTCAAAGGAAGATGATGGAGAAACGGAGCCAGGAGATTCTCATTTTAGGTGGAGGCTAAAATTGTCCTCTTGGCTTTTCCCAAAAGCAATCCTTTACCTGTAGCAGGATTCCTTCTGAGTAGGTTGTGGCATTTATGCTGATTTAATGCAGACAACTATATCTTAATTCAAACTCAAAATAAAACTAGTTGCAGTCCCAACGTAGTTTACCTCAAATGGCCAGTCTCACCAATCACAGCTTAGGGATTTATAAAATTATTTTTGTTATTCTCATCAAACTAAAATAAGCAATAAAAATTTACCATAACTTACATACATAAGAGATTTCAGTTCTCAGTAAGCCAAGTTCGTTGCTTAGGAACTCCATAATTCAAATAAGCTTTCAGTTTTCTTTTTGTTTTCTGGGACTGGTGACCTTGCCCACCAGATAGTTTCTAAGGGATCTGGCAAGCTTACAAATAAGGTGAGATCAATAGCGACCCCAAAAGGGGGCTGATCTGCTTGTCCACCCTATGATATTCTTCTTCTGGACTAATGAAAATCACATATTTTATGTGTGGCAAATCCTTTATTTTCAATACTGAATTTTCCTTTTTACTTGCCAGGATGTCTTTCAGGGTTCCCATATTTTATTTTTAGGACCCCAGTACATGGTAGCTGGAACATGTGGCCTCTGATCACCCCCTATATCCTGGAGGCGAACTTGACCCTCTTCCTAAGGGTGGGAAGTAGGCAGTGTCTACCCTCAGAGCTACTGGGTCATCACCTTTAGATTTTTCACATTATAACAACAATCCCTAATAACTTATTACAATCTTACAATTGTTTTTAAGTGAGAGCCAACTTATTTTAGCTTTAAGACAGGATTGGCAGGATTAACAAAATAATATAACTGGTCTTAAACAAATTTTTCCACTGTCTTAGTTTCAACTGAATTCAGACCAAAAGGTGCTTTGTGATTTCCAATTCACCTTGCAGAGAATCATTCATGTCATCATTAATAAGGTGGAAGCTATAACTTTAAATCACTATATTTTCTATAATGGCCAAAATTTTAAATGTAGCAGTATTATTACTACCTATTTGTAACCCAAATATAACAGTTTTAAATTGACAGATTTTATAGCATAAAAATTGCTTTATCTAACACCATTTCTGACTCACAATCATCACTCAGAATTTACAATATACAGTGTAGAAATACAACAATAATATAAACTGTGTGATTACATTAATTGCATTTCCAAATTACATATAAAATTATTGATCTTACCAAGTGTAGAAGTTGCTTGACTTCTGACCTCATTTTCTTCTCTCTTTTTCTCATCTCCCCACAGTAGCAGACCCTGGTTGTGGGGGTGGTCGGTTTGGGCAGGAAGGAGAAAGAGAGAACCAGTCCTTGTGGGAGAAAGCTCAACTCTGTGCCTAACCTAGAGGAGTGGACTTCAGGGTGTGCAGGGAGCTAGGGCTATTGCTAGTGGGAACTCCAAAGGAGCTACTGTGCCTCAACAACCCCCCCTTTTTTTTGCTACCAGGTCGGGGAGGTTAACTCAAATTCCCTACTATTGTTCTAACTTTCCACTGCAGCACTAGCTGGGTTAGAGCCAGGACAACAAGGAGAAAGATCTCAATGGCTGTAACCTTTCATTGTATCCTCAGCTCAGTCAGAGCCAAGATGAGAGGGGGAGGGCATGGTAGCCCTGGCTGATAAGAACTGGGACCATGAGAAAGAGGATTTTGGCAGTTGAAACTTGTCCCTGTGACCATGATCTGGTCAGATCTGGATCACAGTGAGAAGGCACCATAGCCTTAGCCTTGTCAGAGGTAGGACTACAGGGAGGAGAATCTTAGTGGATAATTTTTTCACTCAAGTAAATTCAACTCAGGTGTTCATTCCTTTAAAACTTCTCTGAGAATGAGAGCTTTGAACCCTCTACTCAAGGTGAGTGGGACTTTGGAAAATGTCCAGTGGCTCCCAGCCCCTATTCCCCATGCCTGATAATTGAAAGTTTCATATCTGAGGCATCTCTTTGTCAGATCTATGCATTTCCCAGTTTATATTAGTGCCTAATAGTAATGAAAATGAATTCAATTACCTGGATCTCTATGGCCAATGATATTGCACAGTTCTCTTTCTGTGAGCCAGGAAAAATTGCTAGTCTTATTCCGAAGTTCAGCTTTGAAATCTGCTACTCTTTGATAAGTGGAGTGACCTCTTTTCTCTTAGAAAGATCCTGGGGGGGAGGACGAGTCAAGATGGCGGAGTAGAAACTGGACTTCCACGTGGCTCCCACTCCCACCTCCTTGAATTAATGTAAAAAATGACTCTAAACAAACTTTGGAGCTACAGAACCTACAAAATGACAGAAAGATGCTAACTTCCCACTGAAGACAGCCTGGCATGCTGGCAGGAAGGGGACAGCACAGTACTCTGAGAGCTGAGCCCAGCCCCAGGTGAGCCAGATGTTTTAACCTCAGGGTAACCACAACCAGCCAGAGGCTAGAGGGACCTCAGATCACCAGCAGCTGTGGCTGTTTCCAAAATTATCAACCAATAGATGCTAAGGACAGTGAGAGGATAGTGCAATGTGGACTTTGGGAACTGAGAGCTTGGGAGTGTGGTCCGGCCTTTACTCCCTGAAAGGAGAAGTGGCTGAGGCACCATGGCTGTGCAGTTGCCACCACAATGGTTGCTTCAGAGTTCCTGGCCTGCAGATTTTAGGGGGACAAAGCAACCAGTATGAGGAGTAATTGCTCTTGCTTTAACCTGCTTGAATCTGGATTATGGTCTAGGATGGAGGTCCTGGAGTGAGTGACCAATTTGCCAGAGTGTGTGGAGGCTGCAAAGAGGGCACCCAAGTAATAGCTCCAACAGCTGTGAAAACACCAGCGATTTGGGACAAAGCTCCCCATTCTGGTAGCAGAGTCCTACTGTGCCAAAAAGCTCAAAAGTAAAGTAATTGAGTGGCAAAATGAGCCAGCAGAAGAAGCAAAGCAAGCAAAGAAATCTTCTATAAGACTCTTATTTGGGGTATAAAAAGGATCAAAGCATTGAACAGGAGGAAGACCGTAAAGTCAGAGATCCTGCACCAAACGATTCCAAGAAAAATATGAGCTGGTTACAGACCATAGAGGAGCTTAAAAAGGATTTTGATAACCAAATAAGCATAATAAAGGAAAAGTTAGGAAGAGAAATGAGAATGACGCAAGGAAATTATGAAATGAGAGTCAACAACCTGACTGAAGAAAATAACACCAAAAAAAAAAAAGACTAACTATATTGGCAAAAGAGGCTCAAAAGGGGAATGGGAAGAATGCCTTAAAGAGATGAATTTGCCAGATAGAAAAAGAATCTCAAAAGCTCACTGAAGAGAATCTTTCCTTCAGAATTAAATTGCAGCAAATGAAAGCTAGTGACTTTGTGAGAAATCAAGATACTATTAAACAGATCCAAACAAATGCAAAAAATACAAGGTAATGTGAAATATCTGATTGGGGAAAGCACTGACCTGGAAAATAGGTAAAGGAGAGATAGTTTAAAAATTATTGGACTACCCAAAAGCTATCATCAAAAAAAAAAAAAAACCTAGAAATCACCCTTCAAGAAATTCTCAAGGAAAATTGCGCTGATGTTTTAGAACCAGAGTGGAAAATAGTGTGTTGAAAGAATCCACCAACCTGAAAAAGATCCCCAAAAGAAAACTCCTAGGAATATTGTAGCCAGGTTCCAGAGTTCCCAGATCAAGGAGAAAATACTACAAGCAGTCAGAAAGAAACAATTTGAATATTGTGGAAACACAATCAGTATAACACAGGATCTGGCAGCTTCTACAAGGAAGCATTGAAGGGCTTGGAATATGGCATTCCAGAGGTCAAAGGATTTGGGATTAAAACAAAGAATCACCTACCCAGCAAAACTGAGTATCATTTTTCAGGGGAAAATGTGGTCATTCAATGGAATAGAGGACTTTCAAACATTCTTTATGAAAAAAAAAAAACATTTAACATTCAGATACAAGAAGCAAGAGAAGTATGAGAATGTACACAGGGAAAAGAAATCATAAGGAACTTTTTGAAGTTGAACTATTTACATTCCTACATGGAAAAATGATAATGGTAACTTATGAATCTTTTCTCATTATGAGAATCGTTGGAAGAAATAGAAATGTATATACATACACATATGTATAGGATGGTATATGGACATATGAAAACATATTTAAGTGTGTGTATATAGATGTACAGGTATACATAGACAGAGGGCACAGGACCAATTCTAATAGGAAGGGATGATACTTATAAGGTAAAATTAAGAGGTGAGAGAAGAATATAATGAGAGGAGAAGGGGCGAGAGAGAATGGGGTAAATTATCTCACATAGAAGAGGCAATTGAAAGCTGTTACCATGGAGAGGAAGAACAGGAATGCAAAAGGGACTGAGTCAACCTTATTCTCATTGAATTTGCCTTAGGGATGGAATGACATACACACTAAATAGGGTATCTCACCATACAGGAGAGTAGATGGGAACAGAATGGAAGGGAGGACAGGCTGGAAGGGAAGGAAGTTGGAAGCAACCATTTTTGAAAAGGGACAGGATCAAACTAGAGAATAGAACAAGTGGTTTTGGGATAGGATAGAGGGAGATATAGTCAGTCTTTCACAATATATCCACTATGGAAATGTTTTGCATAGCTACACATGTACAACCTATATTGAATTGCTTATCTTCCCAGTAAAACTGGGTGATGAGGGAGGAAGGGA